>NC_134353.1:637160961-637479416 GCF_048569485.1 Anomaloglossus baeobatrachus
TATTTTATACTTGGCAATTGAAAATAGTCCAAAATATGAACAAAGTCATAATATCTGACAAAATTGAAGCATGAGCAGATAGATGTCAAATTTCATATCTCTCATTATGAGTTTTTCTATAGTCTAATGTGTTATGTGAAAAATACTTTATTGTTTTGTCAAATCCAGTAAGTATCATAAACTGAAACATTGTGATATGTAAGATTACTTGAAATAACATAGAAATTAATTATCTTAACTTCACAGAATATATACATTTTTGTATTATTTTTTGAGGGGGGTTTCTATAAATATTTTTCCAGTACTAAAATAACACAATAAAATTGCCAAGAAAACACATTAAACTATAATTTATAAACATATGGTTATAGAATTATTAAAATGTTCATTTTATTTGACCCAACAGATTATAAGACACACCCCAAATTTAGAGAAAAAGAAAGGTAAAAAAAAGGGGTCTGTCTTATAATCCAGGGGTGTCTTGCCGGGGGTGGCATTGATGGTGAAGCGGGGTCATCGGAGGCAGGGGCGGTGGTTGTGTAGGGTAATACTGTGGGCAGTGCGGCGAATGGCCCAGATGCTCGCACTGTTGCTGTGAGGCAGGCAACATCCAGAAATTGTTGGCAGTGCAGGCTACAATGAAATGGTGCCTGGAGTCAGCACATACGCAGATTGAGCTATCGGCTCGGCTCAATGACAAGCCAAGATCTCATCTGTGAACGAGCCACCTCCGGCATCATTCTTCTTAAGTCCGCTAATGGGAGATCAATTGGCTGGAGGTGGAACATGTGCAGATGAGATCTTGAGCCGAGAGGTCCATCTGCATATGCGATGACTCCGGGGGGCCATTATTTGAAGCCCTCACCGCAAACATTTTCAGGATGGCCCATGCCTTACTTCCCACAGCGAGCACCAGCATAGCGGCCTTAAACACAGCAACTTGCAGCACACCTGCCCGCAGCATTGCCCATGCCTCCTGCAACCCTTTTATGGCACGTCACGGTAAGTTACATTCAGATTATATCATCATCATAGTATCATAGTTTTTAAGGTTGAAGGGAGACTCTAAGGCAGGCTTTGCACACTACGACATCGCAGGTGCGATGTCGGTGGGGTCAAATTGAAAATGACGCACTTCCGGCATCGCATGCGACATCGTAGTGTGTAAAGGCTCGATGATACGATTAACGAGCGCAAAAGCGTCGTAATCGTATCATCGGTGCAGCGTCGGCGTAATCCATGATTACGCTGACGCGACAGTCCGATGTTGTTCCTCGCTCCTGCGGCAGCACACATCGCTGTGTGTGAAGCCGCAGGAGCGAGGAACATCTCCTACCGGCGTCACTGCGGCTTCCGTAGGATATGCGGAAGGAAGGAGATGGGCGGGATGTTTACATCCCACTCATCTCCGCCCCTCCGCTCCGATTGGCCGCCTGGCGTGTGACGTCGCTATGACGCCGCACGACCCGCCCCCTTAACAAGCGGACAGACCAGAGCGACGGTCGCAGGACAGGTGAGGCCATGTGAAGCTGCCGTAGCGATAATGTTCGCTACGGCAGCTATCACAAGGAAATCACTGCTGCGACGGGGGCGGGTACTATCGCGCTCGGCATCGCAGCATCGGCCTGCGATGTCGCAGCGTGCAAAGTACCCCTTAGTCCATCTAGTTCAACCCGTAGCCTAACATGTTGATCCAGAGGAAGGCAAAAAAAAAAACAATGTGGCAAACAAGCTCCAATAAGGAAAAAAAATCCTTCCTGACTCCACATACGGCAATCAGACTAGTTCCATGGATCAACACCCTGTCATAAAATCTAATATACATAACTGGTAATATTAAATTTTTCAACAAAGGCGTCCAGGCTCTGCTTAAATGTTAGTAGTGAATCACTCATTACAACATCATGCGGCAGAGAGTTCCATAGTCTCACTGCTCGTACAGTAAAGAATCCTCGTCTGTGATTATGATTAAACCTTCTTTCCTCAAGACGTAGCGGATGCCCCCGTGTTCCAGTCGCAGGCCCAGGTGTAAAAAGATCTTTGGAAAGGTCTCTGTACTCTCCCCTCATATATTTATACATTGTGATTAGATCCCCCCTAAGCCTTCGTTTTTCCAAACTAAATAACTCTAAGTTTAATAACCTGTCTTGGTATTGCAGCCCGCCCATTCCTCTAATAACCTTGGTCGCTCTTCTCTGCACCCTCTCCAGTTCAGCTATGTCCTTCTTATATATCGGTGACCAGAATTGTACACATTATTCTAAGTGCGGTCACACTAGTGACTTGTACAGAGGTAGAACTATATTTTTTTCATGAACACTTATACCTCTTTTAATACATCCCATTATTTTATTAGCCCTGGCAGCAGTTGCCTGACACTGTCCACTAAAGTTAAGTTTACCATCCACCCATACACCCAAGTCTTTTTCTGTGTCTGTTTTACCCAGTGTTCTACAATTAAGTACATAATTATAAATTCTATTTCCTCTACCCAAGTGCATGACCTTACATATATCTACATTAAACTTCAATTGCCACTTCTCAGCCCAATCCTCCAATTTACATAAATCTCCCTGTAATATAAAATTATCCTCCTCTGTATTGATTACCCTGCAGAGTTTAGTATCATCTGCAAATATTGAAATTCTACTCCGCATGCCCCCAACAAGGTCATTAATAAATATGTTGAAAAGAAGTGGGCCCAATACTGACCCCTGTGGTACTCCACTATGAACTGAGAAGTCTTATAATCCGAAAAATATAGTATTTTGTTTGAAATTAATACAGTCAGACACATCAGTTTGCTGTATTTTTTATAAAATCAATATTAACAGATGTTTTTTCTTTTGGAAGTACCATGTAACTGAAAAGTAAAAAAAAAAAATTCTACAAATACAGCACAAAGACAACACCTGGGCTCCACCTCCAAAGTAGCACATCTTGACATCTCCCAGGAATGGAACAAACCATTGGCCACTCCCCAACAGCCTGTCAAAGGCCATGAGCTCTGTGTAATACTATTGTATGAACTGAGGATTCCGATTGCGTTAGGGCAATAACAACGGGTTCTTGGTGCAAAGAAGTTTTATAATATGCAACCAACAATATGTACACAGAAAAGAACATAAACACAGTATATACCTGCCAGGTTTAGAGCAAAGGGGAATTCCCGGGACCGCGCACCGGACTCCCCCAGGGAGGCCACCAGGAGCGAACCCCTATACAGGGGCTGTCTGGTGATCACCCCAGAAGGCCTAAATGCGCCATGACACGAAAGGGCAACAGGTTAAAGTCCAAAAATGTCCGTACGGGATGTGGATATGTACCGGGAGGGACCGGGCACAAACACCAACCAGAGACAGCAGACAGAGTCCGGGACCAGCGAGGGCACAGCTTGATGAGACCAGGTGGAATCCAGGGCCGGTGTCAGGTGATTCACCAGGATCCAAATAACAACCAGGAAATGAGAGCAGCGGGGCAGGAGTAGACAGGAAGCAGTATACTCAAGCAACTAGACTAAGCTTAGGGGCGGGCTTTTAAACAGATGAACAGGAAGTAGGGCAACAGAACAGAAAAATCCATGTTAACAAAGGGCAAGATCCTTCAGAAGCAAACTGCAAATCCCGGTGTGGCGCCCAGGACTAGCCAGGTCATCACAGGGACTACAACACAACACCCCCCACCCCGAGATAGGCACATCAGCCAGACACAAATCCTTGTTGCCTCCCTCCAGAGGCTGATGTCCACACCAGGTGGGGTGGAGCCAGGCGGTTGGCCCCACCCACTGAGGAGTTCACAGTCCTGGAGGCGGGAAAAGGACGTCAGATAGAGTTGAAGTTAGGGAAGTGGTAGGAGAGGAGCAGAAACTGACCGTGTCCGGGTACGTGGCCCGGGCACAGAGAGCAAGGTTGGCAGACGGTGGTGGCCGTCGGCAGGAGAGGCAGATCGATGCGGAACCGTAGGACCGGGGACAGGTGGTGGCCCGCTGGTACCGAACCGGGGAGCGAAGTGAAGACAGCACAAACCGGCAGGGCCTGCGGACCCCAACCAGGCTTAAAGTCGCCGTTAAACAGGTCAAATCCGTTAGTGACCGGAACCCCAGGGGTTTCCAAACAGCCAAGACCCGATTGAAGGCAACCGTCCAAACAGCACAAGGGAAATACAGCTACCACCACAGCTAGAGTTCCCAGGGCCAGAGCCTGCGGGCAAAAGGGCTCCTCTGGCGCATATCCACGCTGGGGAGCGGGTTACGGGTGGGAAGCCATCTGGACCGAAGATACACAAAAGGTGCAGGGAAAGGCAGCCACCACCAACCGTCCGGGAGAAACCACGGCAGCCGGCTGCGGGACCCGTCCATCCAGCCGTTTGTTTTACCAGAGACTGTGCCTTCATTTGTGGCTGAGTTGGCATCACGAACAGGATCTTACCGTTCTACCGGCTGGTAGAGGTGCGCCTTGTGTCCCGCCGGCGGTGTCCAGACGAAAAATTTCAGAAGCCGCCATCTTGGGCGCGAAGATTTTCCTGCTCGAGCGTCTTCTCGAGCAGTGGAGGCGCGAAAGCCGAAGCCCCGCCCCTGAAGAGGAGGTGCTGAGAAAAGACCAAGGGGGACAGATGGCGTCCGGCCGCATGTAAACCGTGGCTATAAAAGCAGGGACGCCAGGACTCTGCGGCTATATTTTGGTTTCTGGAAGATACCGCTGCCAACATGTCTGCCCCGTCTGGCCACGCAGAGATCCCGAGGCCGGTGCCCGGAACGGCGGCATGGATCAGGGCCCGAACGGTGGGGATCTGTCAGCGCTACCGGAGTTAGATATGTCTTCTGATGGAGCAGTGGACCGCGGAGGTGGAGGAGTTGGCTGCGGTCGCCCGGGTGTACGGGATGGAGGCCATGATGGAGGAGCTGGTGAGTGACCCACGCCCCTGTGTCCCTGAGGGACCGGCCGCTGCGGCTGAGGGACCCGGTCTGCCTCCGGCCCCCATACTGCTTCCGTCTTCCCTGCCCGCGTGCCCCGCCGCTGCTGGTCCGTTTGGCTTGCGGCCCCCTGCAGCGGCAACAGAAAGAGTGGCGAGCCCGGAGACTGCGGCAGCTGGCGGCAACCCGCCTGGAGCAGAAACAGATGATAGTGACTCCGGGCCTGACACAGAGCCTGTCTCGGAGGAGGAGGGAGTCGTCGCCCTGTATGACATGGAGGCCACTTACATCCCACGGAGCGGGAATAATGGATATCGGGCGGCCCTTCCCCGTCGCGCCTGCTGTGCTCTGGAGGGGCAGGTCCCCATGTTTCTTCACCTGGGGCCGGGTGAGGAGGATGAGAGTGAGCAGTGAAGGCAGCGGTGCCTCCGTTGCACCGTTGTCCCCGTTGGGAACACCAGTACCGTTACCTGTTAAATGAGTAAATTATTGAAAGTAATCAACCGAAGATGTCACCTGATTGTCGATTGTGATTGACCCGGCCGTTGCCGGCAAGTTGTCCCCGTAGGGACCCTTTGTTACCATGCATAAGGAACTGCTTATGGACATGCCTGAGAACTCACAGGGCAACCACAAACTAGTGGGAATGTAAATAAGTTGGCATGTTTCCGTTACCGCCTCCGGAGAGGCAGATTGGAGGAAGGGCCCGCAGCAGAGTAGGCTGGGGCCCGGCCACCACCTAGACCGGTAGCCATCCTCTGGGGGTCAGGGGTCCCCCCTGGACATGGGATCCCCTGAAGTGACCGTAGGGTACGAAACACCGTACCCGTTCCCGCTCGGGCAGCCTGGATCTGGACTGGGGTCAAAGGGTGCTGCCCACTTCTTAGGGGCAGCATCAGGGCCAGGTTGTTTGGGTGGGAGAGTGGAAGCCGTCCGTTTTAATAAATATATCTACCGTTTGTAACGTTAAAAGTACCGTGCCTCCCGTTATGGGAAGATCCATAAAAAGAAAATGCTTTGTTGAATGTTTTTCGTATGTTTTTCTACCTTTTTAGTTAAAAAGAAAATAAAACCGGTGATGGACGGGCAGTCCGCGGACGGTCTGCATTTAACCAAGGGGGAATGTGGCGCCCTGGACTAGCCAGGTCGTCACAGGGACTACAACACAACACCCCCCACCCCGAGATAGGCACATCAGCCAGACACAAATCCTTGTTGCCTCCCTCCAGATGCTGATGTCCACACCAGGTGGGGTGGAGCCAGGTGGTTGCCCCCCCCACTGAGGAGTTCACAGTCCTGGAGGCGGGAAAAGGAAATCAGATAGAGTTGAAATTAGGGAAGTGGTAGGAGAGGAGCAGAAACTGACCGTGTCCAGGTATGTGGCCCGGGCACCAGAGCTAGGTTGGCAGACGGTGGTGGGCGTCTGCAGGAGAGGCAGATAGACGCGGAACCGAAGGACCGGGGACGGGCGGTGGCCCGCCGGTACCAAACCGGAGAGAAGTGAAGCCAGCACAAACCGGCAGGGCCTGCGGACCCCGACCTGGCTTGGAGTTACCGTTAAACAGGTCAAATCCGTTAGTGACCGGAACCCCAGGGGTTTCCAAACAGCCAAGACCCGATTGAAGGCAACCGTCCAAACAGCACAAGGGAAATACAGCTACCGCCACAGCTAGAGTTCCCAGGGCCAGAGCCTGCAGGCAAAAGGGCTCCTCCGGCGCATATCCACGCTGGGGAGCGGGTTACGGGTGGGAAGCCATCGGGACCGAAGATACACAAAAGGTGCAGGGAAAGGCAGCCACCACCAACCGTCCGGGAGAAACCACAGCAGCCGGCTGCAGGACCCGTCCATCCAGTCGTTTGTTTTACCAGAGACTGTGCCTCCATTTGTGGCTGAGTGAGTACTACTGTGCCGACCGGCAAAGCGCTGCGCAGCCCAGGCGACCCTGCACCTTGCCAGCCCTGCTTCACCGTCACCTCAATCGGGCCCCGGGACCACCAACCCCTACCCACGGAGGGGGGGGGGAAACATCTCAGCTGCTCCCTAACAATGCTCCCAGGATCCCCGTCACCAGCAGCGGTGGTGCCCCAACCTCACCACAAACCGTGGGTGGCGTCACGGACCAAATCCCCAAGCCAAACTACCCCCTTTCACTCTCGAGTCCCCGGATCCGGCCCACTGCTCGAGCCACCGAGCAGTAGCAGCAGCAGCGCCGGACCCTAGTGTGCAGCGTGAGCAGCGGCGCACCCCCTGCCCGCGACAGCGGAACACTGACACTCTGTCCAGGACACTGCACAAAGGCATAGCACTTCTAACAATCAGGGCAAACTATTTTCATTTTACTGCCTCTGGGAGGCAATGAAGCTGTTTGCAAATGTAAATCCATAATATTAGGGAGGAAGTGAAAGGGTTCCCGAGGTCAGACAGAGGATTATGTAGTAAAGATTTTATAGTGCTTTATATCTTATGCGTTCACATATGTAGTTATTCACACTTTTCATTAATAAAGACTTGAGATGATAAGTCGGGAAGGGTATGGACTAGTGATGTGCGAGCGTACTCGCCACTGCTCGATACTCGTTCAAGCTTCGGGGTGCTCAGGAAAGCTTGTTACTCAATCGAGATTTGCAGGTGCTCGAGCTTCGTGCTTTAGTCCCCACTCCAAATGTTTTCAGGCTATTAGAAAGCCAAACAAACAAAGTAAACATACGTCTGATGGTACACGCAGAGGCCGATGCCATGTGCCAGGTGAAACAGTTGGATGACAAATAATGCTTCCAGTATGAGAAAACAAGGAAAGAAAGGGCATATTCTGGACTAAAATGCAAACACTTTGATTTAAACATATAAAAATTTGTATGCCACAGGATCTGATGCATACCAACCGTACTGCACACTCTTAAGCCAGCTTTACACGCTGCAATGTATCTTACAATGTGTCGGCGGGGTCACGTCGTAAGTGACGCACATCCGGCATCATAAGGTACATTGTAGTGTGTGACAGGTACGTGCGATTGCGATTGAACGAAAATCCGTTCATCGCATGGCAGTCGTCCATTCCTCATGAATTGAACGTGAGGTTGTTCAATGTTCCTGAGGCAGCACACATCGCTGTGTGTGACACCCCGGGAACATTGAACAGATCTTACCTGCGTCCTGCGGCTCCAGCCGGAAATGTGGAAGGAAAGAGGTGGGCGGGATGTTTACGTCCCGCTCATCTCCGCCCCTCCGCTTCTATTGGCCGGCTGCCGCGTGACGTCGATGTGACGCCAAACGTCCCTCCCACTCCAGGAAGTGGACATTCGCCGCCTACATCGAGATCGTATGGACGGGTAAGTACGTGTAACGGGGGTTAATCGTTTTTGCGGCACGTTCAACAAATTGAACGTGCCACATATACGATGGGGGCGTTGCAAATCGCATACGATATCGTATGCGAAATTGCAACGTGTAAAGCAGGCTTTAATCATAGAATTAAACGCTTAAGAACGTATAATATGCTTGAAATGCATCAGATCTCTGAATGCCTGCAGCATATGACTTTTAACATCATTAAATAAAAGTGTTTGTATTTTATACCTGGATAAGCCCCTTCTTCTTTCTTTGTTTTCTCATGTACACCTGTGAGCCAGACAGGTGGGGCATTGGGCGAAGGTGAGCAAAATTGGATTTGCTGCATGGTATGCTGTTTTTAACATAATGCTTCCAGTATGTTTGCCAACACCACCCTGTATCTCACCTGTAAGAGTCTGGACCACATAATCCTCATCCTGATTCTCTTTTCTCCCACTATGGGGAGTCCCATTAGACAATTGATCCTACACTTGGACACTTTTAGGTGCTCTTTACATTTCCATTTATTAATTCTGGCTTCTCACTCAGCACATTTCAAGAGGGACATGGGTAGATCCTTTATAGTAATGCCCGAATATTTGAGCAGTCATAGTAGTCAAAAGAAAACAACGTTGGGGACTGGCAATTAGTGTCTCAAGAGATAGATAATGATAAGATCAATTTGCCAACAAGTGATGTTGTTAAGACAACAAGTTCCAAGGCCCAAATTCCGAAAGTAAAAGACGAGGTGGAGGTGGTCAATGATGAAGTCACTGACCTAACCTAGGGAGATGCTGTGATGCCCTGGCCTATCAGGTCGTCACAAGGGTGCCGTGCAATCTGCCCTTCTGCATGGTACCCGCTCCTCTTTGGTTACGGGTCCTGTTCCTTTGATGTAGCTAAGAACAGGTATACACAAATCCTGAGGAACATACTGCACCACACCCACCAGACACCCATTGGGCGGCCTAAGGGGAATAGGGCCACCCAGATGGGGGGATGGTAGAAGAAGGGCCAGAAGTGTCAGAGTAGTCAGAGAGAGTCAGTGAGCCGTGACAGGACAAGGTCACGCTGCAGAGCAGGGCTCCTGTACCCGTCCCAGGTGCCAGATGTTGGCCTGGCCTGGAAGGAGCTGGAACTCCAGTCGCAGGGGGTAGTGACAGGGGGCACGGTACTGCCACGGAGGGCAGACCGGCGGCCTTGTGCTACAACCGGGCAGGGGCCAGGGCACGACAGGGTACGCGGACCCTACGCTGGGAAGGAGCTTTATGCAGCGCAGTAATTCACCCGACGAGGACGGAATCTTCATGAACCGTTCTCCACCCGCTCCAAAATCGGGGTACTAGCGCAACGAGGGGGATAAGACTTCTCAAATCCGTCCAGAAAATCCCAAGCATGAACCCTGAGAGCAAGCTCACCTTGCTAGCCACGCAGGTGAGCAGGACCCGAGTAGTTTCAGGAGAAAGGGATCCACACAGAGAAAGCACAGTGCCAAGGGACAAGGCTTCAGACCAACCAGCAATGCCAAAAGGGCACAGACCCAGCATGCTCACCCAAAGGTTGCAAGGCATTCAGGACTTTGGTTTACTCGGTGTCAGTGTCAGCATCTCTGGACTGTGTGAGTACATTGTGCCCCACTACTCCAAATGGGTCCCCAGCCAACCATCACCGAGCCCCGGGACACAATTCCCCTGCCCACAGAGGGGTTAACATCTCAAGCTGCCATCCCATCGCTCCCGGGTGCTCTCCCCCAAACGCAGCAGCGGTGGTACCCAGCCTTACCACAACCTGTGGGTGGCGTCATGAACACTATCCAATCCTTTCACCCCCTTTTGTAAATATCTTTTCCCCCTTTTTCATTTCGAGCGGCCGCGCAATCCCACCTTGGGTCCGGAGACCCTTCGAGCCACTGTGGATCCAGATCCGAGCAGCCCGTCGGCTGTCTCGGGGTGACACAATGCCATGCAGAGCAAGGACAGCAGCACAGAGAGGGAGGGATCTGCAGCACCACAATACGGGCAACTGTTTCCCAAAGCACTCACATGTGGGAGTTTCCAAGGCCAATTGTTATCTTTTCCACAGTCTGGAGCGTTTTTAAAGAAGGTGCAGATAACAAAAGAACGGTCATTTGTAACCTGTGATATGCCAAGATCAGAAGGTGCCTGACCACTACCAGCCTTACCACCATCAACATGCTCAATTACATGTCATAAATGCATCTGTCGCAGGCAGAGGAGGGGACGCTGCGCTCACCCACTGCTCGGGTCCGGCTGCTGCTGCTGCTCGGTGGTGGCTCGAGCGGTAGGCCGGATCCCGGGGTCTCGAGCGGCGTTCCTCGCCCGTGAGAGAAAGGGGGTTTGGTGTGTGGTTTGGGGATGTTGTCCGTGACGCCACCTACGGTTGTGGTGAAGTTGTGACACCACCGCTGCTCTGGACGGAGATCCCGGGAGCGATGACAGGGAGCAGCTTGGATGTTGGTTCTCCCCTCCGTGGGTAGGGGGTTGGTTGTCCCGGGGCCCCGGTGAGGGGTTTAGGGATGGCAGGCAGGTTACGGGGCCTGGTGAGGTGCAGGGTCGCGGGGGCAGCGCTGTGCTGCACTGCACGGTGGTACTCACTCAGACAGTAATTCACACAGAGTCTCTGGTCAAACAAACGGCTGGATGGACGGGTCCCACAGGCGGCCACGGTTGTTCTCCTCCCGGTAGGTTGATGGTGACTGGCTTTCCCTGCACCTGTGTTGTGTTTACGGTTCCAATGGCTTCCCACCGGTAACCCGCTCCCCAGCTTGGATGGATGCTGAGGGAGCCCCTTTTGCCCGCAGGCTCTGGCCCTGGGAACTGTAGCCTTGACGGTGACTGTGTTTCCCTCTACGGTGTGAGCTGTTGCCTTCAATCGGGTCAATGGGAGTACCGCCGCTGCTGTAAGGAGTACCGGGGCAGATGGAGTTAAGCAGCCTGATGTTAGCCTCTCCACAGGTAGGGAAGGCCCCGGGCTCAGGGTGTTGGTGGTTATTTGGGAGAGCAGGGTGCAGGGGACCAGGGTACTCACTGTGGGTAGTCGTGGAACTGGATGAAGATTATAAAGGAGACTCACGCTGCAAGTAAACCACGTTCTCTTTGTACCGCTGCCACTGCGGGAAGCCCGTCCAAGTACCCGGTCCCACTGGTGTCACATAGTAATCCGGAGCCTGCCTCCTTGCACCACCATGGCATACTTATTAACCTCTAAGGCGTACCAGCCCCGCTCTCCACAATGCCGACAATATGAAACCATATCTCCTGGTTTCAGGTTTCGGTCGGGGTGCCCCTTTGGGAGGTGTTCTGCGACATCCCTCCTGGAGACAAACACCCCAGCAGCAAGGCCCGGCTCAGCAGAAAACCCCCACCCCTTGATAGGGTCAAAGCGCTCAACAAGACCCCGTACCGCGGCCCTCTGATCCGGAAGGCAGCTTTCTTCAAATGCTCCTTCTCTCTTTCCATGCGGGCAGCATCCAATGCTACTCCGTGGCGGACATCTCCATGAGCAGCTGCTAATGGTGTCTTTCCCAGTATGGGGCATAGACCTCAGGTTCTGCCTCCTCCAGAGGAACTGGCTGCATTCGGATTCCCGCGGCCCCGGCAGCTACCGGGGGGCCGCTGCAATGGAACCAGCATGTTGGCGGATTCCTCCCCTGCAGCAGCAACAATACATACCGGCTGCTCCGTAGCCGGGGTAGAAGTGGCCGGGTGCTGTGTAACGAGGTAAAGGCCCAGTGAGGCCTGGTCTGGTCTGGCCGGGGATGGTACCGGAGGCATTGCGGCCTGGTCTGGTCTGGCCGGGGATGGTACCGGAGACGTTGCGGCCTGCTCTGGTTTGGCCCGTGGTCAGGCCAGAGGCGTTGTGACCTGCGTGGCTGGAGGCTCCACTGCCGATATCAGGGGCAGCAGCTCGGCCATAGCTTCAGCCGAGGGTGACATGGCTGTCGCGGTGGCCGGGGCAGACCGGGTTCTGCGGCCGGGTAGGCCGGATCAACCGGAACTGGGCTTCTGCTTACCCGCTCCACACGTAGGGCTTCCACTTCACGGGCCTACACCGCCGCGGCCACACTCCTCATCTCGACCCTCCAGTCGTCCAGCAGTAACAGGAGCTGCGTCCGCCTCCTCCTGCAGAGCCGCTCTGTCTCCTTTTCAATCCATGTAGCCATTCCGGGAACGGAACGCACAGGTGACCAGTCTCTTGGCATCGACATCCTGCTGCTCTCTCTTCCAGGAACTTTTGTGCAGAGTCCTGGTGTCCCTGCGGCAATCTCCGCCTTCACATCCTGTTACTCCCACGGGGCGGAGCTTCAGCTTTGCGCACTTTTGTGGAGATGATGGCGCAGTTGTTGTTTTAGGCGCCAAAATGATGTGCAAAATGGCGGCAAAAATGGCGGCAATTTAAACGAACAGTCATAGCACAGTTTGGAACAGTTCAGGAAGGCGTATGTCACCCGGGTTAATGGGTCTAGTCTTTATCCTGTTCATGACGTCAGGTAAGATGCAAGGTGTGCCGTCCCGGTGTTATTCGGTCTGATCGGATCCGGGATCATGGTTCGAGGGGGGTCCGGACCCAGCTTGGCGGACACTTTGATCCGTATAAAGGGGGTATTTAAAGGGGATAAGTTCGTGATGCCACCTGTGGGTTGTGGTAATGGGAGTACTGCCACTGCTGTAAGGAGTACCAGGGCAGATGGACTTAAACAGCCTGATGTCAGTACCTCCACAGGTAGGGAAGGCCCCTGGTTCAGGGTGTTGGTGGTTATTTGGGAGAGCAGGGTGCAGGGGACCAGGGTACTCACTGTGGGTAGTCGTGGTGCTGGATGAAGATTATAAAGGAGACTCACATGCTGCAAGTAAACCAAGTTCTCTGTGTGCCGCTGCCACTGCAGGAAGTCTGTCCAAGTACCCGGTCCCACCGGTGTCACATAGTAATACAGAGCCAGCCTCCTTACACAGTTTTGTGTCAATGTGGGTCCCTTTAGCCTGATACTGTAAGGTCCCACTCTTCAGTTTTTAGGTGAAGATTTGCTCCCAAGGGCTGGCACTTGGGACTTTAATTGGTTGCTTTCTCTGGAAAACGCTGTCCCCCATGGTGTGCTGATGCTCTCAGTCTCTGAGCTCTCTGGGAAGGTCCCCAGAGGTCTCCTTCCTCTGCAAGTTAATTGCCAGGACGTTGAATCGGCTCCTGACCTAGAGTCCGGTACCCTGGCGTGCTCGGTACCGGTCAGTTCATTTGGACTTTCTAGTGCTGACAGTCCTCCTAAACTGTGTCCATCACACCCTTTTCCAATGTCACTGCCACCGGTCCCCGACTCCTCTGCTCACGGACTGCTGTCTGCAACCCAACCTGGGTCTTTCTAGCTCCCCGGGAGCTCACACTCCCTAGCTCCTATCTCTTTGAGGGCTCTCACTCTACTCTTTCACTTTCCTCCCACCAGTTTGGCTTACCCTTAGGTGGGTGGCACTTTTCCAGCTAGACCAACCCACTGGTGTGTCTGACAGGTCATGATGTGAGGTAATGATTGCGATTTGTGGTGCTGATGGAGGTGACACCGGTTTCTGGGAACTTGGAACCATGGGGGGGTAGGTCCTGCATCCTGAGGGAACAGGATGCAGTTCCCTGTAGCACCCTGATGTATTCAGGGGCGCTACACAAGGATTCAAGTGTGGATGCCTCCCGCCCTTCACCTGTCGCTGCACATTCACAAACATCACCAACAGCCATTTCTGGGTTTTTGTCTCAGCAGAACATTCAGCTGTCTGTACCTCAGGCCTTGAAATGCAAATGGAAATACCCAGCCACCTACCCACAGGCTTAAACAGTAAACGGTAACATTTTTGGACCGCATGCCTTGGAAATGTTGCTGTTTAGGATTGTGGACACTAATGGTTTCCACAATCTCATGAAGTCGGCTGTCCATCGGTACTCAGTCCTCAGCCACCACTATTTTTCCTGGTGTGCCATCCATACCTTGCACCAGTACATGTTGCATAACTTCACTGGGATCAAAGTGACTTCTGTACATCTATTGCTTGCTGTATTTCTGTTGCGGACGGGGGCCAGACCGCAGCAAATTGGGGGGGCTGCTTGAGGATGCTCGGGTCCGGGGCTTTGCTATGGCTCGAGCGGGAACCGGACCCAGGCGTGAGCAGCGGTTCGCCGCCTACAAGTGAAAAGGGGGAATTGTTTTCAAGGGAGATTGTCCGTGATGCCACCCACGGTGTGTTGTGAAGTGGGAAGCCACTGCTGCTGTTGTGGGACACCCCGGGAGGAGATGTAATGGCAGCCAAATGTTAACCCCTCCGTGGGTAGGGATGGTTGTCCCGGGGCCCAGTGTCTCTGTGCAGGGTATGGCGATGGCTGGGGCATGCGCGCCAGAATGGACCGGGGGATGTTGCGTTACTCACGAGTAAATGAATCACATGAGTCCTTTGGTAAACCAAGGTGCTGGTGGCCAGCCGCCGCGGCCAGTTGTACTCTCGTCCCCCACCCGGGCTGATGGTCACCATCTTCTCCTCTACACTAATTGTGGTTGTGTTTTGGACTTCTTGGTATGGAACACGGGAGTCTGCTCCTGGCTTTCTGTGTGCCTGAGGAGCCGTGCCCGCTGACGCTGACCTGTGGGATCTATGGGCCCTGGCGGTTGCCCTATCCCTCTCTGCGGGTGGTTGTCTGGTTTTGGGATTTTGAGGGCAGGATTAAAGGTCCTGCCCAACCAATCGGTTGATAAGCTATGGCCGTTGGTTACGGTTCTGGTTCAGGGTCCGAGTACCCCCTCTGTGTACGGTTTCCGGTCGGTTCTCCAGTGTAGGTACCGGCGGGCTCCAACCCTGTCCCGGTCCACCTCGGTTCTGCCGAGCCGTCTTCCCATCTCCTGCTGATGGAGACCACCATCTGCCACCTAGCCAAGGTACCAGGGCTCCGACCCTGGCACCGTTCAACTTGAGCTAACTCCTCCGCTGGAGCTACACCTAGCTCCAGCCCACACTCCTCTCAACTTGAACTACAACTTCATCTGTTTGTTTTCCCGCCCCGGGTTATCTAGACCCCTAGGTGGGCATTCCCTAACCGCCTGGTCCCGCCCACTGGTGTGCCTGTTTTGCCCTGAGGGGGGTGACTAGGATTTCAGGTCGGCTGTGTGTGACCTAGGTGAGGGAAAGGTGTTGTGCAGGGGCCTAATGTGTGACTACCTGGTTTCCCAGGGTGTCACATTTCCATTCCTCCAGTGCAAAAAGGTTTTCAGCAGGTTAGCAGATATTTTTTTTCAAATTATCTCAGTTATGTAATCAGAGTCTCTCCTCTATATCAATTGCTGGGTGTACAATCTTTGCTTTGAATTCTTCATAGTCCTTGCAATAAGTGCATAGTCTGTACCAGGGTAGGCTGAATCTTTTTACAATTGACACAAAAAGTAAGCGGGCTTTACACGCTGCGATCTCGCTAGTGAGATCGCAAGCGATCGTACCCGCCCCCGTTGCTTGTGCGACTCGCTGCTGGTGTCGCACAACCTCGCTTACTCCCGTCACACGGACTTACGTGCCCTGCGACGTCGCTTTGGCCGGAAACCCGCCTGCTTCCTAAGGGGGCGGGTCGTGCGGCGTCACAGCGACGTCACACGGTAGGTGGCCAATAGAAGCGGAGGGGCGGAGATGAGCGGGACGTAAACATCCCGCCCACCTCCTTCCTTCTGCATTGCCGATGGAGGCAGGTAAGGAAATGTTCCTCGCTCCTGCAGTGTCACACACAGCGCTGCAGGAACGAGGAACAACATCGCTAATGAGAGGAAAATGATTTTTTGTTTTAGGACGACCTCTCCGCAGCAAACTATTTTGGCCGCTTTTGCGATCGTTTAAGGTCGCACACAAGTGTTACACACTGCGATATCGTTAATGACGCCGGATGTGCGACACAAACAACGTGACCCTGACGATAATTCATTAACGATATCGTAGCGTGTAAAGCCCGCTGTAGTCACGGGCCCTCCTCTTCTGTAACTCTTGCTGCATGTACAATCCTTCCTTTGAATTCCAGATAGTCCTTGCAGTCAGGGCAGTATTTGCCACTAGGCACCCGTGGTCCCGTGCCTAGGGCGGCACGTTGCGGGGGGCGGCACTTTCTGGCAGCAAAAAAAAAAAAATATATATATAAATTGTTTTTTTTTTTTTACATCCCCGCCCCCCGTCCCTCCCTCCGTTACACTCGGCTGTGTTCCGGGGGGGGGGGTTGGGAGGGAGTAGAGGCGCACTTCTGCTGTCTATTTAAATACATGGCGGGCGCCAGGCATAGTGAGCTGACTAACCCCGGAAGTTCCATGGCCTGCACTTCCAGGGTCAGAGGCGCGCGGGCGCGACAATCAGCTCACTGCCCCGTGCTGCAGCGTCCAATGCTGCAGATGACACATGCCGCGGAGGAGGACGCGTCTGCAGCTGGAGCAAGCTAGAAGAGGAGCCAGCCAGAGCAGGGCGGCGGGCACCGGAGCAGGTAAGGCAGAGCCTAGAATGTATGGGCACCTTACAGGTTAGTTGATGATCGTTGCGAATTGCGATGCCTCTTTTTGTCCACTGTAATCATGCAAGGGGAGGCTGGGGAGAGAGAGGCTGAGGCTGGGGGAGGCTGGGAAGAGAGGGAGGCTGGGAAGAGAGAGAGGCTGGGGGGAGGCTGGGAAGAGAGAGGCTGGGGGGAGGCTGGGAAGAGAGAGAGGCTGGGGGAGGTTGGGAAGAGAGAGAGGCTGGGAAGAGAGAGGCTGAGGGGAGGCTGGGAAGAGAGAGAGAGGCTGAGGCTGGGAAGAGAGAGAGACTGAGACTGGGGGGAGGCTGGGAAGAGAGAGGCTGAGGCTGGGGGGAGGCTGGGAAGAGAGAGAGGCTGAGTCTGGGGGGAGGCTGAGGCTGGGGGGAGGCTGGGAAGAGAGAGAGGCTGAGGCTGGGGGGAGGCTGGGAAGAGAGAGAGGCTGGGAAGAGAGAGAGGCTTAGGCTGGGGGGAGGCTGGGAAGAGAGAGAGGCTGAGGCTGGGAAGAGAGGCTGAGGCTGGGGGGAGAGAGGCTGGGGGGGAGGCTGGGGGGATAGAGAGGCTAAGGCTGGGGGGGAGGCTGGGGGAGAGAGAGGCTGGGGGGAGAGAGAGGCTGAGGCTGGGGGGAGAGAGAGGCTGAAGCTGGGGGGTAGGCTGGGAGAAGAGAGGCTGATTCTGGGGGAGGCTGATGCTGAGGGAGGCTGACGCTGAGGGAGGCTGATGCTGGGGGAGGCTGGGAGGGGGAGGCTTGGAGGAGGGAAGCTGATGCTGAGGGAGACTTGGAGGAGGGAGGCTGAGGCTGGGGGAGGCTGGGAGGAGGGAGGCTGAGGCTGGGGGAGGCTGATGCTGGGGGAGGCTGGGAGGAGAGAGGCTGATGCTGGGGGAGGCTGGGAGGGGGAAGGTGAGGCTTGGAGGAGGGAGGCTGATGCTGAGGGAGGCTGGGAGGAGGGAGGCTGATGCTGGGGGAAGCTGGGAGGGTGAGGCTTGGAGGAGGGAAGCTGATGCTGAGGGAGGCTTGGAGGAGGGAGGCTGATGCTGAGGGAGGAGGGAGGCTGATGCTGGGGGAGGCTGGGAGGAGGAAGGCTGATGCTGGGGGAGGCTGGGACGAGGGAGGCTGATGCTGGGAGGAGAGAGGCTGATGCTGGGGGAGGCTGGGAGGAGGGAGGCTGATGCTGGGGGAGGTTGGGAGGAGGGAGGCTGATGCTTGGGGAGGTTGGGAGGAGGGAGGCTGAGGCTGGGAGGAGGGAGGCTGAGGCTGGGAGGAGGGAGGCTGATGCTGGGGGAAGCTGGGAGGAGGGAGGCTGATGCTGTGCGAGGCTGGGAGGCGGGAGGCTGATGCTGGGGGAGGCTGGGAGGAGAGAGGCTGATGCTGGGGGAGGCTGGGAGGCTGATGCTGGGGGAGGCTGGGAGGCTGATGCTCGGGGAGGCTGATGCTGGGGGAGGCTGGGAGGAGGGTGGTTGATGCTGGGGGAGGCTGGGAGGAGGGTGGCTGATGCTGGGGGAGGCTGGGAGGAGGGTGGCTGATGCTGGGGGAGGCTGGGAAGAGGGTGGCTGATGCTGGGGGAGGCTGGGAAGAGGGTGGCTGATGCTGGGGGAGGCTGGGAAGAGGGTGGCTGATGCTGAGGGAGGCTGGGAAGAGGGTGGCTGATACTGGGGGAGGCTGGGAAGAGGGTGGCTGATGCTGGGGGAGGCTGGGAAGAGGGTGGCTGATGCTGGGGGAGGCTGGGAAGAGGGTGGCTGATGCTGGGGGAGGCTGGGAAGAGGGTGGCTGATGCTGGGGGAGGCTGGGAAGAGGGTGGCTGATGCTGGGGGAGGCTGGGAAGAGGGTGGCTGATGCTGGGGGAGGCTGGGTAGAGGGTGGCTGATGCTGGGGGAGGCTGGGTAGAGGGTGGATGATGCTGGGGGAGGCTGGGAAGAGGGTGGCTGATGCTGGGGGAGGCTGCGAAGAGGGTGGCTGATGCTGGGGGAGGCTGCGAAGAGGGTGGCTGATGCTGGGGGAGGCTGCGAAGAGGGTGGCTGATGCTGGGGGAGGCTGGGAGGAGGGAGGCTGATACTGGGGGAAGCTGGGAGCAGGGAGGCTGATGCTGGGAGGAGAGAGGTTGATGCTGGGGGAAGCTGGGAGGGGGAGGCTTGGAGGAGGGAGGCTGATGCTCAGGGAGGCTGGGAGGCTGATGCTGGGGGAGGCTTGGAGGAGGGGGGCTGGGAGGAGGGAGGCTGATGCTGGGGGAGGCTGGGAGGAGGGAGGCTGATGCTGGTGGAAGCTGGGAGCAGGGAGGCTGATGCTGGGGGAGGCTGGGAGGAGAGAGGCTGATGCTGGAGGAGGCTCATGCTGGGGGAGGATGGGAGGAGAGAGGCTGATGCTGGAGGAGGCTCATGCTGGGGGAGGCTGGGAGGAGAGAGGCTGATGCGGGAGGAGGCTCATGCTGGGGGAGGCTGGGAGGAGAGAGGCTGATGTTGGGGTAAGCTGGGAGCAGGGAGGCTGGGGGGAGAGAGGCTGATGCTGGGGGAGGCTGGGGGGAGAGAGGCTGATGCTGGGGGAGAGGCTGCTGCTGGAGGCGGGGGGAGAGAGGCTGCTGCTGGGGGAATGGGAGAGAGGGGCCAATGCTAGAGACAGAGGACAAGGGTTGAGGGATAGAGCAATGACAATATCGATGGGGGAGTGTAAGGACTCAGAATAAGAGGGGGGCAGCATTGGGAGCTCATTATGGAGAAGGAGCAGCATGTGTGGGCTCAGTATGGAGTGGAACAATGTAGGGGGAGTCAATATCAAGAGTGGGGTAGTGTGTGTGTGTGTGTTTGTGTGGGTCTCAGCATAAGCGCTAGTGTGGTGGTCTTAGTATGATGAGTGGGGCAGCATGGAGGTGTCATTATGGAAAAGAGGAAGGCAGCATTAGGAGCTCATGGAGAGGGGCAGCATGCACGGGACACTGTGAGGAGGGGGCAGCATGCATGGGACACTGTGAGGAGGGGGCAGCATGCATGGGACACTGTGAGGAGGGGGCAGCATGCATGGGACACTGTGAGGAGGGGGCAGCATGCATGGGACACTGTGAGGAGGGGGCAGCATGCATTGGACACTGTGAGGAGGGGGCAGCATGCATGGCACACTGTGAGGAGGGGGCAGCATGCATGGGACACTGTGAGGAGGGGGCAGCATGCATGGGACACTGTGAGGAAGGGGCAGCATGCATGGGACACTGTGAGGAGGGGGCAGCATGCATGGGACACTGTGAGGAGGGGGCAGCATGCATGGGACACTGTGAGGAGGGGCAGCATGCATGGGACACTGTGAGGAGGGGGCAGCATGCATGAGACACTGTGAGGGAGAAGCATGCATGGGACACTGTGAGGAGGGGGAAGCATGCATGGGACACTGAGGAGGGGGCAGCATGCATGGGACACTGTGAGGAGGGGGCAGCATGCATGGGACACTGTGAGGAGGGGGCAGCATGCATGGGACACTGTGAGGAGGGGGCAGCATGCATGGGACACTGTGAGGAGGGGGCAGCATGCATGGGACACTGTGAGGAGGGGGCAGCATGCATGGGACACTGTGAGGAGGGAGCAGCATGCATGTGACACTGTGAGGAGGGGGCAGCATGCATGGGACACTGTGAGGAGGGGGCAGCATGCATGGGACACTGAGGAGGGGGAAGCATGCATGGGACACTGTGAGGAGGGGGAAGCATGCATGGGACACTGTGAGGAGGGGGCAGCATGCATGGGACACTGTGAGGAGGGGGCAGCATGCATGGGACACTGTGAGGAGGGGGCAGCATGCATGGGACACTGTGAGGAGGGGGCAGCATGCATGGGACACTGTGAGGAGGGGGCAGCATGCATGGGACACTGTGAGGAGGGGGCAGCATGCATGGGACACTGTGAGGAGGGGGCAGCACGCATGGGACATTGTGAGGAGGGGGCAGCATGCATGGGACATTGTGAGGAGGGGGCAGCATGCATGGGACATTTTGAGGAGGGGGCAGCATGCATGGGACACTGTGAGGAGGGGGCAGCATGCATGTGACATTGTGAGGAGGGGGCAGCATGATGTGAGGACAATGTGCAGATCATATTTCATAATCGAGGAAGGTGTGGTGGGTATAATTTATAAGGGAGGGCAGTGTGTAGTTTATTAGGGGCAGTGTGACAGTCACAGTATATAAGTGGGGACGGTGTGGTGGAAATATTTTATACTCATGCTATGTTTTGATGTGCCCGTGGTGATCCCCATTGGGGGAGGGATTAGTGCCCTTCGTTTCTCATTGATACTTTTTAAAGTGTTTTACAGAGTAGATCTGCCTTAAACAGATGTCATGTGCGAAAACTCAGTTTTACGTTGTCAATAAGGGGCGCGACCACTTAAAGTGCCTAGGGCAGCATGAAGGCAAAATACAGCCCTGCTTGCAGTAAATGCATATGTTCTACCAGGGTAAGAGTCTGAATCTTTATATAAATGACAAGAAATGTTTTCTCAAACCTTCTTTTGTGTCTCTTGCTGCGTGTACAATCCCTCCTTGGAATTCAAGATAGACCTTGCAGTAAATGCATAGAGTAGAAATCTGAATCTCTTTAAAATTGAAACAAAATATAGTCACAGGCCCTATTTTCCATCTCTCGTTGCGTGTATTACAATTTGTCCTTGGAATTCTAGATACTTCTTGCACTAATTACATAGCCTTTTCCAGTTTTGGAGTCATAACCTTTGTAATATTGTACCATAATTGAATCTGAGTATTTTCCTCTATACAGTCGAACCTTGGATTACGAGCATAATTGGATCCGGGAGTGTGCTCTTAAGCCAAGTAACTCTTATATCAAAGTGAATTTTCCCATAGGAAATAATTGAAACAGACAATTCGTTCCACAACCCAAACATATTTGTTGTATTTATACAAATTTATTACAGTAATACAATATATGTACTGTATTCATATAAAATAATTACAGTACACTAATACAAAATACTGTGCGGTACAGTAAAAAACATAAAAACAGATTAAACTGCACTTTAGCTTACAATAAAATTGTTGGTGTGCAATATGTACATTATAAGCAATGTGCTGTACTGGTTAGCAGAAAGAAAGTACAATACTGTATCCACAAATTCATATTGCTAGCCATGCTGTATAGTATGTACTGTACAATGGTATACCGTATTCAGTATACAGTACATATGTACAGAAAGATACTTCCAGAGCAGGTCAGAGTGTGGTAAAAGGATGGAACCAGAAGTGAGTATTTGCTCTTCTTCCAAATCATCGCTCTTAAACCAAGTTACAAATTTGTAAAAAGCTTTGCTTGTCTTGCAAAACACTCTCAAATCAAGTTACTCCTAAACCAAGGTTCCACTGTATCTCTTACTGGCTATATGGCAGTCCCCCCCTAATAGTTGGCAACCTTTGAATGGCCTCTATGGGTGTAGCAGTCCTACTGGCTTACCATTTGTAGCAGAATGTTTATGAGTCCCTCCTTTTTGTCTAATACAGGTCTTTCTTCCTTCTAATTTTTGCCACTTCTTGCATTATCCGCGTAGGCTTTTGAGGTTCAGAGTCCGTCCTTTATAAATTTAACAGCATGTGTCAGATATTAATGGCTAATGTATTTTAATGTCTTCGTTAATTTGTAATAGATATTAAATATGGTCTGTATGTATATCTCCCTGAGGAACTGCTATACTGAGAGTAGAAGCGCATTGGATTGTTTGCTATATGAATGTTTCTAGGTGACATGTATGTTCTCTATGAAACTAGTTGGGTTATTTGCTATGTATATGTTTCTGGGGGATACATTTTAGTCCCACATGAAACGGAGTAAGGAGCTATATCTATGAATGTCTTTGTGATATATATATCCCGTAACCTATTGTGGTACTGTGCCGCCCCCTCGTCAGCAGTCGGGATGCTCGGATCCGGATCCGCAGTGGCTCAAGGGATTTCCGGACCCGGGGGTCGCGCGGACACTCAAATAAAAAAAGCGGCATATATGTACGGGATTGCTGCAAGTACTTCGTGACGCCACCCACGGTGTGTGGTGAGATGTAGCACCACCACTGCGGTTGGGGAGCACACGGGGACGATGGGATGTCAGCTGGATGTTAACCCCTCCATGGGTAGGGATGGTTGCCCCGGGGCTCAGTGTCCATAACACGGGGAGTGATGTAGGCTGGAGGTGGCGTGCCGGGCTGGACCAGGGGAGTGTTGGTGTACTCAGTGTGGATTAATTGCACACAAGTCCGTTGGTAAACCAAGGTGTCAGTGGCCGGCTGCCGCGTCCGGGTGTACTCGGGTCCCACACCCGGGCTGGTGTACCGATGTCCCTTCCTCTGGCACTCTGCAATTTTCTTGTGTTGATTTAACCCGTGTGGAACGGGAGAAATCTGCTCCCGGTGTCTTGTGTACCTGAGGAGCTGTTGCCCACAAACACTGACCCTTGGGATTTCAGTGGGTGATTTCGGATACCCTATCCCCCGCGGTTGGCTGCCGGTTCGCTCTATCTGGGCTGAACTTCTGGAGCTAGGCCTGAAACCTGCTCCCGGCCTGGTGAATTAGAGAAGGGGCTTGCAACCGTCTTCTAAAAAGGGTCCAGGTACCCCGCCTGTGCACAGTTTCTGGACCGGATCTCCGCTGTCGGTACCGGCGGGCTCCAACCCTGCCCCAGTCCACTCTGGATCTCCCACGACCGTATTCCCGTTGCCTTTGGACACGGTCCACTGCTTGCCACCTTGCCAGTAGACCAGGGCCACTACCCTGTCCACCCTCACTAGGCTCAGCTTTCCTCCTGACAGTCTGTCACTGTCACTCCTCTCCCCTTGACCTCTAACTTCCAACTCCAAACTGATCTAAAACTGATCTGACTTGTTCCCTCCCCCGGATCCTCAAGACCCCTAGGTGAGCGCTCCCAATCCGACTGGTCCTGCCCACTGGTGTGTCCTTCTTACCCTGGGGGGGTGGCTAGGATTTTGTGGCTGATGGAACCCTTGTGTGGGAAGGTGTTATGTAGGGTGTTATTTACCTCTGTTGCCACCTGGCGGCGCCACGGCGTCACAGTATGACCAGATATGACTTAGTGATCTTACTTAAGGGGGCTTTACATGCAATGACATTGCTAACAAGATGTCGTTGGGGGTCACGTGACGCACATCCGGCCTTGTTAGCGACGTCGTTGCGTGTGACACGTACAAGCGACCGCTAACAATGTAAAATACTCACCAAACCATTGATTGTTGACTCGTCGTCCATTTCCCAAATATCGTTGCTGCTTTTGGACGCAGGTTGTTCGTCGTTCCTGAGGCAGCACACATTGCTACGTGTGACACCACAGGAACGACGAACAACACTGTGCCTGCGTCCTCTGGCAATGAGGTGGGCGTGACTTCCATGCGGCCGCTCTCCACCCCTCCGCTTCTATTGGCCAGTGAACAGCCTCTTTTCTAAGGGGGCGGTTTGTGCGGCGTCACAGCGACGTCACTAGGAAAGTAAGTATAGTGTGACGGCTCCTAGCGATATTGTGCGCCCCGGGCGATTTTCCCGTGACACACAAACGACGGGGGCGGGTGCGATCGGCAGTGACATTGCTAGCGATGTCACTGTGTGTAAAGTGGCCTTTAATCTTCATTTGAGTCCTTATATGTGACCCATGTGGTATTATAAATTTCAAAGACGGATGATCATAGGGATAGTATCTGACATTCTGACTCGATGGTAATGAATATACGTTATGACTTGAAGCAATGACTATTATGTATGCTAATGTCCTATATGGATGTTATTCACCATTTTGATTTTTTTCTGTGTCCACATTTAGTGTTTTTCCACTGGATTATTTTGGGATGTCTTTTAGATATTTCATGTATTTCAATAAAGGTTGTAAATTTTAGAGTGTCTTTTTATGGTGATTTAATATTGATTGACAAGCTAGATATACATGTTTTTTTTGGTGATTCTGGGGGCACATTATTCTGTATGGAGGACTATGTGGTGCCCATTATTCTGTATGGAGGGCTATGTCGGGCACATTTTTCTGTATGGAGGGCTATGTGGGGACCATTATTCTGTATGGAGGACTATGTGAGGCCCATTAGTCTATATGGAGGACTATGTGGGCCCCATTATTCTGTATGGAGGACTATGTAGGGCCCATTTTTCTGTATGTAGGACTATATGGTGCACATTATTCTGTATGGAGAACTGTGTGAGACATATTATTCTGTATGCCACACATTATTCTGTTTGGAGAACTGTGTGAGACATATTATTCTGTATGGAGTACTATGTATGGCACATTATTCTGCATGGAGGACTATGTGAAGCCCATTTTTCTGTATGGAGTACTATGTAGGGCACATTATTCTGTATTGATGGCTATGTGAGACACATTATTCTGTATGGAGGACTTTGTGGGACACATTGTTCTGTTTGGAGGACTATGTGTGGCCCATTATTCTGTATAGAGGGCTTCGTGGGGCCCATTATTCTGAATGGAGGGCTATGTGGGGTCTATTATTCTGTATGGATGAGTATGTCATGTAAATAGTCCTCCAGTATTTAGTCAGCCACCAATTGTGCAAGTTCTCCCACTTAAAAAGATGAGAGAGGCCTGTAATTGATATCATAGGTAGACCACAACTATGAGAGACAAATTGAGAAAACAAATTCAGAAAATCACCTTGTCTGATTTGGCAAGATTTTTTTTTTTGCAAATTATGGTGGAAAATAAGTATTTAGTCATCTAAAAACATGCAAGATTTCTGGCTCTCACAGACCTGTAACTTCTTCTTTAAGAGGCTCCTCTTTTCTCCACTCATTACCTGTAGTAATGAACCTGTTTGAACATGTTATCAATATAAAAGACACCTGACCACAACCTCAAACAGTCACACTCCAAACTCCACTATGGTGAAGACCAAAGAGCTGTTGAAGAACGCCAGAAACAAAATTGTAGCCCTGCACCAGGCTGGAAAGACTGAATCTGCAATAGGCAAGAAGCTTGGTGTGATGAAATCAACTGTGGGAGCAATAATAAGAAAATGGAAGATGTACAAGACCACTGATAATCTCCCTCACTTTGGGGCTCCATGCAGGATCTCACCCCGTGGGGTCAAAATGATCACAAGAACAGGAGAAAAAAATCCCAGAACCACATAATGGGACCTAGTGAATGACCTGCATAGAGCTGGGACCACCGTAACAAAGCCTACCATAAATAACCCATTATGCTACCAGGGACTCAGATCCTGCAGTACCAGATGTGTTCCCCTGTTTAAGCCAGTACATAAAAACCTAAAGATTAGAATCACCAGATCCATATTGTACTTTTCACATAACTTTTTTTGCTATGGTCCCCAAAACTGCTATAAACCTACAACCGACTCATAGATAATAATATAAAAATATAATAATATAAAGTAGTCTCCAAGTGGATTTGAAATATCACTTTATTTTATTAGATAGAAAATTTATATATTATTTATATGTTTTATGGATACACACAGTGCAGAAAGTGCAGTATAAAAACACACAGTACATTTAGGTGAACAAAAACAAAGGACAGTGTGACCTAAGGTCCCCACATGGCAACCACATTAAACCAATTTAAATTTATGCACATAATAGAGGATTATTCAACATTCAGAGAGCAGCCTGATTATATATATGTACACAGCAATATATCAAGCCAAAATTTGCAAATAAATAGTTGGATAAAGTGCTTAATCATAGTGCTTAACTACCAGTCTCATATATTGTGCGGACGAAGCTCCGGCGAAACGCGTTGGAATGCGGGATGGTGTGACCTTGGACCGGGCATGGCAACATCAGGTGGCTATCTCAGGGGATGAGGTTCCCCATATTGTACTTAGGAACTGATGGATGTTATAATTGCTGGGCTGATTGTTAATGCCCATACAGGCTGCAACCTTCTCATTTTTTCCATTCAATCTGTTTTTATGAGCCACCTTACATTGTTGATAAGTGTTATTGATTTTTTGAGCATTTTTTGTGAGCACCAATTCTGGAATTAGGCCATCTTATGTGCAATATATGTTTAACTGTAATAGTGGATAAACTATGATAACAATGGTTGGGATATGTGCAATATGACATGTGTGCAATATGACAGCATATGAGACTGGTAACTAAGCACTATATTTATACAAGATAAGGCAGAAAAGGGGTTAATGCTGCGCATCAGCCAAATGAAGACGTATAATGTTGATGAAGATGAGTATTCTTTTATTTCATAGGTCTACGCGTTTCAAGGTGACAACCTCTTCCTCAGGACCAATGCATCAACAACAAGTACTTGTTGTTGATGCATTGGTCCTGAGGAAGAGGTTGTCACCTTGAAACGCGTAGACCTATGAAATAAAAGAATACTCATCTTCATCAACATTATACGTCTTCATTTGGCTGATGCGCAGCATTAACCCCTTTTCTGCCTTATCTTGTATGCTCATCCACGTGGGGCTGCAGCAGACGCCATTATCTCATGCGCACTAGTGGTTGTGACTGTCACAACTGATCCAGGTGAGTGTATATTTTCCAGGTATACCCCACTGATCACTTTGGTGTTACACTATCAGCGCTCCTTATTTTCAGATCTATAAGCACTATATTTAAGCACTTTATCCTACTATTTATTTGCAAATTTTGGTGTTGGGATATGTGCAATATGATTGATAAGTGTGCAACATGACAATATATGAGACTGGTAGTTAGGCACTATGATTAAGCACTTTATCCAACTATTTATTTGTAAATTTTGGCGTGATATATTGCTGTGTACATATATATAATCAGGCTGCTCTCTGAATGTTGAATAATCCTCTATTATGTGCATAAATATAAATTGGTTTAATGTGGTTGCCATGTGGGGACCTTAGGTCACACTGTCCTTTGTTTTTGTTCACCTAAATGTACTGTGTGTTTTTATACTGCACTTTCTGCACTGTGTGTATCCATAAAACATATAAATAATATATAAATTTTCTATCTAATAAAATAAAGTGATATTTCAAATCCACTTGGAGACTACTTTATATTATTGTATTTTTATATTATTATCTATGAGTCAGTTATTTAAGCCAGAACATGTCTGGGCTGGTCTGAAATTTGCTAGAGAACATTCGGATTGTCCAGAAGAGTATTGGGAGAATGTCATATGGTCTGATGAAAGCAAAGTAAAACTGTTTGGTAGAAATACAACTCGTCGTGTTTGGGGGAGACAGAATGCTGAGTTACATCCAAAGAACACCATAACTACTGTGAAGCATGGGGGTGGCAACATCATGCTTTGGGGCTGTTTCTCTGCAAATGGACCAGGACAACTGATCCGTGTACATGAAAGAATTAATGGGGCCATGTATCATGAGATTTTGAGTGCAAATCTCCTTCCATCAGCAAGGGCATTGATGATGAAATGTGGCTAGGTCTTTCAGCATGATAATTACCCCAAGCCCACCACCAGGGCAACAAAGGAGTGGCTTTGTAAAAAGCATATGAAGGTCCTGGAGTGGCCTAGCCAGTCTCCAGATCTCAACTCCATTCAAAATCTTTGGAGGGAGTTGGAAGTCCATGTTGCCCAGCAACAGGCCCAAAATATCACTGCTCTAGAGGAGATCTGCATGGAGGAATGGGCCAACATGTGTGCCAACCTTATGAAGACTTGTAAAA
Organism: Anomaloglossus baeobatrachus; assembly: GCF_048569485.1. Lineage (NCBI taxonomy): Eukaryota > Metazoa > Chordata > Amphibia > Anura > Aromobatidae > Anomaloglossus > Anomaloglossus baeobatrachus. The sequence continues at coordinate 637,189,400 of NC_134353.1, forward strand.
AAAAGTTTGACCTCTGTCATTGCCAACAAAAGGATATATAACAAACTATTGAGATGAACTTTTGTTACTGACCAAATACTTATTTTCCACCATAATTTGTAACAAAAAGTTCTTGCCAAATCAGACAAGGTGATTTTCTATATTTGTTTTCTCCTTTTGTCTCTCATAGGGCCGTATTTGCCACTAGGCACCCGTGGTCCCATGCCTGGGGCGGCACGTTGCGGGGGGTGGCACTTTCTGGCAGAAAAAAAAAAAAAAAATATATATATATATATATATATATATAATTTTTTTACATCCCCGCCCCTCGCCCCTCCCTCCGTTACACAGTTGGGGGGGTTGAGAGGGAGAGGCGCACTTCTGTCTATTTAAATACACGGCAGGCACCAGGCATAGTGAGCTGATTGACCCCGGAAGTTCCAGTGCCTGCGCTTCCGGGGTCAGAGGCGCGCGGGCGCGCCAATCAGCTCAAAGCCCCGTGCAGCAGCGTCCAATGCTGCAGACGACACACACCGCGGAGGAGGACGCGGCTGAAGCTGAAGCCAGCCAGAAGAGGATAATCACCAGAGCAGTGCAGCGGGCACCGGAGCAGATATGCGCTAAGGCAGAGCCTAGAATGTATGGGCACTTTACAGGTTAGTTGGTGATCGTTGCGATGCCTCTTTTTTTCCACTGTAATCATGCAAGGGGAGGCTGGGGGAGAGAGGCTGAGGGTGGGGGGAGGCTGGGAAAAGAGAGAGGCCTGGGAGGAGGCTGGGAAGAGAGAGGCTGAGGCTGGGGGGAGGCTGGGAAGAGAGAGAGGCTGAGGCTTGGAAGAGAGAGGCTGGGGGGAGAGAGAGGCTGAGGCTGGGGGGAGAGAGAGGCTGGGGGAGAGAGAGGCTGGGGGGAGGAGAGAGGCTGGGGGGAGGAGAGAGGCTGGGGGGAGAGAGGCTGAGGCTGGGGGGAGGGGGAGGCTGAGGCTGGGGGGAGGCTGGGGGGAGGCTGAGGCTGGGGGGAGGGGGAGGCTGAGACAGGGGAGAGGGGGAGGCTGGGGAGGAGAGAGGCTGAGGCTGGGGGGAGGGGGAGGCTGGGGGGGAGAGAGTCTGGGGGGATGGGGAGGCTGGGGGAAAGAGAGGCTGAGGCTGGGGGGAGAGAGGCTGGGGGGAGGGGGAGGCTGGGGGGAGAGAGGGGGAGGCTGGGGGGGAGAGAGAGGCTGAGGCTGGGGGGAGGCAGAGGCTGATACTGGGGGGAGGCAGAGGCTGATACTGGGGAGATGCAGAAGCTGATACTGGGGGAAGGCTGGAGGGAGGCAGAGACTGGGGGGAGGCTGGAGGGAGGCTGAGACTGGGGGGAGGCTGGAGGGAGGCTGAGACTGGGGGTAGGCTGGAGGGAGGCAGAGGCTGAGACTGGAGGGAGGCTGGAGAGAGGCTGAGACTGGAGGGAGGCTGAGACTGGGGGGAGGCTGGAGGGAGGCTGAGGCAGAGGCTGGAGGGAGGCAGAGGCTGAGACTGGGGGGAGGCAGAGGCTGAGACTGGGGGGAGGCTGGAGGGAGGCAGAGGCTGAGACGGCTGAGACTGGGGGGAGGCTGGAGGGAGGCAGAGGTTGAGACTGGAGGGAGGCAGAGGCTGAGACTGGGGGGAGGCAGAGGCTGAGACTGGGGGGAGGCTGGAGGGAGGAAGAGGCTGAGACTGGGGGGAGGCAGAGACTGAGACTAGGGGGATGCTGTAGGGAGGCTGAGACTGGGGGGAGGCAGAGGCTGAGACTGGCTGGAGGCTGGAGGGAGGCAGCGGCTGAGACTGGGGGGAGGCAGAGGCTGAGACTGGGGGGAGGCTGGGGGGCGGCAGAGGCTGAGACTGGGGGGAGGCAGAGGCTGAGACTGGGGGGAGGCTGGAGGGAGGCAGAGGCTGAGACTGGGGGGAAGCAGAGGCTGAGACTAGGGCGAGGCTGGAGGGAGGCAGAGGCTGAGACTGGGGGGAGGCAGAGGCTGAGACTGGGGGGAGGCAGAGGCGGAGACTGGGGGGAGGCTGGAGGTAGGCAGAGGCTGAGACTGGGGGGAGGCAGAGGCTGAGACTGGGGGGAGGCTGGGGGGAGGCAGAGGCTGAGACTGGGGGGAGGCAGAGGCTGAGACTGGGGGGGAGGGAGGCAGAGGCTGAGACTGAGGGGAGGCAGAGGCTGAGACTGGGGGGAGACTGGGGGGAGGCAGAGGCTGAGACTGGGGGGAGGCTGGAGAGAGGCGGAGACTGGGGGGAGGCAGAGGCTGAGACTGGGGGGAGGCTGGAGAGAGGCGGAGACTGGGGGGAGGCAGAGGCTGAGACTGGGGGGAGGCAGAGGCTGAGACTGGGGGGAGGCTGGAGGGAGGCTGAGGCGGAGACTGGGGCAGGCTGAGACTGGGGGAGAGAGGCTGATGCTGAGGGAAGATAGAGGCTGATGCTGAGGGAAGATAGAGGCTGATGCTGAGGGAGAGAGGGGCTCATGCTAGAGACAGAGGACAAGGGTTGAGGGATAGTGCAATGACAAAATCGATTGGGTGGGGGGAGTGTAAGGACTCAGAATAAGGGGGGGCAGAATTGGGAGCTCATTATGGAGAAGGGGCAGCATGTGTGGGATCAGTATAGAGTGGAGCAATGTAGAAGAGTCAATATCAAGAGTGGAATAGTGTGTGTGTAGGGGGGTGTCTCAGCATAAATGTCAGTGTGGTGGTCTTAGCATGAGTGGGGCAACATGGAGGTGTCATTATGGAAAAGAGGAAGGCAGCATTAGGAGCTCATGGAGAGGGGCAGCATGCATGGGACATTGTGAGGAGGGGGCAGCATGCATGGGACACTGTGAGGAGGGGGCAGCATGCATGGAACTCTGTGAGGAGGGGGCAGCATGCATGGGACATTGTGAGGAGGGGGCAGCATGCATGGGACATTGTGAGGAGGTGGCAGCATGCATGGGACATTGTGAGGAGGGGGCAGCATGCATGGGACACTGTGAGGAGGGGGCAGCATGCATGGGACACTGTGAGGAGGAGGCAGCATGCATGGGACATTGTGAGGAGGAGGCAGCATGCATGGGACATTGTGAGGAGGGGGCAGCATGCATGGGACATTGTGAGGAGGGGGAAGCATGCATGGGACATTGTGAGCAGGGGGCAGCATGCATGGGACACTGTGAGGAGGGGGCAGCATGCATGGGACACTGTGAGGAGGAGCAGCATGCATGGAACACTGTGAGGAGGGGGCAGCATGCATGGGACACTGTGAGGAGGGGGCCGCATGCATGGGACACTGTGAGCAGGGGGCCGCATGCATGGGACACTGTGAGAAGGGGGCAGCATGCATGGGACACTGTGAGGAGGAGGCAGCATGCATGGGACACTGTGAGGAGGGGGCAGCATGCATGGGACACTGTGAGGAGGGGGCAGCATGCATGGGACACTGTGAGGAGGGGGCAGCATGCATGGGACACTGTGAGGAGGGGGCAGCATGCATAGAACACTGTAAGGGGGCAGCATGCATGGGACACTGAGGAGGAGGAGGCAGCATGCATGGGACACTGTGAGGAGGGGGCAGCATGCATGGGTCACTGAGGAGGGGGCAGCATACATGGGACACTGTGAGGAGGGGGAAGCATGCATGGGACATTGTGAGGAGGAGGCAGCATGCATGGGACATTGTGAGGAGGGGGCAGCATGCATGGGACACTGTGAGGAGGGGGCCGCATGCATGGGACACTGTGAGGAGGGGGCAGCATGCATGGAACACTGTGAGGAGGGGGAAGCATGCATGGGACACTGTGAGGAGGGGGCAGCATGCATGGCACACTGTGAGGAGGGGGCAGCATGCATGGGACACTGTGAGGAGGGGGCAGCATGCATGGGACACTGTGAGGAGGGGGCAGCATGCATGGGACATTGTGAGGAGGGGGCCGCATGCATGGGACACTGTGAGGAGGGGGCAGCATGCATGGGACACTGTGAGGAGAAGGCAGCATGCATGGGACATTGTGAGGAGGGGGCCGCATGCATGGGACACTGTGAGGAGGGGGCAGCATGCATGGGACACTGTGAGGAGGGGGCAGCATGCATGGAACACTGTGAGGAGGGGGCAGCATGCATGGGACACTCTGAGGAGGGGGCAGCATGCATGGCACACTGTGAGGAGGGGGCCGCATGCATGGGACACTGTGAGGAGGGGGCAGCATGCATGGGACACTATGAGGAGGGGGCAGCATGCATGGCACACTGTGAGAAGGGGGCAGCATGCATGGGACACTGTAAGGGGGCAGCATGCATGGGACACTGAGGAGGAGGCAGCATGCATGGGACACTGTGAGGAGGGGGCAGCATGCATGGGTCACTGAGGAGGGGGCAGCATACATGGGACACTGTGAGGAGGGGGAAGCATGCATGGGACATTGTGAGGAGGAGGCAGCATGCATGGGACATTGTGAGGAGGGGGCAGCATGCATGGGACACTGTGAGGAGGGGGCCGCATGCATGGGACACTGTGAGGAGGGGGCAGCATGCATGGGACACTGTGAGGAGGGGGAAGCATGCATGGGACACTGTGAGGAGGGGGCAGCATGCATGGCACACTGTGAGGAGGGGGCAGCATGCATGGGACACTGTGAGGAGGGGGCAGCATGCATGGGACACTGTGAGGAGGGGGCAGCATGCATGGGACATTGTGAGGAGGGGGCCGCATGCATGGGACACTGTGAGGAGGGGCAGCATGCATGGGACACTGTGAGGAGGGGGCAGCATGCATGGAACACTGTGAGGAGGGGGCAGCATGCATGGGACACTCTGAGGAGGGGGCAGCATGCATGGCACACTGTGAGGAGGGGGCCGCATGCATGGGACACTGTGAGGAGGGGGCAGCATGCATGGGACACTGTGAGGAGGGGGCAGCATGCACGGGACACTATGAGGAGGGGGCAGCATGCATGGGACACTGTGAGGAGGGGGCAGCATGCATGGGACACTGTGAGGAGGGGGCAACATGCATGGGACACTGTAAGGGGGCAGCATGCATGGGACACTGAGGAGGAGGCAGCATGCATGGGACACTGTGAGGAGGGGGCAGCATGCATGGGTCACTGAGGAGGGGGCAGCATACATGGGACACTGTGAGGAGGGGGAAGCATGCATGGGACACTGTGAGGAGGGGGCAGCATGCATGGGACACTGTGAGGAGGGGGCAGCATGCATGGAACACTGTGAGGAGGGGGCAGCATGCATGGGACACTGTAAGGGGGCAGCATGCATGGGACACTGAGGAGGAGGCAGCATGCATGGGACACTGTGAGGAGGGGGCAGCATGCATGGGTCACTGAGGAGGGGGCAGCATACATGGGACACTGTGAGGAGGGGGAAGCATGCATGGGACATTGTGAGGAGGAGGCAGCATGCATGGGACATTGTGAGGAGGGGGCAGCATGCATGGGACACTGTGAGGAGGGGGCCGCATGCATGGGACACTGTGAGGAGGGGGCAGCATGCATGGGACACTGTGAGGAGGGGGAAGCATGCATGGGACACTGTGAGGAGGGGGCAGCATGCATGGCACACTGTGAGGAGGGGGCAGCATGCATGGGACACTGTGAGGAGGGGGCAGCATGCATGGGACACTGTGAGGAGGGGGCAGCATGCATGGGACATTGTGAGGAGGGGGCCGCATGCATGGGACACTGTGAGGAGGGGCAGCATGCATGGGACACTGTGAGGAGGGGGCAGCATGCATGGAACACTGTGAGGAGGGGGCAGCATGCATGGGACACTCTGAGGAGGGGGCAGCATGCATGGCACACTGTGAGGAGGGGGCCGCATGCATGGGACACTGTGAGGAGGGGGCAGCATGCATGGGACACTGTGAGGAGGGGGCAGCATGCACGGGACACTATGAGGAGGGGGCAGCATGCATGGGACACTGTGAGGAGGGGGCAGCATGCATGGGACACTGTGAGGAGGGGGCAACATGCATGGGACACTGTAAGGGGGCAGCATGCATGGGACACTGAGGAGGAGGCAGCATGCATGGGACACTGTGAGGAGGGGGCCGCATGCATGGGTCACTGAGGAGGGGGCAGCATACATGGGACACTGTGAGGAGGGGGAAGCATGCATGGGACACTGTGAGGAGGGGGCAGCATGCATGGGACACTGTGAGGAGGGGGCAGCATGCATGGAACACTGTGAGGAGGGGGCAGCATGCATGGGACACTCTGAGGAGGGGGCAGCATGCATGGCTCACTGTGAGGAGGGGGCCGCATGCATGGGACACTGTGAGGAGGGGGCAGCATGCATGGGACACTGTGAGGAGGGGGCAGCATGCATGGGACATTGTGAGGAGGGGGCAGCATGCATGGGACATTGTGAGGAGGGGGCAGCATGCATGGGACATTTTGAGGAGGGGGCAGCATGCATGGGACATTGTGAGGAGGGGGCAGCATGCGTGGGACATTGTCCTCACATCATGCTGCTCCCTCCTCACAATGTACAGATCATATTTCATAATTGAGGAAGGTGTGGTGGGTATATAGTAGTTTATAAGTGAGGGCAGTGTGGTGTTTTAGTTTATTAGGAACAGTGTCACAGTATATAAGTGGGGATGGTGTGGTAGGAATATTTTATACTCATGCTATGTTTTGATGTGCCTGTAGTTATCCCCATTGGGGGGGTTAGTGCCCTTCGTTTCTGATTAGTACTTTTTAAAGTGTTTTACAGAGTAGATCTGCCTTAAACATATGTTGTGTGCGAAAACTCAGTTTTACGTTGTCAATAAGGGGCGCGACCACTTAAAGTGCCTAGGGCAGCATGAAGGCAAAATACAGCCCTGCTCATAGTTATGGTCTACCTATGATATCAATTACAAGCCTCTCATCTTTTTAAGTGGGAGAACTTGCACAATTGGTGGCTGACTAAATACTTTTTTCCCCACTGTATACTTCTGGAGGTATTTTGTCCTTTATAGCTCACAGTGAAGATGCAGTTAAATAGTCAAAAATGGACATTTAACTTCTACATCAATTTTCCATCTCACTCATCATTTTTTTACTCATCTCACTCAACACATTTCCTCCTACTTCAGGTTCATCAGGTTCATTTTATTGTATTCTGATGAGACTTTCAACATATCCATCACTCCTAATGGATATGTTGAAAGTCTCATCAGAATACAATACTTCAGACTGGACAGGGAAATATTAGTCCCGTCTCTATATTATAAATACTGAATGAAAAAGGTTGATGCACATCCTTAACACAAACATAATGATAGTATGGGCTAACCCCTTGTAACATTCTGGCCAAATAACCTTCATAGTCACAGGTAAATGTGCTCTTGTTTCTTTAGCGGCTTTTGGATCTGAAAGAGTTTATAGACAAGGCATATCGGGCTCAATGGCATCGGCAGTCCCTCCAGATTCAGTGTATGCACCCCTATAGTGCACAGTCAGATATCTAAAATTCAGTTATATATTAGAGTTTATACCATATTTTTGTCACGTTCTTGTAATGAAGAATGTATTTGGCTCTAAAGTGTTTAAATTAAATTAACCCTTAAGAGGCTGTCCACTTATGTGGACATTTGTTTTCTTAAATGCATGTATAGTTTGTGCTAAAAGTGATTTTTGCAATTGGATTTCCATAAAAATGTTACACTGTTTGCTTACTATAGCCTCTGTACAAAGCTTGATTCACACGATGCTATGGAATCTGATTTTAGTACATCGGATGCGATATGCTAATGACCCTTGGCTCCTGCCAGCGTGAACTGAGTGTCATGCGACTGTGATCTGATCCTGCAGCTGCAGAGAAGGGGACAGCGCTGTGGAGGAAAGGGAGGGGTTAATTTTCCCATCTTCTCCATTGTCAGCTGATGTGATTATCGCACTGCACTCAGATGTCATCTGAGTGCAGTCTGAAGTTTCATTCACACCCATAGACTTGTATGGGTGCGTGTGACATAGCTCTTGGCGACAATCATAAATATAAAAAAAAATTTATTCCAAAATTACATTATAGCAAGATTTAGATCATATTATAAGAATATTAAATACATAGATAACATACAGGTTTTAACAGGAGGGGATCCTGACAAAGTACACCATGGTCCAACATCAAACATGGGAGTAAGGTTAGAGGTCCAAAAACTCTATCTATCAAACAAGGTGCACCACAGAATGTTTATCTATGTTAGTAACAGCCATCAATGAACATGTAATCCTATCAGTAAAACATAGATAATCTGTGGGCTCCCATATATTTATATCAATGAAGGGGTGGACTTCATTACTGAAGGAAAGACTAGGGACGTATCCCAATTCAATCAACTGTATCATAGTCAATAGCCAGAGGGTGTCCCCAGGTTAGATGTGCAGTAGTTCGCTGGTGAAATTCACTTACCCATGTCAGGGTGGAGGCCAGGGTAGAGAACGTGCCCTGACGCGCACGTTTCGTTAGCTTCCTCGGGGGGGGGGTTTGTAATGAATCTGATTTTAGTACATCGGATGCAATATGCTAATGACCCTTGGCTCCTGCTCTGCTGCCAGCGTGAACTGAGTGTCATGCGACTGTGATCCGATCTTGCAGCTGCAGAGAAGGGAACAGCACTGTGGAGGAAAGGGAGGGGTTAATTTTCCCGTCTTCTCCATTGTCAGCTGATGTGATTATTGCACTGCACTCAGATGTCATCTAAGTGCAGTCTGAAGTTTCACTCGCACCCATAGACTTGTATGGGTGCGTGTGACATAGTTCTTGGTGACAATCACAGCATGCTGTGACTTTACTCTTATCCAGAATCTGGATGAGAAAAAATCTGACCATCTGCTCTCCCTCATTGAATATCATTGGTCCAAATGCAATGCGAGATTTTCTGGCATTGCACTCGTCCGATTCATACGCTCATGCAAGCGAACCCTTACACTGTGTATTGCTGACTACTGATGTGAGGGACATCATTTTGTGAAACTTATTATTATATAGGTGTTACAGGTTTTTCTCCTGGACTTGCTTTCCTCCCAATGCAGCTTTCCATATAGACTTCACAGCTCTCCGGTCAATACAATGGCTGCTGGTAGAGGAGCATGTGATCAGCCCAGTCCATCAGTCTGAAGCAGCTTTCTCATGTGAAGTTTTTAATTGGACAAAATTGACGGACAAGTTTGGTCACATATTCCATCATCAGCAGCCATTTTCTGAATATTAGCGTGGCGTTGTTGTTGACGTAGTGCCCGAGCCTTATGGTTTTCATGTTGTTTTTTGCATTTATTCGGAGGAGTCATGTTGGCACTGCTGCGGGAGTCCAAAAACAGTGATATGCACTGAAATGTAAAGGCGGGTATGTGGGCTTGTTAGGAGAAGTGAGGAAGCTTTCTTGTGTGTAAAACCTGCACTTCAGTAAGTGGCACTGCTGTTAGATTCCTGAGTGATCTTAGGCAACCTTAATGATGTTTGAGGGCTGACTCGGAACTTCCGCGGTACTCACGACCTCCTGCGAGACTTCATAAGTGAAGGCGGTGCTAGCTGTGAGGGTATCTGAGGTCAGACTCCAGGGCTTACATGATCACTTGTTCCAGGCCGTGTGACAGTGGGCGGGGAGGCCCCTGGAGTGACCTTAGTTAACTTTTACCATGGTAGCAGGCTGACTTGGGAACTCTCGCGGTTCTCCCTCTCTTCAAGAGGTTGTATCAGATCATTGCCTGCTCTGGATTATTCAAGGATATTTTTGGGAGGCTAATGAAATGTGTTAAAGGCTGTGTGTATTTTTATCTAATATATAAAGCTCAGTGTATGTGTAAAGGAATCCGCACCGTCGCATGTACAATCATGAAATTTTGCACAGACACTCCATGTGACTCAGGGAACGTAATAGACTATGTTTGGGCGGGAAAATTTAACCCCGTGCTTTCCAGTTACGTCACAAAATACTACAGCCATTAAACTGAATGTAGCTGGGAGCTGCAGGCTATAAATAGCAACTGTCAGTGGTTGCTATAGGAACAAAATAAACTGTTAGTATAAGATAGGATAGACTGATAGATAGAGACAGAAAAAGACAGACAGATATAGAGAGACAGACTGGGAAAGAGACAGACTGGGCAAAGAGACAGCCGGAGAAAGAGACAGCCGGAGAAAGAGACAGCCGGGCAAAGAGACAGCCGGGCAAAGAGACAGCCCTGTAAAGAGACAGCCCTGGAAATAGACAGCCCGGGAAAGAGACAGCCCTGCAAAGAGACAGCCCTGGAAAGAGACAGCCATCTTCACAGTGCAGCTTTCCTTATAGACTGCACAGCTCTCCGGTATAGATGAGCGAACCGGCCGCGGTTCGGCTCGAGTCCGGTTCGCTGAACGGAGGTCTGGTTCGAGTTTGGTTCGGCGAACCGCTCGAACCCCATAGGAAACAATGGGAGGCAATCACAAACACATAAAAACACATTATAAATGTACACATACAGTTAATAAACATTGCATAACACTTATATGTCCCCCGGGATGCGTCCTGCACTCTGTCTCCCACAGCTTTTCCATCAGTAATCGCTGCGTCCTCCGGGAACACCAGCAAAGATGCAGGACCTATCGGGACGTCAAAATAGCCATGTGACCAGTCACGTGTCTATTATCTCATTGGCTACAGACTGGTCACATGACTATGACGCGTCATACTAGGACCTGTCATTGCATCTCTCTGTTACACGGTGCACAGTTTTGTATCGCCGTGTACCGGCGACATTTTCTAGCACACGGTCGACTCCCCGCTCTGCTTCCCCGTTCCCTTAAGGTACCGTCACACTAAGTGACACTCCAGCGATCCCACCAGAAACCTGACCTGGCAGGGAGCGCTGGAGCGTCGCTACACGGGTTGCTGGTGAGCTGTCAGGCAGATCTCACCAGCAACCAGTGACCAGCCCCCAGCCAGCAGCGACGCGTGGAAGCGATGATGCGCTTGGTAACTAAGGTAAATATCGGGTAACCAACCCGATATTTATCGTGGTTACCAGCGCACACCACTTAGCGCTGGCTCCCTGCACTCCTAGCCAGATTACACATCGGGTTAATTTTACCCAATGTGTAGTCTGGCTGCGTGTGCAGGAGCAGGGAGCCGGCACTGACAGCGTGAGAGCGGCGGACGCTGGTAACGAAGGTAAACATCGGGTAACCAAGGAAAGGGCTTCTTGGTTACCCAATGTTTACCATAGTTACCAGCATCCACAGAAGCCGGCTCCTGACTGGCTGACACAGCCGGTCAATAACGGAGATCACTGTTGCCATAGCAACGCGCTTGGTAGCGGTAACGTCCCGCTACCAGCACGCAGCGGAACCGGAATCACCTGATCGGAGCAGTGTTGCTATGGCAACCCGTGCCACCGCTTACAGCCGGGAGCCTGTGGTCACTCTCACAAAGTGATTTCTGCACGGAGCACAGCGTCCTTGCTCCCATGCTGTCTGATGGAGCAGACAGAGCTGCATGTGTTGAAGGAGAAAGAAGACAGAAGAGCAGGATCGTGGAGGGCTGAGAGGGGGTAATAAACATGGAGTTTCTAAGTGTGTTTGTGTATTTATTTCTATTAAAGTATTTTTTCTCTGTGTGGTGTTTTTTTTAACCCTTTATTGGAGATTTTTAATGGCCAGGTCAAACGTGCCTGACATTAAGAATCTCTGACTTAATACTAGCTAGTAAAACAAAGCCAGTATTAACTCATGATCACCCAACAAGTCACCCGGCTTCAGGGCTGTTGGAAGAGTTGGATCCAGCGCCAGATGATGGCGCTTCTATGAGAGCGCCATTTTCTAAGGCAGCTGTGGACTGCAATTCGCAGCAGAGGGGCCCAGAAACCCCAGGCTAACCTGTGCTGCAGATCCAATCCCCAGCTGCCTAGCTGTATCCGACTAGACACAAAAATGGGGCGAAGCCCACGTCGTTTTTTTTTTTTCATTATTTCATAAAATTCATGAATTAAGTAAAAAAAGGGCTTCCCTATATTTTTGGTTCCCAGCCGGGTACAAATAGGTAGCTGGGGGTTGGGGGCAGCCGTACCTGCCTGCTGTACCTGGCTAGCATACAAAAATATGGCGAAGCCCACGTCATTTTTTTTCGTAGTTTTTTTGGCAAAAAAAAAAAAATGCTTCCCTGGGATTTCCATTGCCAGTGAAGGTAACACCAAGCAGTGGGAGTTAGCAGCCAGTAGCTGCTTGGATTACCCTTATCTAGCAATACAAAAAATGCAGCGGGAGCCCATATATATATATTTTTTTAATTATTTATTTAAATAACTAAAAACAAAAAGGGCTTCCCTGTATTTTGATTGCTGGAAATCACAGTAAAAATAAATCTTTAAAAAAAATGACGTAGCGCTCCGCGGTATTTTTGGTTCTCAGCGCAGATAAAGCAGACGGCTACGGGTTGCCACCTACATCTGCCTGGCGTTACCTTGGCTAGCAATCAAAATACAGGGAAGCCCATTAATTTTTTTAATTTAAAAAATAGTTAAAAAAAAATGACGTTGGGTCCCCCCATTTTTGATAGCCAGCTAGGGTAAAGCAGACGGCTGTAGCCTGAAAACCACAGCTGGCAGCTTTACCGTGGTTGGGAATCCAATGTGGAGGTCACCCCAGGCTCTTTTTTTATAATTATTTTATAAATATTAATAATTACAAAAAAAAGTAGGGTCCCCCCCAAATTGGATCACCAGCAAAGGTAAAGTGGACAGCTGTGGTCTGGTATTCTCAGGGTGGGAAGGTCCATAGTTATTGGGCCTTCTCAGCCTAAAAATAGCAGTCCGCAGGCACTCCAGAAGTGGCGCATCCACTAGATGCGCCAATTCTGGCGCTTCACCCCAGCTCATCCCGTGCCCTGGTTCAGTGGCAAACGGGGTAATAAATGGGGTTGATACTAGCTGTAAAGTCACCTGACATCAAGCCCAGCAGTTTGTGATGTCATGACGTCTATCAGATACCTGACATCACAAACTGTCAGTACTAACAAAAAAAAATAGACAAAAAAAAAATGTATTTGAAAAAACACTCCACCAAACATTCCCTCTTTCACCAATTTATTGTAAGGAAAAAAATAAAGGGGTCCCACGATGACTCTGGACCCTCTAGAATATGCAGGGGAGACACTCAGGGAATGTATCCCCCATTTTCTAGCAGTGCAGACTCTCCATGTGAGGAGTGTGGGTGGAATGAATCTGCACCCACTCTCCCCGGGTCCACAGCAGCAGAGTCCATGTCATAACTGTTGCTACCAAAGCCGCAATGCCCTGCTCATGAGGTAAGAGCATGCCTAATCAGGAGAACTATTCTACGTTTCCAAATATTGGTATTTGCTGATATTATTGCTATTCCACCTACTATATATTGGGGATAGGATCTTGGAGATGGAATACCCCTTTAAGTCCAGTTATCCAGCTGAATGCATACTAAACAACAGAGCTCGCTATTTAGACATGTTTTCTTGTGGCGTATAACGGACTCTCATGTTTGGTAGTCGTTCAGCAGGGCAACTATAAAAGCAAATCCCTCCATTTGGAGATGTAGTATAGCTCTCCTGATCAACTATGTTCCTTACCTCATGAGCAGGGCATTGCAGTAGCTTACAGATGCATGGTTACCAGCACTCACTGTGTCTGAACACAGGAAGCTGAGCTGACAGCCGCTCTGTGCGTGTGGCAGTGTCTATTGTGAAGGAGGGGGCCGTGGGGGATCAAAGCATGTATCCTACATGAGGCGATCACATGTTCACTCCAGTGCCATTTTCTACTGCTTTTCACAGCGTAGAGTGCTCTGGTGATTTTCCTGTGCTTGTACACTTCATATCAGACTTTTCTGTCATTATAATGGCAGAAAAACACATAATGTCCCACTCTCCTGCATTTTGTAATTTTGCACCCTTTGGTGCCTTTCATGTGGCACTAAGGGGTGCTTAGCCTTGTATTTACCAAAAGAATAAATAAATTTTAAAAAAAATGACGTGGGATTCCCCCTATGTTTGTAGCTGGCTAGGATAAAGCAGACGGCTGCAGCCTGCAGACCACAGCTGGCAGCTTCACCTTGGCTGGTAATCTGAAACTGAGGGCACCCCACGCGGTTATTTTAAATTAAATAATAATAATAAAAAAAAAAAAACACGTGGTGGTCCCCCCAAATTGGACCACCAGCCAAGGTAAAGCGGACAGCTGGGGTCTGATATTCTCAGACTAGGGAGGTCCATGGTTATTGGACACTCCCCAGCCTAAAAAGAGCAGGCCGCAGCCGCCCCAGAAGTGGCGCATCCATTAGATGCGCCAATCCTTGTGCTTTGCCCCAGCTCATCCCGTGCCCGGGTGCGGTAGCAAACGGGGTAATATATGGGGTTAATACCAGATGTGTAATGTCACCTGGCATCAAGCCCTGGGGTTGGTGAGGTCAGGCGTCTATCAGATACCCGACATGACCAACCCAGTCAGTAATAAAAAAAAAAATAGACGACAAACACATTTTTATTTGAAAAAACACTGCCCAACACATTCCCTCTTTCACCAATTTATTAGAAAGAAAAACAAATCCAGGTCTGCTGTAATCCAAGCGGTTACCATGACGATCCATACCATAGTCGCTTTTCCAGTCAATGAAGAACAGAATGTTCCCCATTGACTGGGAGAGTAATGCAGTGACCTGAGCTAACATCAGAAGGTCAGCCCAGGTCACTGCAGGGCATGACAAGTGCTGCTGTCAGAAGCGAGGTACATTACCTGCGGTGACGATTTCCTGCACTGCTGACAGCAGACCTGTGACTGAGTTCAATGCCCGCCACAGCCAAGTATCGCGAGAGCCCGTGATGTCACCGCTGGTGACAGTCTCGGGCCGCAGTGAGAGATGTGAAGCGGCGGCCATGGAAGACCGTGTCAGCGCTGAGGTCGGGAGAGCAGGACTTCATCACCGCAGGTAAGCCTAGCGGGGCAATGTATGCGGAGTGCAAGGTGGGCGGAGCCTAGCATGGTAATGTGTGCAGAGTACCAGGTGGGCGGAGCCTAGCGGGGTAATGTGTGTGGAGTGTGAGGTGGGTGGAACCTAGCGGGTCCATGTGTGCAGGCGGAGTGTGAGGTGGGCGGAGCCTAGCGTGGTAATGTGTGCAGAGTGCCAGGTGGGCGGAGCCTGGCAGGGTAATGTATGCGGAGTGCCAGGTGGGCGGAGCTTATCGCACCCATGTGTGCAGAGTGCCAGGTGGGCGGAGCCTAGCGGGTGTGCGGAGTGCGAGGTGGGAGGAGTCTAGCGTGGTAATGTGTGCAAAGTGCCAGGTGGGCGGAGCCTAGCGGGGTCATGTGTGCAGAGTGCCAGGTGGGCGGAGCCTAGCAGGGTAATGTGTGCAGAGTGCCAGGTGGGCGGAGCCTAGTGGGGCCATGTGTGCAGGCGGCGGAGTGCGAAGTGGGTGCCAAGAGCCTAGCGGGGCCATGTGGCGCTGAGGACGTCAGTGTCGGGGACTGCATGGCTGGGGACAGGTGAGTGTGAATGTGTGTGTGTACATGCCGAGTGCAGGAGGGGGCGGAGCCGAGCAGGGAAGTGTTGGTTTCCTGCACACGTAACTAGGGTAAACATCGGGTTACTAACCAAAGCGCTTTGCTTGGATACCCGATGTTTATCTTGGTTACTAGCTTAATGCAGGCTGCCAGCGATGGCTCCCTACGCACTGTAGCTGTAAAAAGCCCTGCTTTTGCTCATAGAACCGTTCTTGAGCAAAAAGGTCGAGTTCTAGTTCGATCTAGAACACCCCCCAAAATCACTCGAACCGCGAACTGGAGAACTGCGAACCTCGAACCGCGCTCAACTCTACTCTCCGGTCCATACAATTGTTGCTGGTGGAGGAGCATGTGATCAGCCTAGTCCATCAGTCTCCTCCAATAGAAAAGCAGCTTTCCCATGTGAAGTTTTTAATTGGACAAGACTGATGGACAAGTCTGGTCACATGTTCCTCCATCAGCAGCCATTTTCTGAATGTAAAGAGCTGTGCGGTCTGCGAGGAAAGCTGCACTAACAAGAGCAGGAAAAGACTTTATTATACCAACATAATAGTAAGTGCCACAAAATCAAGTCCTGAACACATCTGTTAAAATAAAGATAAAGAGACCAACCCCATTATCTCATCCCGCAGCCAGGAATAGAGTATTACAGAAGATATAGGAGACAAACAGTGCAACATTTTTAATGATATCCAATTTAATTTTTTTTTTACCCCAATTGCATGCATTTAGGAAAGAATTGTCCCAAATAGTGCAGAACCCCTTGAATCAGTTTCTGTTCATGTCCTCAGTCCATCTGTTACACTGTGACTAGTATCTAGCACAATAATATGTCCCAGATTCTTCAGGTCTCACTCCAGTGAGTTTACAATAAACTTCTCCTTTATTTGTATCTTTTGTTAGAGTTATACGTCCCTGTACAGTCTGGCCATAATCTATGTGATTATTGTGACACATTCTTCCTAACCACTCCAGTCCTTTCCCTTCAGGTTGTCTGATCCAAACTACACAATACATATTAGTGCTGTCAGTGAGGGCGGCACCGGTCACTTTACAGGTCAGGTCCAGAGCCTCTGATGGTCTCACAATCCCAGGACCAGACTCCACCATAGAGATTTGGGAAGTGACATCTGCAAATTAAAAGAAAACATTTACTGTTAAATCTTATCATTTGAGAAAGATATGATAGCACTGATAAATAATATTTTATTCTGTAATGAGACCCACATTGTGCAGAAATCACTACACTGAGTAACCACAGTAGAGTCTTCATCTCTGGTCTGAGGATTTGCAGTGTCCTGATGATCTCACTGAGGTCTGTTATTAAATTTTAAGACATCTGCATACATTTCCATATTTATTATACAGGCAAATTTTGAGGAATCCTTGAGAATTTCTCTCCTTTTCATATGTCAACATCTACATCTTGGATTATACATAGATTAAATAATTTCTTCCCTTCATATCTTGGAAATGAACACTACAGGGATGTTAACTGAAAAGTATTTATACAGCTTATTTTATTGAAATAGATATTTTATACTTTGCTATTGAATATGGTCCTATATATGAACAAAGTCATAATATCTGACAAAATGGAAGCATGGCCATAACAGATAGAAGATGTTATATATATATATATATATATATATATATATACACATATATATATATTTTTTTTTTTTTTTTTTTTTCCTTTTTCTTCAGATCTGTGGTTGCCATATGGGCGCCAGCTTCTCCCTTCACCTGGCCAATGCTTATATGGCCTGGTGGGAGGAGAGATCGATACATATTGGAACAAATCCTTTTGTCAAATCGATATGATGGTATGGAAAATATCTGGACAACATTCTGATTATATGGGAATGTCGTCCAGATGATTCAGATTCTGATACCCAAGTGGAAATTGAAAGTTCTTTTAATTATATCAATGACAATGAATTAAATTTGAGATTTACGGCCAATATCTCTTGTAATGAATCCCCTTTTTTAGATCTGTATCTCAGGGAAATACAGAAGATGGCAGAATCCACACTAAATTATTTAGGAAACCCTTGAGTGGGCATACTTTGTTACGGGCTGATAGCTGTCATCCGGCTCATGTCACGCGGAATTTGCTGGTGGGTAAGATAATCTGGGCTTGGAGATCAGCATCTGATGATGATGCTTTTTTATAGGAGAGTGAACATATGTATTGAAGACTCAGGGACAGGAGTTATAAGCATAATACAATTTTGAGAGCGAGTGAGATAGCTTTGGATAAGTCACAGAGTATATTATTAAAAGAAAATCGGAAACACATCCCTTTGATTAATAATCCTAGAGTTTTTTCTACTCTATTCTCTGTAGATTTTGCCAGAATTTGTAATAGAGTACGGAAATATATCCCCACCTTATGCCAGCATAATAAATGAAATAAAATTTTGCAGGGGGGGTTAAATTTGTGGCCCGTTAAGGGAGAAGTATTGGAAACACTATCTCCCCCAGTGTATCTTATAGTGGAGAGGAAAACACTACCACTTGGCTTAAGGTGGTGTCACACACAGCGACGGCGACAATGACGTCACTGCTAAGTCACCATTTTCTGTGACGTAGCAGCGACATCCCATCGCTGTCGCTGTGTGTGACATCCAGCACCGACCTGGCGCCTGCTGTGAGGTCGCCGGTCATTGCTGAATGCCCTGCTTCATTTTTCGGACGTTGCTCTCCCGCTGTGAAGCACACATCGCTGTGTGTGACAGCGAGAGAGTGACGAACTGAAATGAGCAGGGAGCTGGGAGACGGCTTCTGGCAGCCTGTGGTATACTAGCGTCCGCCACTCTCAGGCTTCCAGTGCCGGCTCCCTGCTCCCTGCACGCGTAGTCAGAGTACACATCGGGTAAATAAGCAAAGGTTTGCTTATTAATCCGACGTTTACTCTGTCTAGGAGTGCAGGGAGCCAGCGCTAAGTGGTGTGCACTGGTAACCAAGGTAAATATCGGGTAACCAGTGAAGCATTTTGCTTGGTTACCCGATATTTACCTTAGTTACCAAGCGCACATCGCTTCCACGCGTCGCTGCTGGCTGGGGGCTGGTCACTGGTCGCTGGTGAGATCTGCCTGTTTGACAGCTCACCAGCGACCATGTAACGACGCAGCAGCGATCCTGATAAGATCAGGTTGTCAGTCGTGATCGCTGCTGCGTCACTACGTGTGACCCTAGCTTTAGTCATAAAGGGACGTTCAAATGCGGATTACAAAAATGTAACATGTGTAAATTCATTAAGAGAGGAGACCATATATTGGACAATAATGGTAAAATGTATAAAATTAAGACCTTTATGAATTGTAACACAACACGTTTAGTATATCTGGCTAGCTGTGATATTTGTTGTAAATATTACATTGGCTGTACTTAATTTATCCGTACCTAAAAAAAGCGGATTACTGAACATGTCTTCGGATTCTATGATGGGACGTACTACTTCTGGACTTGCCAAACATTTTAGGGATATACAGCAAGGTAATATGAGTTCCCTAAAGGTACAAAGGGTCAAGCGAGTTAACAAACCGTTCAAGGGAGGGGATTGGCAGAGCCTCCTATTTGCCAGAGAAGCTTTTTGGATTTTAAAACTAAAAGCATGTTATCCTAACGGACTCAATTTTTGATCTGATTTGTAATATATATACAGTCATATGAAAAAGTTTGGGCACCCCTATTAATGTTAACCTTTTTTCTTTATAACAAATTGGGTTTTTGCAACAGCTATTTCTGTTTCATATATCTAATAACTGATGGACTGAGTAATATTTCTGGATTGAAATGAGGTTTATTGTACTAACAGAAAATGTGCAAGCCGCATTTAAACAAAATTTGACCGGTGCAAAAGTATGGCCACCCTTATCAGTTTCTTAATTTGAACTCTCCTAACTACTTGTTACTGACTTACTAAAGCACTAAATAGGTTTTGTAACCTCATTGAGCTTTGAACTTCATAGGCAGGTGTATCCAATCATGAGAAAAGGTATTTAAGGTGGCCACTTGCAAGTTGTTCTCCTATTTGAATTTCCTATGAAGAGCGGCATCATGGGCTCCTCGAAACAACTCTCAAATGATCTGAAAACAAAGATTATTCAACATAGTTGTTCAGGGAAAGGATACAAAAAGTTGTCTCAGAGATTTAAACTGTCAGTTTCCACTGTGATGAACATAGTAAGGAAATGGAAGAAGACAGGTACAGTTGTTGTTAAGCCCAGACGTGGCAGGCAAAGAAAAATATCAGAAAAGCAGAGAAGAAAAATGGTAAGAACAGTCAAGGACAATCCACAGACCACCTCCAAAGACCTGCCGCGTCATCTTGCTGCAGATGGTGTCAATGTGCATCGGTCAACAATACAGCGCACGTTACACAAGGAGAAGCTGTATGGGACAGTGATGCGAAAGAAGCCGTTTCTGCAAGCATGCCACAAACAGAGTCACCTGAGGTATGCAAAAGCATATTTGGACAAGCCAGTTACATTTTGGAAGAAGGTCCTGTGGACTGATGAAATAAAGATTGAGTTGTTTGGTCATACAAAAAGGCATTATGCATGGATGCAAAAAAACACGGCATTCCAAGGAAAGCACTTGCTACCCACATTAAAATTTGGTGGAGGTTCCATCATGCTTTGGAGCTGTGTGGCCAATGCCGGCACCGGGAATCTTGTTAAAGTTGAGGGTTGCATGGATTCAACTCAGTATCAGCAGATTCTTGACAATAATGTGTAAGAATCAGTGACAAAGTTGAAGTTACACAGGGGATGGATATTTCAGCAAGACAATCCAAAACACTGCTCCAAATCTACTCAGGCATTCATGCAGAGGAACAATTACAATGTTCTGGAATGGCCATCCCAGTCCCCAGACCTGAATATCATTGAAAATCTGTGGGATGATTTGAAGCGGGCTGTCCATGCTTGGCGACCATCAAACTTAACTGTATACGGATAAGGCTGCACATCAAACTTAGATAATAGTATAATGCCTCAAGCATATGGACAAATATTGGAATATACAATGAAAAATGCTACTTGCTAATTTGAACATGTGAATAATGAATTGCATACCTGCCATGAATATTAGGAAAAAGGAGATATTTAGCAATCGCATTGGTCAATGTAACTGAGCCCCAAAGCCTCGTCAAGGCATATCTCTATATTGGGGTCCCTAGCTCTGTGACCCTAACTGTGTGTCATCTCATTGCAATTAAAAACTGCTATGGGTGGAGAGGGGTAACTAAGGACTTTCTTATATAGGAGATGGAAAAAACATGGCCGAAAGGGGTGGAGCTGTGTTCACATTCAGAAAAAAAAAAAATTACATATAACTGAATAGGATAACTGAAGTGAGCACTAATATATATATTATGAGTGCAAGCCAAAAATTACATACTATATACGGATAAGGCTGCACATCAAACTTAGATAATAGTATAATGCCTCAAGCATATGGACAAATATTGGAATATACAATGAAAAATGCTACTTGCTAATTTGAACATGTGAATAATGAATTGCATACCTGCCATGAATATTAGGAAAAAGGAGATATTTAGCAATCACATTGATCAATGTAACTGAGCCCCAAAGCCTCGTCAAGGCATATCTCTATATTGGGGTCCCTAGCTCTGTGACCCTAACTGTGTGTCATCTCATTGCAATTAAAAACTGCTATGGGTGGAGAGGGGTAACTAAGGACTTTCTTATATAGGAGATGGAAAAAACATGGCCAAAAGGGGCGGAGCTGTGTTCACATTCAGAAAAAAAATTACATATAACTGAATAGGATAACTGAAGTGAACACTAATATATATATTATGAGTGCAAGCCAAAAATTACATACTATATACGGATAAGGCTGCACATCAAACTTAGATAATAGTATAATGCCTCAAGCATATGGACAAATATTGGAATATACAATGAAAAATGCTACTTGCTAATTTGAACATGTGAATAATGAATTGCATACCTGCCATGAATATTAGGAAAAAGGAGATATTTAGCAATCGCATTGATCAATGTAACTGAGCCCCAAAGCCTCGTCAAGGCATATCTCTATATTGGGGTCCCTAGCTCTGTGACCCTAACTGTGTGTCATCTCATTGCAATTAAAAACTGCTATGGGTGGAGAGGGGTAACTAAGGACTTTCTTATATAGGAGATGGAAAAAACATGGCCGAAAGGGGCGGAGCTGTGTTCACATTCAGAAAAAAAATTACATATAACTGAATAGGATAACTGAAGTGAGCACTAATATATATATTATGAGTGCAAGCCAAAAATTACATACTATATACGGATAAGGCTGCACATCAAACTTAGATAATAGTATAATGCCTCAAGCATATGGACAAATATTGGAATATACAATGAAAAATGCTACTTGCTAATTTGAACATGTGAATAATGAATTGCATACCTGCCATGAATATTAGGAAAAAGGAGATATTTAGCAATCGCATTGATCAATGTAACTGAGCCCCAAAGCCTCGTCAAGGCATATCTCTATATTGGGGTCCCTAGCTCTGTGACCCTAACTGTGTGTCATCTCATTGCAATTAAAAACTGCTATGGGTGGAGAGGGGTAACTAAGGACTTTCTTATATAGGAGATGGAAAAAACATGGCCGAAAGGGGCGGAGCTGTGTTCACATTCAGAAAAAAAATTACATATAACTGAATAGGATAACTGAAGTGAACACTAATATATATATTATGAGTGCAAGCCAAAAATTACATACTATATACGGATAAGGCTGCACATCAAACTTAGATAATAGTATAATGCCTCAAGCATATGGACAAATATTGGAATATACAATGAAAAATGCTACTTGCTAATTTGAACATGTGAATAATGAATTGCATACCTGCCATGAATATTAGGAAAAAGGAGATATTTAGCAATCGCATTGATCAATGTAACTGAGCCCCAAAGCCTCGTCAAGGCATATCTCTATATTGGGGTCCCTAGCTCTGTGACCCTAACTGTGTGTCATCTCATTGCAATTAAAAACTGCTATGGGTGGAGAGGGGTAACTAAGGACTTTCTTATATAGGAGATGGAAAAAACATGGCCGAAAGGGGCGGAGCTGTGTTCACATTCAGAAAAAAAATTACATATAACTGAATAGGATAACTGAAGTGAGCACTAATATATATATTATGAGTGCAAGCCAAAAATTACATACTATATACGGATAAGGCTGCACATCAAACTTAGATAATAGTATAATGCCTCAAGCATATGGACAAATATTGGAATATACAATGAAAAATGCTACTTGCTAATTTGAACATGTGAATAATGAATTGCATACCTGCCATGAATATTAGGAAAAAGGAGATATTTAGCAATCGCATTGATCAATGTAACTGAGCCCCAAAGCCTCGTCAAGGCATATCTCTATATTGGGGTCCCTAGCTCTGTGACCCTAACTGTGTGTCATCTCATTGCAATTAAAAACTGCTATGGGTGGAGAGGGGTAACTAAGGACTTTCTTATATAGGAGATGGAAAAAACATGGCCGAAAGGGGCGGAGCTGTGTTCACATTCAGAAAAAAAATTACATATAACTGAATAGGATAACTGAAGTGAGCACTACTATATATATTATGAGTGCAAGCTATTATCTAAGTTTGATGTGCAGCCTTATCCGTATATAGTATGTAATTTTTGGCTTGCACTCATAATATATATATTAGTGCTCACTTCAGTTATCCTATTCAGTTATATGTAATTTTTTTTCTGAATGTGAACACAGCTCCGCCCCTTTCGGCCATGTTTTTTCCATCTCCTATATAAGAAAGTCCTTAGTTACCCCTCTCCACCCATAGCAGTTTTTAATTGCAATGAGATGACACACAGTTAGGGTCACAGAGCTAGGGACCCCAATATAGAGATATGCCTTGACGAGGCTTTGGGGCTCAGTTACATTGATCAATGCGATTGCTAAATATCTCCTTTTTCCTAATATTCATGGCAGGTATGCAATTCATTATTCACATGTTCAAATTAGCAAGTAGCATTTTTCATTGTATATTCCAATATTTGTCCATATGCTTGAGGCATTATACTATTATCTAAGTTTGATGTGCAGCCTTATCCGTATATAGTATGTAATTTTTGGCTTGCACTCATAATATATATATTAGTGCTCACTTCAGTTATCCTATTCAGTTATATGTAATTTTTTTTCTGAATGTGAACACAGCTCCGCCCCTTTCGGCCATGTTTTTTCCATCTCCTATATAAGAAAGTCCTTAGTTACCCCTCTCCACCCATAGCAGTTTTTAATTGCAATGAGATGACACACAGTTAGGGTCACAGAGCTAGGGACCCCAATATAGAGATATGCCTTGACGAGGCTTTGGGGCTCAGTTACATTGATCAATGCGATTGCTAAATATCTCCTTTTTTCTAATATTCATGGCAGGTATGCAATTCATTATTCACATGTTCAAATTAGCAAGTAGCATTTTTCATTGTATATTCCAATATTTGTCCATATGCTTGAGGCATTATACTATTATCTAAGTTTGATGTGCAGCCTTATCCGTATATAGTATGTAATTTTTGGCTTGCACTCATAATATATATATTAGTGCTCACTTCAGTTATCCTATTCAGTTATATGTAATTTTTTTTCTGAATGTGAACACAGCTCCGCCCCTTTCGGCCATGTTTTTTCCATCTCCTATATAAGAAAGTCCTTAGTTACCCCTCTCCACCCATAGCAGTTTTTAATTGCAATGAGATGACACACAGTTAGGGTCACAGAGCTAGGGACCCCAATATAGAGATATGCCTTGACGAGGCTTTGGGGCTCAGTTACATTGATCAATGCGATTGCTAAATATCTCCTTTTTCCTAATATTCATGGCAGGTATGCAATTCATTATTCACATGTTCAAATTAGCAAGTAGCATTTTTCATTGTATATTCCAATATTTGTCCATATGCTTGAGGCATTATACTATTATCTAAGTTTGATGTGCAGCCTTATCCGTATATAGTATGTAATTTTTGGCTTGCACTCATAATATATATATTAGTGCTCACTTCAGTTATCCTATTCAGTTATATGTAATTTTTTTTCTGAATGTGAACACAGCTCCGCCCCTTTCGGCCATGTTTTTTCCATCTCCTATATAAGAAAGTCCTTAGTTACCCCTCTCCACCCATAGCAGTTTTTAATTGCAATGAGATGACACACAGTTAGGGTCACAGAGCTAGGGACCCCAATATAGAGATATGCCTTGACGAGGCTTTGGGGCTCAGTTACATTGATCAATGCGATTGCTAAATATCTCCTTTTTCCTAATATTCATGGCAGGTATGCAATTCATTATTCACATGTTCAAATTAGCAAGTAGCATTTTTCATTGTATATTCCAATATTTGTCCATATGCTTGAGGCATTATACTATTATCTAAGTTTGATGTGCAGCCTTATCCGTATATAGTATGTAATTTTTGGCTTGCACTCATAATATATATATTAGTGCTCACTTCAGTTATCCTATTCAGTTATATCAAACTTAACTGAACTGGAATTGTTTTGTAAACAGGAATGGTCAAATATACCTTCATCCAGAATCCAGGAACTCATTAAAAGCTACAGGAAGCAACTAGAGGCTGTTATTTTTGCAAAAGGAGGATCTACAAAATATTAATGTCACTTTTATGTTGAGGTGCCCATACTTTTGCACCGGTCTAAGTTTGTTTAAATGCGGATTGCACATTTTCTGTTAGTACAATAAACCTCATTTCAATCCAGAAATATTACTCAGTCCATCAGTTATTAGATATATGAAACTGAAATAGCTGTTGCAAAAACACAATTTGCTATAAAGAAAAAAGGTTAACATTAATAGGGGTGCCTAAACATTTTCATATGACTGTACTAACATTTATTATTATTATTATCATTATTATTATTATTATCATTATTATTATTATTATTATTATTAGAGGCTTCCCGCATGCTTTTTTCTGTATATTTTATTTTTTCTACTTACTAATATATATATTTTTTTTGCATAATTTTCTACTTATTTTTCTACTTATTTTTTCTACATATTTTTTCTACATATTTCCTATATATGTTTTTTCTACAGATGTTTTTTTCTGTGTTTTGTTTCCACATGTGTGTGGTTTTTTGCATTTTTTCTACATGTCCAAGGTATAATTTATGGTGTTTAAAAAAAAAAAAAAAAAAAAAAGTCTATGTATGGATATACTTGTGATGGTACTATTTTATATGTAGATGCGGTTGTCTATGGAACCTATTTAAGCCACTATATTCTTCATTTCTTTGTATTTGCTTATGATTAAGGAGTTCTTCTCTGAAACATGTAAGGCGCTATAAGGCATATGGAGAGATTGTTTTAGTCCATATAAGAAATATTTTTTTTTACTTGGAATTAATAAATTTGAAGTTTTTTTAATGACATCTTGCTGGATATGTTTCCCTCCCCTCCTCCTTTCCAATGATTGTGACATTATATTTAAAATTGTAAAGCTGTAAAATGCACTGCAGTCCCTCCGGGTTGTTCTCGTTGCTGTAATTAAAGGGTTAAGCAGATTCAAGATTTGTGAAGTGACATCTGCAAATTAAAATAAATCATACACTGTTAAATCTTAGCATTTCAGAAAGATATCGTGACACTGATAAACAAATAATATTTTTCTGTATTGATACCCGCATTGTGAGGAAAACGCTACACTGAGTAACCACAGTAGAGTCTTCAGCTCTGTTCTGAGGATTTGCAGTGTCCTGATGATCTCACTGAGGTCTGGAGTCTGTCATTTAATTTCAAGTCAACTGCATACATTTACATATTTATTATGGTGGCAAATTTTGAGGAATCCTTGAGAATTTCCCAGCTTTTCATACAGTATATCGTCACCTACATCTTCGGTTATACACCGGGGATGGGGGGGGGGTGGGGGGGTTAATGTGATTAAACCATCCCTTCCCTTCACATCTTAATCTTGGCAGTGAACACTACAGGGATCTCAACACAATGGTATTTATACAGTTTAATTTGTTGAAATAGATACTTTATACTCTCCTTTTGAGGATGGTTCTAAATATGAACAAAGTCATAATATCTGACAAAATTGAAGAATGGCCATAACAGATAGATGTTGAATTTCATGCCTCTCATAATGCGTTTGTCCTATAGTCTAATGTGTTAGATGAAAAATAGTTTATTGTTTTTGCCAAATACAGTTAGTATCATAAAATGAAACAATGTAATATGTTAGATTACTTCAAATGTCATAGAAATTAATTATCTTAACTTCTCAGAATATATACATTTTTTGTGTTAATTTTTGCAGGATTTTCCATAAATATTTTTCCAGTATTAAAAACGACAGTAATATTGCCAAGAAAACACAATAAAAGATAATTTATAAATATACAATTCTGGAATTTTTTGTTTGAAATTTATACAGACACATCAGTTTGCCGTATTTTTATAAAATTAATAGCAAAATTCTTTTTTTTTTGTTTCTAAAACTATATAACTGAAACGTAAATAAAAATAATCTACTAATACAGCACAAAGGCATAACACCTAAAAATCAGGGCAAACTATTTTCATTTTACTGCCTCTGGGAGAGAAAGAAGCTGATGCAAATATAATTCCATCATTTTAGAGAAGTGAAGGGGTTCCCCTGGTCAGACAGGATTGATATATAGTAAAGATTTTATATTGTTTTATATATCATGTGTTAACATATAATAAACAGGAGGAAAAAGAGTATAGCACCACAAAAAGTGGATGAATCAATTTAGTGAAAAAAATACAAAAGCGTTTATTCGTTAAAAATACAAAAAGTCAACACTAAATTGTTGATCCATGAAAATGAACACATTCGGTAGTATTTGGAATAAAACAATGCTGTACATCAATTTATACCCATGGAGTGCTGGAAAAGACAAACCATTGAAAATCAGGGGAGGTATAACACCAAAAAATGGTAGTAGTTAGTGCCTCACAAGGCCTATATAATCTGATTACTGGTCAGGCAAAAGTCTAACAATAGCACAGATAAATGTGTAGCCAAAACTGTAAGGTATATCAGGAGATGACAATACCACAAAAATATTGTTAAATGTACATAACAGTAGTAACAGTTCTATATATTGTGCTTATCTATGTAAACTGACCAGGAGTCAGAAAAACAATAGAAAATCAGGCATTGTTGAGGCATACTCACATTGTGCAAGGTGGCAATACCAACAGGTCACAAAGAGAAGACCTAACATACGTTTCGCATACACAGACCTCCGATGAAGCCACATACTTTTAATCTGTTAGCTGTTAGACAGCCCATCAACATACTTGGATTGCCTTCTACATACAGTCATGCCATTGCCATGTTAGCGACTGGAATTACTGTGATTAGAATGCCACATCAAGTCATCAGTGTGTCGACAAGAGGGTCAGTGCGTGCTCTTGTCTTCTGGGCTGGCTGTCTGGAGAAAGACCACATCCACCAGGGCTCATCACAATTAATGTCACACTCCTTCCCTGTTGGCAGAACACTACACAAACAACACAGGCTGAGGGAACCACACACTGGTAAGACTTTATTGGTTCACCAAAAGGCAAAACATATTGTACATTCCCAGCAAGAACACAAGATGGTACAAGTAACAGAGTATCAAGCTTCCGCCAGCCAGGGATTAGAAACTTCATGACTTCGGTCTTACAGGGGAAACTATCCCAGCCAGCAGCACCCTGATTTTGGTGGGTATCCACTGAGAGGAGTTAATGGCAATCTTAAAAAAACTGACCGAGTACAGCAAGATATGTACTCAGGTGACACAGTTGTTCCAACCAGGGTTCTCTAAATTAATTTGGTGGCTCAGCGTTGAGTAGTAAAGCAGTTCTGTCATCCTTCAGTTGGAACCAAGGATCCTAGGCTGAAATCACGTAGAATGAATCTTGAAGTATTTCTGTGATCCTTTAACTAGAACTGTAGCTCCTAAGCTGAGGTCATGTAAAATATTTCATCCAGTGACGAAAGCAAGGCCCTTTTAAACCACTCAGTTCTCTTATAGGGTTTGTGTAGATTTCTGGTTCAATCTATCTCCATAAATTTGCTCTTAATTATGGGGGTCAGAAGGGTTCATTAAGAACAGTTCCCCCCAACACACACACACACACACACACACACACACACAAAAGTGGCAAGATGCTGAGTCATCAATTTCAGGTCTTATCTGATATATAAAGCTGAGTGTATGTGTGTATGTATGAAAGAGACAGCCCTGGAAAGAGACAGACGGGCAAAGAGACAGATGTGCAAAGAGACAGCCCTGGAAAGAGACAGCCCTGGAAAGAGACAGCCCTGGAAAGAGACAGATGGGGAAAGAGACAGACGGGGAAAGAGACAGCCCTGGAAAGAGAGAGCCCTGGAAAGAGAGAGCCCTGGAAAGAGACAGATGGGAAAAGAGACAGACCTAGAAAGAGACAGACCGGGAAAGAGACAGACCGGGAAAGAGACAGACCGGGAAAGAGACAGACCGGGAAAGAGACAGACCGGGAAAGAGACAGATCGGGAAAGAGACAGATCGGGAAAGAGACAGACCTGGAAATAGACAGCCCTGGAAAGAGATAGCCGGGCAAAGAGACAGCCGGGAAAAGTGACAGATGGGCAAAGTGACAGATGGGCAAAGAGACAGACCTGGAAACAGACAGACAGGCAAGAGACAGACAGGCAAGAGACAACTGGGCAAAGAGACTGCCGGGCAAAGAGACAGACAGGCAAAGAGACAGACAGTGAAAGAGATAGACAGGGAAGAGACAGACGGGGAAAGAGACAGACGGGGAAAGAGACAGACAGGGAAAGAGACAGACCAGGAAAGAAACATCCCTGGAAAGAGACAGCCCTGGAAAGAGACAGACCTGTAAAGAGACAGACCTGTAAAGAGACAGACCTGGAAAGAGACAGACCTAGAAAGAGACAGACCTAGAAAGAGACAGACCTAGAAAGAGAAAGCCCTGGGAAAGACAGATGGGCAAAGAGACAGACGGGTAAAGAGACAGACGGGTAAAGAGACAGACCTGGAAATATACAGACCTGGAAATAGACAGACCGGGAAAGAGACAGACCGGGAAAGAGACAGACGAGGAAAGAGACAGACAGGGAAAAAGACAGATGGGGAAATTTACAGACCTGAAAAGAGACAGACGGGTAAAGAGATAGCCCTGGAAAGAGACAGTTCTGAAAAAAGACAGCCGAACAAAGAGACAGATGGGCAAAGAGATAGCCTTGGAAAGAGACAGCCCTGGAAAGAGACAGACGGACAAAGAGACAGACGGACAAAGAGACAGACCTGGAAAGAGACAAACCTGGAAAGAGACAGACCTGGAAAGAGACAGACAGAAAAAAGACAGACCTGGAAAGAGACAGATGGGAAAGAGACAGATGGGGAAAGAGAGAGACAGACATACACATAGAGACAGAGACAGACAAAGGGGTAGAGAGAGACAGACAGACACAGAGATGGAGACATATAGACTGATACAAATACAGACAGAGAGATAAAAACAGACGGACAAGGAAAGAGACAGACAGAGAGACAGAGAGCGACACACAGATAGAGACTAGGAAAGAGACAGAGAGACAGTTACTATCCCGGGCAACGCTCGAGTACTATAGGTAGTACTGTGTAAGACCCAGGGGCATGATGCTTGGTACACTTCAGTTCAGGAAGAGTTGGTCTAGAGGAGAGAGATACAGTAGAGCAGGCACATAGGCATGGTTTATTGCAAAACAGTTCTATATTTATACTGCTGCTGTAACCTAAAAGCAAGTCATTTTCAGAGCTAAATACTGTTTTTTCTTGTAGTAAATCTGCTGTTACCTGCAGTTACTGTAGGGATAGCTGCTGGACGAGGGGTAATTTGAGATTAGATCAGACTTTACAGTAGCGTTTATTGCAAAACAGTCTTTATCTACTTAAAATGCTGAAGCAACATAAAACCAATAGTTTTTTTCAGGGCTAAATGCTGTCCTTTCTTGTAGTAAAACCACTGTTAACTGCATTTACTGTTGGGATAGCTGCTGCAAGAGGGATAGTTTGAGATTAGAGCAGGCATATAGGCAAGGTTTATTGCAAAACAAATCTTTTTGTGATTATACTCTAGCCGCAACCAAAAATGAATAAATTAAAATCCGGAAGGCATGCATGCAAGGGATGGGATCAGATGCAGCGGCCAAGGCCATGAGCCAGTTGAAACTGTGATTTGCTTCAGGAGCACAACCAACACATTTGCTCATCCACAAGACCTAGCCACCTGTCTCACTTTTCAGTGGGGGCGTGGGACACCACTTTAGAAACCAGAACACTGCAAACAGGTGATTGGTTGGCTGACAGATAATGCTTCCAGTACAGTATGTTTAGGAGCACCACCCTGTCTTTCACCTAGTCCAGTCTCAGTAGCAAAGAGTCTGGACTACATAATCCTTAGCAATCCTCACCATGATTTCCACAATGGCGAGTCCCACTAGACAATCGATCTTAAACTCAGACACTCATAGGTGTTCTTTACATTTCCATTTATTGAATCTGGCTTCTCGACAAAGCACATTTCAAGAGGTACATGGTTAGGTCCTGTATAGTAATGGCCAAAAATTTGAGCAGTCATGGTAAATGAAAACGATGGTGGAGAATAGCAATTAGTGTCTCAAGAGGTATAAGATGATGAGACAGAGTTGCCAACAAGTGATGTTCTTAAGTGAACAAGTTAGGAGGACCAAAGTGCGAAAGTGGAAGACAAGGCGGTGGATGACGAAGTCACTGATCCAACCTAGGAAGGTGCCATACAGAGCAAGGAAAGCAGCAAACAAGGGGAGGGATCTACAGCAACACAACACAGGCAACTGTTGCTAATAGCACCCACATGCAGGCTAATGGTTAGATCTTCCTTAGTCTGGTGCTTTTGACGCACCCACGGGGTCAGGGGGCTACTCGTTACCGGGTTGTGGTTCTTCTCCTGGGTCGCCGCAGTGGCCTCGCCCGATTCCGTGACCCCATTGGTGTCAATAAAGATGGAAATGGGGATGATGGGAGTAGATGTTCGTGACGCTACCTGTGGTTTGTGGCCAATATTAGACGCCGCTGCTGGACTTCTTCTCTGGGGCGGATGGTGAAGCAGCTCGGGTGTTGCAGCTCTCCATAGGTAGAGCGGCTCCAGGGAGGATGATGGTGGTAGTAGTAGCCTATTGTGGAGGGGCGCAAGGTTGCGAGCACCGGCAGTGACAGGACGACACAGAGGGTGCAGTTCAAGCTCTTTTACTCACTGAGAACACGCTGCTGTTGAAGTGCCGGGCTACGCTGTGATGGGCTTCAGCCGATCCTGGATACTTCAGAGGTCGAGGCCAGTGTTTCTCTCTGTGCATCGCCTTTCGATGATTTCCCTCCACCCCAGCTCCTGGGCCGTGGAACGAGTCATGGGTGCCTTCTGCACTCCTCGCGAACCCTGGGATGCCCCTTCTTCCCTAAGACCCCGGGTCGAGCTTCCAGCTCCAGACCACAGGCCCCGACCTATCCGTGTCTTTGTTTGCTTGTTCCTATGTCCTACCTCACTCGAACGCTGTCTGGTGCTAACTGCCTGTTGCGACAGATGGCTCCTCAGTTCCCCTGTGGAAGCCCCACCTCCCGGATTCCTTAACCAGCGGGAAAGAGGTCCCATACCTCATGATGGCCACCCCAGCACCTACTCTAGCCTAGTCCAAGTGGAAGAGCACCCGTGTTATGTGTTGGATGAGTGTTTTGGTGGTGGCTACCGGTGACGACCTCCTCCGTATCCGAGAAGAATACTGCACCTCAGGTGAGGCGAAGTACCCTATGGCGCCTGAAGCCTCAGGGGCGCCACATACCCCCACAACGAATCACAGCACATCCACGGGCTGTAAATAAGGCAATACAGTGGTAACTGCAAAATTTTGGGTTTGCATGATAACAATAATATTTCATCCCTTTATGGGAGGCATGTTTTCTTGAACGTTACAAACTTCCATACATTTCACATTTGTCACATAAAACCTTTTGACACAGTAAATGCAATAAGCATCGGTCTTCAGTATTGAGCATTCACTTTGGGCAATAAACATTCCCTTCTACATAAAAGTTATACTTGTGCAATAAACTTTTTCATTTATCATAAAATTTTCCTTTTCACATAAAACTTTAACTTTTTATAAAACAATTTCATTTAAGTGCAACCAATTAGCAGCATAAATATGGGGTACCTGCCCTAAACCCCCAACGTAGGCTCTGGGTGTGCTCAGAGCATTCAAGACCCTGCTTCTCCTTTTCAGCACACCGACAAGTTTTCGGGTCCTGTTAATTCTGGTAGCATGCACAACAGGTCCAACTATTTACAACAAAGTCCTGGCCACGCATAGTCCAGTGGCCCAGCTGTCCATATCAACACTATCAGATCTTATGTAGAATTATTTACAGGGCCCAGGTGGTCCCATGTCTCCAGTATCATTGCAACTTACCAGGTTTCAGGTATGCCATGGACACCCTCGTCTAGGTCTCCTGATCGCAAGATTCCCAGGTGCCTTGACCTATGTCAATCTCACTGTCGGAGCCCATGTGCTCATGTAACTGGTCCAACCGCACATCCAGGGCATACCATCCTCTCTCACCGTTTTAACGGGTGTAGGTGACATGATCGCCCGGGTACAGTTCGTGATCTGGGTGTCATTTGCTGAGGTGGGACTCCACATCCCTCCGGGGAAACAAATACGTCTTTTGTCATCCCGGAATCCCCACCCCCGCTCCAAGTCAAAGCAGACCACCACACTGTGCCTTAAGGGCCCCCGTTCTGAGGGTCGCTCCTTGCGGCACCGCTGCTTGGAGGCCAGTTTCCCGACTATTAGGTCCTCTTGCCATTAGAGAATGCGATATTCGAATCGAACCGTTCGCCAATTTCAAATTAGAGTTGTTTTGGGCGATGTTCGAGTCGTTCGATGAACTGGAACGATTTGCTTCACGTTCGACAGTTCGAGTTAACGTTTGATAACGGTTCGATCACCAAAAGCGTGGCTTTTCACAGTAAGGCTATGTGCACACGTTGCGTATTTGCATACGTCCTGCGTCCCCAGAACAATCCATCTCTCTTTCCTACTCACCGATCAGCTGCACGGCTGTCACAAAGCTCCGGCGGCTTTTCCTCTTTTGAAAAAGGCTGCCGCTCATTATTCAATCTCGTATTCCCTGCTTTCCCCGCCCACTGGCGCCCATGATTGGTTGCAGTCAGACATGCCCCCATGCTGAGTGACAGCTGTCTCACTGCAACCAATCACAGCCGCCGGTGGGCTGGTCTATATCTTGCAGTAAAATAAATAATTTAAAAAAAAAAAAAAAAAAAAAAACCTGCGTTCCCCCCGAATTTTGATACCAGCCAAGATAAAGCCACACGGCTGGAGGCTGGTATTGTCAGGATGGGGAGCGCCACATTATGGTAAGCCCACCACCCTAACAATATCAGCCAGCAGCTGCCCGGAATTGCCGCATCCATTAGATGCGACAGTCCCGGGACTAAAGTTGAGCGCGGTTCGCGGTTCGAGGTTCTCCAGTTCTAGGCTCGAGTGATTTTGGGGCCTGTTCTAGATCGAACTAGAACTCGAGCTTTTTGCAAAAGCTCGATAGTTCTAGAAACGTTCGAGAATGGTTCTAGCAGCCAAAAAACAGCTAATTCCTAGCTGGCTTTCCGCTGTAATAGTGTAAGTCACTCTGTGACTCACACTATTATGACATTTCAGTGTATAGTGTGCGTGAACAGCGCCTTCAGATCACTCCTGTTTGTATAATGGCGATCGCCATTTTTTTTTTTTTTTTCCTTGTCTTCCTTCCCTAAGCGCGCGCGTCTTGTGGGGCGGGCCAGCATGTCAGCCAATCCCAGACACACACACAGCTAAGTGGACTTTTAGCCAGAGAAGCAACGGCATGTGTGATAGGATGTCCATGTCACATGTCCCTGCATTATAAAACCGGACATTTTCCTCCAGGACGCCATTATCTCTTCTGCGTCCTTGGTGTCAGACATCACTGGCGCAGCTCCGTCCTGAGTCCTATCGCTGATACAGCTGTATGCGCTCCATACACAGCGCTGGACAGCATAGGGATAGCACTTTCCATCAGTCCTTTTAAGGGCTCGTACCGGCAGGGTCAGAGCCATAGGTGACAGGTCCTGAAAACAGCGACAGCGTCTGTGTAGCAAAGGTCAGGGATTTCGTTGCTGCATTTCCCTATTAGGAGGGAATAGAAAGGCAGGCTTCCTTTCCTCTACGCAGAACCCCACAATCCTGGCACTGTACCCTCCTGTCCTCTGCACACTCCAACTCATTATAACTAAGCCATTATACTAGCAAACACTGAGTGTACCTAGTGGCATCCTAAACGTGGCTATTGGACTTTTGTCTAGTCCCACTAGTGCAAAGATATTTGCAGCACCTCTGCCTGCATTGCACATTCCAACTCATTATAACTAAGCCATTATACTAGCAAACAGTCAGTGTACCTAGTGGCATCCTAAACGTGGCTATTGGACTTTGCTATAGTCCCACTAGTGCAAAGACATTTGCAGCACCTCTGCCTGCATTGCACACTCCAACTCATTATAACTAAGCCATTATACTAGCAAACACTCAGTGTACCTAGTGGCATCCTAAACGTGGCTATTGGACTTTGCTATAGTCCCACTAGTGCAAAGACATTTGCGTCACCTCTGCCTGCATTGCACACTCCAACTCATTATAACTAAGCCATTATACTAGCAAACACTCAGTGTACCTAGTGGCATCCTAAACGTGGCTATTGGACTTTTGTCTAGTCCCACTAGTGCAAAGACATTTGCAGCACCTCTGCCTGCATTGCACACTCCAACTCATTATAACTAAGCCATTATACTAGCAAACACTCAGTGTACCTAGTGGCATCCTAAACGTGGCTATTGGACTTTGCTATAGTCCCACTAGTGCAAAGACATTTGCAGCACTTCTGTCTGCATTGCACACTCCAACTCATTATAACTAAGCCATTATACTATCAATTTATGCTGCCAGTTTAAGGGCCGTAGTTGCATTGTCAGGGATATTTATTCTTTATTATTCTGCTGTTAATAAAGCTAGACCACCACTGCAATCTACACCACCTCTCAATTTTTACTACCACATTTTCAGTGCACAATCTTGTCTCAATCAACATGAGTGGCAAAATGACAGATGCTGGTGGAAAGGGGAAGAGGCGTGGTGGAAAAGGCAAAAAAGGTTTTGTCCGTGGGGAAGGTGGCAAAGCTCCATTATCATCTGCTGAAGATAGACCATCTACCAGCAAAAGTAAGATGTCTACTACTTACCGTGGACAATCCGATGTGCTCCCTTTTTTACGGACACGAACAACAGGAACAAAGATAGATGATGGCCAAAAAAGGAAAATGCTTGAATGGATCTCAAGTGGTCCAACAAGTGCCCTCTCAGCCACTTCAAGTACCGCATCCAAAAAACACCAGTCCTCTGAGTTGTCATCCCAATCAAACTTGATTTCTCCCAGCTCTGAAGTCTCCATCAGCCCTGCACAGTATGGTGGAACTGAGATGGCTGAGTCTGCAGAGCTGTTCAGTCACACTATAGCCTGGGAATCAGAGGTCTGCTCCCAAGCTACAGTGAGTACAGAACAGGAAATGGTCTGCAGTGATGCCCAGAACCTTTGTGACTCTGATTCAGGCCGTGAGGACCAAGTTTCTGAGCATAATGTTGACCCTTTGTCACAAACTGTAACACCTGTGGTTATAGACAATGAGGAACATACTGATGAAGATGAGACTCAGATACCCGATTGGGATGACAACTTAAATATTCGGTCAGGGCAAGAAGAGGCTCGGTCTGAGGGGGAGGGTAGTGCAAACACAACAATTGATGATGAAGTTCTAGATCCCACCTACTGTCAATCCACAGTCAGGCACTCGAGGAGGTCAACAGAGGTGGTGGAGGAGGATGCAACTGATGACGAAGTTACCTTGCGCCTTCCTGGACACAGTCGGAGTACTGGTAGCACGTCTAAAACTGCATCCTCAGCCACCACTCTGCCTCTGAGCATTATTCGGGGTGGATCAACAGGTCGCATGGCCTCTAAGCCTTGCCTAGCCTGGTCCTTTTTTGACATAGAAAAAGATCGCCCAAATTATGCGATCTGTAAAATTTGTCATGGTTCTCTTAGTAGAGGTCAAAACCTCAGCAGTTTGACAACTTCTTCCATGAATCGTCACATGAATAAATATCATATGGCCCGGTGGGAAGCTCACCGTGCTGCAATGCGGCCTAGCGGAGCGAACCATCCACCGCCTGCCCCTTCCAGTGCATCCGTGCGCTCGTCATCTTCTAGGACTGTGGGGACAGCTGTCACACCTGTTTTTCCACCCACAACTTCCACCACTGTAACCGCAACAGGCAGTTTGCTTGGTAGGTCGTCAGTTGGTTTGGAAGGGGAAACAAGTGAGTGTGTACAGCTCTCTCAGACATCGATAGCACCAACGTTGGATGAAGGCAACATCATGTCTCTGCCTGCACTTTCCTCACAAACCTGCATTTTTCCAGGGACACCCTACTCAACACCGTCTACACACAGCAGCCAGATCTCTGTCCCTCAGATGTGGTCAAATAAAAGGCCATTTCCTGCGACCCATGACAAAGCTAAGAGGTTGACTCTATCCCTCTGTAAGCTCTTGGCTACCGAAATGCTGCCTTTCCGCCTAGTGGACACACAGGATTTTAGAGACCTTATGTCTGTCGCTGTGCCCCAGTACCAGATGCCTAGTCGCCACTATTTCTCTAAGAAAGGTGTGCCCGCGCTACACCAGCATGTCGCACACAACATCACCGCTTCCTTGAGAAACTCTGTGTGTGAACGGGTGCATTTCACCACCGATACTTGGACCAGTAAGCATGGACAGGGACGTTACATGTCGCTGACTGGGCACTGGGTAACTATGGTGATAGATGGTGAAGGGTCTGCTGCACAAGTCTTGCCGTCCCCACGACTTGTGGGTCAATCCTCTGTCTGTCCAAGTTCCGCCACTGCTTCTGCCTCCTCCACCTCATCTGGGTCCTCCACCTCCGCCCCAAGCCTGCCTGGTCAGGCCACCAGCGTTCTCACTGCGCAGAAGGAATCACGCACCCCTCATTACTATGCTGGCAGCAGAGCGCAACGGCATCAGGCGGTCTTTAGCTTGACATGTCTTGGGAATAAGAGTCACACAGCTGAGGAGTTGTGGTCAGCTCTGCGGTCCGAGTTTAATAAATGGTTGTCTCCACTCAACCTGCAGCCTGGTAAGGCCGTGTGCGACAATGCTGCAAACCTGGGTGCGGCCCTTCACCTGGGCAAGGTGACACACGTACCTTGTATGGCTAACGTGTTGAACCTTGTCGTCCAGCAATTTTTAACACACTATCCCGGCCTAGATGGCCTTCTGAACAGGGCACGAAAACTGTCTGCTCACTTCCGCCGTTCAAGCGCCGCAGCTGAGCGACTTGCATCGCTCCAGAAGTCTTTCGGCCTGCCGGTTCATCGCCTGAAATGCGATGTGGCGACACGCTGGAATTCAACTCTCCACATGTTACAGCGACTGTGGCAGCACCGCCGAGCCCTGGTGCAATACGTCATGATGTATAGCCTGGGCCAACGAGATGCAGAGGTGGGGCAGATCACCCTGATGGAGTGGTCTCAGATCAAGGACCTATGCACCCTTCTGCACAGTTTCGACATGGCGACGAATATGTTTAGCGCTGACAATGCCATTATCAGCATGACGATTCCAGTCATTTACATGCTGGAGCACACGCTAAACACTATTCGGAGTCAGGGGGTGGGACAACAGGAAGGGGAGGAACTACAGGAGGATTCATATGCGCAAGGGACAACAACATCACCAAGGTCCAGACGTTCATCATCACCAACGCAGCAGGCATGGGACCATGGGGGACAGGGATCAACAAGGGCGCATAGTAGAAGGCGAAATGTTGAGGAAGGTGCAGGAGAACATGAAGAAATGGAGGACGAACTGTCCATGGACATGGAAGACTCAGCGGATGAGGGAGACCTTGGTCAAATTTCAGTTGAAAGAGGTTGGGGGGAGATGTCAGAGGAAGAAAGAACGGGTAGCACCTCTATGCCACAAATACAGCGTGGACTTGGTCCGCATGGCTGTGCAAGACACATGAGTGCCTTTTTGTTGCACTACCTCCA
This sequence comes from Anomaloglossus baeobatrachus, assembly GCF_048569485.1. NCBI lineage: Eukaryota > Metazoa > Chordata > Amphibia > Anura > Aromobatidae > Anomaloglossus > Anomaloglossus baeobatrachus. The sequence goes on from NC_134353.1 coordinate 637,228,163, forward strand.
ACATGACACTCGTATTGTCAAAATTAGAAGTGATGATGACTACTGGATTGCCACACTATTAGATCCCCGGTACAAGTCCAAATTTTGTGACATAATTCCAGCCATAGAAAGGGACGCACGTATGCAGGAGTATCAGCAGAAGCTGTTACTCGATCTTAGCTCGGCTTTTCCACCAAACAACCGTGCAGGTGCAGGGAGTGAATCTCCCAGTTGTAACTTGACAAACATGGGACGGTCTCGGCATCTTCAACAGTCTACCCGTACCAGTAGGACCGTATCTGGTGCTGGTAACAGCAATTTTATGGAATCTTTTCATAATTTTTTTAGACCCTCTTTTGCAAGGCCACCAGAGACAACAAGTCTGACACATAGTCAACGGCTGGAGAGGATGATACAGGAGTATCTCCAAATGAACATCGATGCCATGACTTTGCAAATGGAGCCTTGCTCCTTTTGGGCTTCAAATCTAGAAAAATGGCCAGAGCTCTCCAGTTACGCCTTGGAGATTTTGTCGTGTCCAGCTGCCAGCGTTGTCTCTGAACGTGTCTTCAGTGCTGCTGGGTGTGTGCTGACAGATAAGCGCACGCGTCTGTCCAGTGACAATGTGGACAGACTAACGTTCATCAAAATGAACAAGTCATGGATCCACAAGGAATTTACTACCCCTGTGTCATCCTGGGGAGAGTAAATGCTTGTGGATTTTGAATGTGCTTGATGCAAATCAAAACATCCTGTTTGCAACTAGGGCACAAGTGCTGCCACTGAATGGGTGGGTGTGTGTGGGGCCCAATTTTTGGAAAAAAGGGAGACTCCGCTTGGAGTAACCCTTGCTTACATTGTTTTTAAAAAGAGCCAAGATGAACAAGTCATGGTTCAGCAAAGACTTTATCTACCTACTCCAGAGTCATCCTGGGGACGGATAAGAATGGCGTATTTTTGAATGTGCTTGATGCAAATCTAGCTGTGAATTGTACAACTGGGGCACAACTGCTGCCACTGAAGGGGTGGGTGTGTGTGGGGCCCAATTTTTGGAAAAAAGGGAGACTCCGCTTGGAGTAACCCTTGCTTGCTGTGTTTTTAAAAGAAGCCAAGATGAACAGAGCTGGGATCAGGAAAGACTTTGCTACCTACCCCGGTGTCATCCTGGGGACGGATAAGAATGGCGTATTTTTGAATGTGCTTGATGCAAATCTAGCTGTGAATTGTACAACTGGGGCACAACTGCTGCCACTGAAGGGGTGGGTGTGTGTGGGGCCCAATTTTTGGAAAAAAGGGAGACTCCGCTTGGAGTAACCCTTGCTTGCTGTGTTTTTAAAAGAAGCCAAGATGAACAGAGCTGGGATCAGGAAAGACTTTGCTACCTACCCCGGTGTCATCCTGGGGACGGATAAGAATGGCGTATTTTTGAATGTGCTTGATGCAAATCTAGCTGTGAATTGTACAACTGGGGCACAACTGCTGCCACTGAAGGGGTGGGTGTGTGTGGGGCCCAATTTTTGGAAAAAAGGGAGACTCCGCTTGGAGTAACCCTTGCTTACATTGTTTTTAAAAAGAGCCAAGATGAACAAGTCATGGTTCAGCAAAGACTTTATCTACCTACTCCAGAGTCATCCTGGGGACGGATAAGAATGGCGTATTTTTGAATGTGCTTGATGCAAATCTAGCTGTGAAGTGTACAACTAGGGCACAAGTGCTGCCACTGAATGGGTGGGTGTGTGTGGGGCACAATTTTTGGAAAAAAAGGGAGACTACGCTTGGAGTCACCTTGCGGTGTTTTACATGATTTTAGAAGGGCGTGCCATGCCTATATCTGTGTGTCCTCCTCTTTTTCCTTGTCCAGCTGTTTTTTTTTCGCATGAGTATATGTCCTTGTCACTTTCCCATGTGTTTGTGTTGTGTTGTGAGTTGTTTGTCACCTTTTGGACACCTTTGAGGGTGTTTTCTAGGTGTTTTTATGTGTTTGTGATTGCCTGCCATTGTTTCCTATGCAGTTCGAGTTCGGTTCGTCGAACGTTCGACGAGCCGAACTCGAACGGGACCTCCGTTCGGCGAACCGACCTCGAGCCGAACCGGGACCGGTTCGCTCATCTCTACCCGGGACTCTACCCAGCTCATCCCGAATTGCCCTGGTGAGGTGGCAATCGGGGTAATAAGGAGTTAAATGGCAGCTTACAGCTGCCACTAAGTCCTAGCTTAATCATGGCAGGTGTCTCCCCGAGATACCTTCCTTGATTAATCTGTAGTTAAAGTAAATAAACACACACAATGAAAAATCATTTATTTGGAATTAAAGACAGCCCCCCCCCCTCATTTACCACTTTATTAATCCCCAAACACCCATCCAGGTTCAAAGTAATCTGCACGACGCTTTCAGCTCTGCCAGATGAAGCTGACAGGGAGCGCCGTAGAACATGACCGCTCTGTGTCAGCTCAACGCAGATACTGAAGTGAGCCGTGCCTTCACTGGAAACTTCACTCGGGTAGTGCCAGTGTGTGCGGGGATGATGGAGGCCGGTAACTGCAGTGACGGCAGCGCTGATCGTGGCTCACTTCAGTCACTCAGGGGATTTGCAATCACCCGTGTATCCTTCACTGGTGACAGCAAATCAGGCTGCGACACAGACAGAGCCGCAGGATGACAATGAAGTCGGGTGAAGTTCATCCGAGTTCATTCTCATCGTGCGACTGTCTGTGTTTGCTGTCAGCGGGCATGGAGCCGAGCTGAATGGCAGAGCAAGCATCCAGCGCGCATACATTCTGCATCAATTCTGCAGTCACAATACGTTCACATGTGCTGCCAAATCGCTGCAGAATTATGTATGTAGAATTATGGACACTACGCAATGTGCACAATGTTAATAATTATATCCAAATTCAGTGTATAGTGTGCGGGGGTTCCTGAAATAATGGCAATCTCCATTTTTTTTTCCTAACCGCGCGTACAGTGGGACGGTGCAGGCTGTCAGCCATTCACACACACACACAGCAAAGTGCATTTTTTGCACACAAGCAAGGGCATGTGTCATTGGCGTATGTCACATATCCTTGCCCTATTAGGACTTCTGAGTAGTTTCAATTTTGGACACCGTAGAAGTAGTTTACTCTGTGTATAAATACTTCATACCACAACTGGCTCATCTGGATCGACCCGTGCACCTCCTGATTTGTCCTGTGGCTTCTACGCTGGTAAGCTGAACCTTTTTTTGTATTTCCTATGTGTTGGTATGTGTTTGTGTTTGCCTGCCATTTTTTTCAATGGGGTTCGAAGGTGTTTGTTGAACGTTCGACGAACACACCCGCCGTTCGACAAACCAAACCGAACTCGAACACTAGGGGGGTGGCTCATCTCTACTTGCCATGCCTGGCTGTTATGATTCAGGGACCGAGGAGGATAAAAAAATGCGGAAATCCAAAAGGTAACAGAGTGGCTGGAACCTTAACGGATTGCAGACCTAATCCTGACACACAGCTAGAAGTAGCCGTGGGACGAGCCTACGATGACCCAGTGGTCTCAACACAGCCGGAGAACTAAATATTCTTACAGCTAGAGATATAAGAAAGCCTCGAAGCAATCTCCAAAGATATAGATAGCCCCCCACATGTAACGACTACGGTGATATAGGAAAACTCAATACAAAGCTAGAACAAACAGATTCAGCAAAGGTGAAGCCCAAACTATCTTTATAGCTAAGGATAGGAAGGAGCAACTGTCTGCAGCTGTAAAAACCCTAATAAATACCAGCATGCCTGATACGGAAAAAACCCTGAGGTCACACGACCTCTCCCCCACTATATCAGCACACTGTTACTGGAATCCAAAAACACTAATATAGATGAGGGACTGAATTAATACCAAGCATGATAAAAAAACATTGCAGAATGATGGAGCTACGTATACAGACAATCCCAGCAGGGAATGATCCAATTCCACCAAAAACTCCACACTGACAAAATAGGAATCAAGCATTAGTATCAAATCAGAAAAAAACAACAAAGAAAGTGGAAACAATAAGCAGGAATACAAAGACCATTTATCTGAGAGGAGTTTTGGTAGTGAGCAGGGCTGGATTCAGAATGTCCTTAACACACAGGATATCCATTGAGCCCCAGCAAGTAACAGGAGAAAACTGCTCAGTTATATAGTCCAATCAGAAATACCAGATTGCCAGTCCTCCACAGGTGTGTGGCTTTTATTCTACACATCAACTGCACCGCCAGTACTGAGCACAAGAGGGAGCCCCAAACTGGAAAATGTATTCATAACAGCCGGCGTTAGTCCTGTTCTGCGAGCAGCTTCCTGAGCAGCTGCTCGCAGGCCACTGCATTCGAGCTCGCTGTGACAATGGACTCCAAGGGGGGGGCTGCAGGTCCTGTTCTTTATTGACCATCGCATCTCAGACCATGCTTGATCTGCCATAGCCAGGTACAAGGGTTGAAAGTGCTGCCAACGGTCCCACCAGGTCACCATGTCCGCTTTCCAGGGTCTCAGGTGCGGTCGCTCCGTGCACTTCCTCAGTGTCAGGTTCCTTTCCCTGCAGGGTCGGCATCACCACAGCTTCCATCAGGGTCTCCTGCGACCTCCGGATTGTTCCTTCTTGCAGTTCCAGCAACTGCGCCCAAAACCATCTCACTTCCTCCTCCAATAACTCAGGGGTGATTATGGGTCGCGTCACCAGTGCTTCCTTGGGATGACCATGGGAGCTGGTTGCTTCCACTCCATGCTCCTGGGTGCTCTGGTTGCTCTCTGCCATCTTGCATCCGATCCCTGGTTGTGCAGTGAGTCCACTCTTATGCCCTCTCAATAAGTTTTGTTTCTCTACTCTGGTCATGATGAGCGGGCACAGCATTTCGTGCCATTCTGTCACCCAGACCCATGAAGGGCGTACACACCCAGAAAGGATGATTACACATGGCGCCTATTATTTTTGATGGCCACCAGTGTACAGTCTCTTAGTATACAGTCCTCAAGGCATACAGTACACGCGGTTGCGGACATGAGATCCTGTTCATGACGCCAAGTTGATGCACCCACGGGGTCGGGGGCTACTCATTACCGGGCCGCGGTTCTTCTCCTGGGTCACTGTGGTGGCCGTGACTTCGTCGTTGTCAGTAAAGATGGGAATGGGGATGATGGAGTAGATGTTCGTGATGCCACTTGGGGTGTGCGGCCAATATTAGCCGCTGCTGCGGGACTTCTTCTCTGGGGCGGATAGTGACGCAGCTCGGTGTTGCAGCTCTCCACAGGTAAAGCTAGGCCACAGGGAGGATGATGGTGGTAGTAGTAGCCTATGACGGATTGGCGCGAGGTTACAAGCGCCGGCAGTGATGGCACGACACAGAAGGTGCAGTTCAAGTTCTTTTACTCTGGATACTTTGGAGGTCAAAGCTGGTGTTTCCCTTTGTGTGTCGCCTTTGGATGGTTTCCCTCCACCCCAGCTCCTGGGCCGTAGAACGCGTCACAGATGCCTTCTGCACTCCCCCACTCCCCCCGAACCCTGGGATCTTCCTTCTTCTTTAAGAACCCGGGTTGAGCTTCCAGCTCTAGACCATGGGCCCCGAATTACCCGTGTCTTTGCTTGCTTGTTCCTGTGTCTGACCTCACTCGGACGCTGTCTGGTGCTAACTGCCTGTTGTGTCAGATGGCTCCTCACTGAACTAGTGGGCAAGAGGTTCCATACCTCATGATGGTCACCCTGGCACCTACCCTAGCCCAGTCCCAGTGAGAGAGCTCCTGTGTTATGTGTTGAATGAGTGTTTTGGGTGTGGTTACCGGTGATGACCTCCTCCATATCCGAGAAGGATACTGCACCTCCGGTGAGGTGCAGTACCCTGTGGCGCCTGAAGCCTCAGGGGCGCCACACTTTTTTAAAGAAAGTGCAGATAATAAAAGAATGGTCATTTGCAACCTGTGGCATAAAAAAAAATCATCAGCGGCCTGACCATTATCAGCCTACCATAATCATGCTCATCTAAATGTCATCAAAGCACATGACTAGGTAGCTTGCACACTTGGGTCCACAATCAGTGTCTGCCAGTTATATCACTACCTCTTCCCCTGTGCTACATGCTTGACAGCACTGTATCAATAATTCAAGCGCGGATGCCTTGTCAATGCATATTCTCAAGCACCATCAGCAACCATTTCCAGTTCTTTTTTCCTTGCAGAACGTTTACCTGTCCCTACCTCAGGTTTTGCAATGAAAAAGGAAATACGCAGCCACCTACCCACAGACTTAAACACTAAACATTAACACTTCTAGACTGTGTTCCCTGGAAATGTTGCTGTTTAGGATTGTGGACACAGAGGCTTTCCACAATCTCATGGCGGCGGCCATCCATCCGTACTCAGACCCTAGCCACCATTTTTTTTCCTGGTGTGCCATACATACCTTACACCAGTAATGTTCCATAACATCACTGGGATTAGCGTGTCTTCTGTACGTCTATTACTTGCTGTATTTCCATTCTTCCTGCCCATTTTACCTAAGCCTTGCACTTAGACAAGCAAGTTTAAGAGTCAAGAATTAAGAGTGTTTTCAAAATTGATGTCAAACTGTGATCAAAGTGTCATCTATACATCTATTGCTGGCTGTTTTGCCATTTTTCATGCCCATTTTACCTAGGTTTTGCACTGTCTCCATCTTTGCCTGTTTAAGAGATAAGAATTAAGAGTATTTTGAAAATCGATCTGAAACCTACATATTTCTCCTGGTCTGTCATCCCCATCTTAAACAAGCACATGTCCCATAACATCGCCCTTGCCTCATAGTCATTTTGGCTAGGCTTCACACTGACTGCAGATCCTTAACAGGTTACCTATTAATACCGTTGTTAGCTGCCTTTGTAATTTAATGCATGCCATCCGTCCAGTAATAGACGGGGAAGTGGTGATGTCGCATACACAGGTCAGGATAGTCAAGCAGGTGAAATTGTGCCTGCTGCTTGAGCACAACAAAAATGCTCATACCCCAGACTAACCTTACTGCAACACTCCTGAAGGCCGAACGCTGAGAAAGGGTTGGCAGTTGGTTAGCAGAATTTTTTTAAAAAAAAATAATCTGAGTGGCTCTTCTCTATCTCTTGCTGTACAATCCTTTCATTAAATTCTACATAGTCCTTGCAATAAGTGCATAGTCTGTACCAGCGTAGGAGGCTGAATCTTTTTACAATTGATGTAGTCACCGGCCATTCTCTTCGTAATCTCTTACTGTGTGTACAATCCTTCCTTTGAATTCTAGATTAACATATGCATTTAATGCAAAGACTAAGTCTGAATCTTTATACAATTGACAAGAAATTTTCCGGATCCAGAGTGTGGCTCGAGGGATTCTTCTGGACCCAGGGGTCGCGCGGACACTTCAAATAAAAGGGGGCATATTTTTGCGGGATTTGCTGTAAACTGTCTGTGACGCCACCCACAGTGTGTGGTGAAGTGTGGCACCACCGCTGCTGTTGTGGGGCACCCGGGGGCGATGGGATGGCATCTGGATGTTAAACCTTCCGTGTGTAGGGATGGATACCCCGGGGCCCAGTGTCTCTGTGCTGAGGGTGGTGATGGCAGGGGCCGGCACGCCCGGTCAGACCGGGGAATATTAGTTTACTCACAGTTAAATAAATCAGACGAGTCCAGTGGTAAACCAAGGTGATGGTGGCCGGCCGCCGTGGCCGGGTGTATTCGGGTCCCACACCCGGGCTGATGGTCTGTGTCACTTTCCTCTGCACTACTGTGAGTTCTCTTTGGGCTCTCCGGTATGGAACATGGAAGTCCGCTCCCAGAACTACGGGTGGGAGCCGTGCCCGCTGACGCTGGCCCTTGGTATTTACCGGGCCCTGGCGGATGCCCTATCCCCCACGGTGGGCTGTTGTCTGCTTTTGGGACTTTGGTTGGGACAGGACCTGTAATCCTGCCCTCAATTGGTTAATTAGCTAGGTCATTGGTTCCGGTCCTGGCTTCAGGGTCCAAGTACCCCCTCAGTGCAAGGTTTCCGGGTCGGTTTCCGGTGTCGGTGCCGGCGGGCTCCAACCCTGCCCCAGTCCACCTCGGATCTTTGGCAGCCATCTTCCCATCTTCTGTCAGACACGGACCACCATCTGCCACCTAGCCAGTATGCCGGGGCTCCAACCCCGACGCCTTTCCTTTCTGAACTTGAGCTTCAGCTTCTCACTACTCCACTCCTCTCCTCCTAAACTTAAACTCCGAACTTTACTACTGCTTTTCCCACCCCCGGGTTCTCCAGACCCCTAGGTGGGCGTTCTCCATCCACTTGGTCCCGCCCACTGGTGTGCCTGTCCTACCCTGGGGGGGGTGACTATGGTTTTGTCGGCTGAGTGTAACCCTTTGTGGGACGATGTTATCCAGGGGCCTACGCTGTGGGACTACCTGGCTGTACCAGGGCGTCACACTTGCAGTAAATGTAAAGGCTGTACTGGGGTAGGAGTTGGAATCTTTTTAAAAATTCTAGCTACTCCTTGCACTGAGTGCATAGCCTTTGCCAGTTTTGGAGTCATAATCTTTGTAATATTGTACCATAATTGAATCTGACTCTCTCCTCTATGTCTCTTACTGAAGTTTCTCATTCCAATTTTTGGCAGGTTTTGCACTTAGTGCATAGCCTTTATGAGTGTAACAGTCCTACTGGCTTACCATTTTACCGAATGTGTAAGAGGTCCTCCTTTATATCTAAGAGAGGTCCCTCTTCCTTCTAATTTTTGTCAGTTCTTGCATTGTCCGCATAACCTTGGTGAGGTTCAGAGTCCCTCCTTCATAAATTAAACAGGATATGTCTGACCATGTCACACACACCAGATGGTAAGATAAGGTAGCAAAATGTTAAAATTACATTTACCGGTGACTACCAGTGGTGTAGTTTTATTTCCTCCTATACCACAGTTGTCACAATCTGGCTATTGGGCCAAATCTGATTCGCAGGCTGATTTTATTTGGACCTCAATGCTATTCTGTATGGAATACTATGTGGGCTCTCCTTTCTGTATGGAGGGCTATGGAGGGCAATTATTCTGTATGGAGGGCTATGTGGGGCCCTTTAATCTGTATGGTGGGCTATGTTTGGTCCATTATTCTGTTTGAGGGCTATTCTCTATGGAGAGCTATGTGGGGCCCATTATGCTGTATGGAGAGCTATGTGGTGCCCATTATTCTGTATGCAGGGCTGTCTGGATCCATTATTGTTTACGAAAGGCTATGTGGGGCAAATTATTATGCATGGATGGTGATGTAGGGACTAATATTCTGCATGGAGGGTTATGAGGGCCCATTATTCTGTATAGAGGGCTATGTGCGGTTCATTATTCTGTATGGAGGGCTATATGGGGTCCATTCTGTATGGAAGGCTATGTGGGGCTCATTATTCTCTATGGAGGACTGTGTGGGGCACATTATTCATTATTCTGTATGGAGCGCTATTTGGGGTCCATTATTCTGTATGGAAGTCTTCGTGAGTCCCATTATTTTGTCTGAAGGGCTATGTGTGGCCCATTATTCCCTATGGAGGGCTATGTGGGGATAACTATTCTGTATGGAAAGCTATGTGGGGCCCATTATTCTTTATGGAGGGTCTATGGGGGCACTTTATCATGTATAGAGGACTGTGTGGTACAAATTATACTGTATGGAGGGCCATGTGGGGGCCATTATTCTTTATGGAGGGCTATGTGGGGCCCACAATTCCGTATGGAGGACTATGTGGGGCCCATTTTTCTGTATGGAGGGCATTATGGGGCCCATTATTGTCTATGGAGGATTAAGCGGGACCCATTATTCTTTTTGGAGGGCTATGGGGACACATTATTCTGTATGGAGGACTATGTGGGGCGTGCAATTAAGTTGGTCTCTGACTTTGTTAATTTTTTTAATTTTGGCCCTCTGTGTATTTGAGTTTGACACCCCTGTCCAATACTATGTCATCTATTGAAGTCATAGATAACGGGGAAATACTATAAGTCATGGCCTGGTTTTTAGGCTATGTTCAGATGTATCATTTTTGCAGCATTTTTTTGTAGCGTTTTTATGGTGTTTGATGCAATTACAACCTGATTTTACAGTCCCAGCACGATGAGATTTCATACTGCTAATGCACACGTTTCTTTATTTTGCCTGACTGACATGGGAAACTGCTGCATTTTTGCAAAAGCGCTAAGGCTGTGTGCACACAATGCTTTAATATTTTTTTATACTTCTTTTAGTGCAGTTTTTTCACAAAATTGCAAGCAAATACTTACGTATGTCAGAAACGTCAGTGAGAAAACTGGTATAGTGGCCATGTTGAGATTTGGTGCAGAAAGTAATCTGCAGCATGTTAATTTTTTCAGCATTTTTGCGTACGTTTTTCACCACTGAAAGTAAAAAAAAAATGCAAAAAAACACATTAAAGAAAAACATCAAGGACGAGGCAAAAGCGTGCATTTTTGTGTTGGGTTTTTCCTGCCACAGAAATCGTGTAGAAATTTCTGCAACCAAACACATCCATGGGAATATAGCAAAGAGCAGGAGCAGACAGTTTTTCTCTTTAGTTAGATTTGCCTTGCCTTGTCATTATACAAGAAAGAATATTTCCTAACATTTTGTCCATTAAAATCTATTTTATCATCAGTTTTGTACGTTTTATTGTCACTCCAATAAATGGACTTAATACTCTGACCAAATTGTTTTCAGCAGCGACTTGGGAGTTAAAGATGTGTCAAGGGATCTTCCGCATGCTTCCCATCCCATTTCAGCAGTGTTTCCTTCCATTTCAGTGATCTCCAGGTCCCCCTCAGACCTCCCGGGGGTCTGCTGTAAAAATGCTCGAGTTTCCCATTGACTTGCATTATTCGTTATTCAAGATGAGCACCCGAGCATTACAAATTGCTGGACTCGAGTAACAAGCTGAGCATTTACCGTATTTTTCGCTTCATAAGACGCACCTGATTATAAGATACACCCCCAAATTTGAATGAAAAGAGAATTTATTTTTTTTAATGTTAAATGGGGTCCGTCTTATAATGCCAGTGTCCGTCTAACAAATCATATAGGGTATATGTCACTTATAGCCCCCCCATCCTATAATTAGCCCCCATAATCTGGATCCTCTCTCCTCCTATACCAGTCTGTCTTGTACTGTTAATGATTGTTGTACGTATACCCTCTTTCACTTGTAAAGCGCCATGGAATAAATGGCGCTATAATAATAAATAATAATAATAATAATAAATAATATGGCCCCCTTATATTGAATATAGCCCCGTTGTGCTGGCACACATCCCATACAGCTGGCACAGGTCTCCTATTGCTGGCACACATCCAATACAGCTGGTACAGGTCTCCTATTGCTGGCACACATCCCATACAGGTGGCACAGGTCTCCTATTGCTGGCACACATCCCATACAGCTGGCACAGGTCTCCTATTGCTGGCACACATCCCATACAGCTGGCACAGGTCTACTATTGCTGGCACACATCCCATACAGCTGGCACAGGTCTCCTATTGCTGGCACACGACCCATACAGGTGGCACAGGTCTCCTATTGCTGGCACATGTCCCATACAGGTGGCACAGGTCTCCTATTGCTGGCACACATCCCATACAGGTGGCACAGGTCTCCTATTGCTACCACTCATCCCATACAGCTGGCACAGGTCTCCTATTACTAGCACACATCCTATACAGGTAGCACAGGTCTCCAATTGCTGGCACACGTCCCATACAGGTGGCACAGGTCTCCTATTGCTGGCACATGTCCCATACAGGTGGCACAGGTCTCCTATTGCTGGCACACAACCCATACATGTGGCACAGGTCTCCTATTGCTGGCACAAATCCCATACAGCTGGCATAGGTATCCTATTGCTGGCACACATCCCATACAGGTGGCACTGGTCTCCTATTGCTATCACACATCCAATATAGGTGGCACAGGTCTCCTATTGCTGGCACAGATCCCATACAGGTGGCACAGGTCTCCTATTGCTAGCACTCATCCCATACAGGTGGCACAAGTCTCTTATTGCTGGCACACATCCTATACAGGTAGCACAGGTCTCCTATTGCTGGCACACGTCCCATACAGGTGGCTCAGGTCTCTTTTTTGCTGGCACACATCCCATACAGGTGGCACAGGTCTCCTATTGCTGACATACACCCCATACAGATGGCACAGGTCTCCTATTGCTGGTACACATACCATACAGGTGGCACAGGTCTGTTATTGCTATCACTCATCCCTTACAGGTGACACAGGTCTCCTATTGCTGGCACACATCCCATACAGGTGGCACAGGTCTCCTATTGCTGGCACACAACCCATACAACTGGCACAGGTCTCCTATTGCTGGCACAGGTCTCCTATTGCTGGCACACATCCCATACAGCTGGCACAGGTCTCCTATTGCTGGCACACGACCCATACAGGTGGCACAGGTCTCCTATTGCTGGCACATGTCCCATACAGTTGGCACAGGTCTACTATTGCTGGCACACATCCCATACAGCTGGCACAGGTCTCCTATTGCTGGCACAAATCCCATACAGGTGGCACAGGTCTCCTATTGCTATCACTCGTCCCTTACAGGTGACACAGGTCTCCTATTGCTGGCACACATCCCATACAGGTGGCACAGGTCTCCTATTGCTGGCACACATCCCATACAGCTGGCACAGGTCTCCTATTGCTGGCACAGGTCTCCTATTGCTGGCACACATCCCATACAGCTGGCACAGGTCTCCTATTGCTGGCACACGACCCATACAGGTGGCACAGGTCTCCTATTGCTGGCACATGTCCCATACAGTTGGCACAGGTCTACTATTGCTGGCACACATCCCATACAGCTGGCACAGGTCTCCTATTGCTGGCACAAATCCCATACAGGTGGCACAGGTCTCCTATTGCTGGCACACATACCATACAGGTGGCACAGGTCTCTTATTGCTATCACACGTCCCATACAGGTGGCACAGGTCTCCTATTGCTGGCACACATCCCATACAGGTGGCACAGGTCTACTATTGCTATCACATGTCCCATACAGGTGGCACAGGTCTCCTATTGCTGGCACACATCCCATACAGGTGGCACAGGTCTCCTATTGCTATCACACGTCCCTTACAGGTGACACAGGTCTACTATTGCTGGCACACATCCCATACAGCTGGCACAGGTCTCCTATTGCTGGCACACATCCCATACACGTGGCACAGGTCTCCTATTGCTATCACACGTCCCTTACAGGTGACACAGGTCTCCTATTGCTGGCACACATCCCATACAGGTGGCACAGATCTCCTATTGCTTGCACACATCCCATACAGGTGGTACAGGTCTCCTATTGCTGGCACACATCCTACACAGGTGGCACAGGTCTCCTATTGCTGGCACACATCCCATACAGGTGGCACAGGTCTCCTATTGCTGGCACACATCCCATACAGGTGGCACAGGTCTCCTATTGCTGGCACATGTCCCATACAGGTGGCACAGGTCTCCTACTGCTGGCACACATCACATATAGGTGGCACAGGTCTCCTATTGCTGGCACATATCCCATATAGGTGGCACAGGTCTCCTATTGCTGGCACAAGTCACATACAGGTGGCACAGGTCTCCTATTGCTGGCACGTGTCCCATACAGGTGGCACAGGTCTCCTATTGCTATCACAAGTCCCATACAGGTGGCACAGGTCTCCTATTGCTGGCACACATCCCATACAGGTGGCACAAGTCTCCTATTGCTAGAACTCATCCCATACAGGTGGCACAGATCTCCTATTGCTATCACACGTCCCTTACAGGTGACACAGGTCTCCTATTGCTGGCACACATCCCATGCAGTTGGCACAGGTCTCCTATTGCTATCACACGTCCCTTACAGGTGACACAGGTCTCCTATTGCTGGCACACATCCCATACAGCTGGAACAGGTCTCCTATCGCTGGCACACATCCCATACAGGTGGCACAGGTCTCCTATTGCTAGCACTCATCCCATACAGGTGGCACAAGTCTCCTATTGCTGGCACACATCCTATACAGGTAGCACAGGTCTCCTATTGCTGGCACACGTCCCATACAGGTGGCACAGGTCTCCTATTGCTGACATACACCCCATACAGATGGCACAGGTCTCCTATTGCTGGCACACATACCATACAGGTGGCACAGGTCTGTTATTGCTATCACTCGTCCCTTACAGGTGACACAGGTCTCCTATTGCTGGCACACATCCCATACAGGTGGCACAGGTCTCCTATTGCTGGCACACAACCCATACAGCTGGCACAGGTCTCCTATTGCTGGCACAGGTCTCCTATTGCTGGAACACATCCCATACAGCTGGCACAGGTCTCCTATTGCTGGCACACGACCCATACAGGTGGCACAGGTCTCCTATTGCTGGCACATGTCCCATACAGTTGGCACAGGTCTACTATTGCTGGCACACATCCCATACAGCTGGCACAGGTCTCCTATTGCTGGCACAAATCCCATACAGGTGGCACAGGTCTCCTATTGCTATCACTCGTCCCTTACAGGTGACACAGGTCTCCTATTGCTGGCACACATCCCATACAGGTGGCACAGGTCTCCTATTGCTGGCACACATCCCATACAGCTGGCACAGGTCTCCTATTGCTGGCACACGACCCATACAGGTGGCACAGGTCTCCTATTGCTGGCACATGTCCCATACAGTTGGCACAGGTCTACTATTGCTGGCACACATCCCATACAGCTGGCACAGGTCTCCTATTGCTGGCACAAATCCCATACAGGTGGCACAGGTCTCCTATTGCTGGCACACATACCATACAGGTGGCACAGGTCTCTTAATGCTATCACACGTCCCATACAGGTGGCACAGGTCTCCTATTGCTGGCACACATCCCATACAGGTGGCACAGGTCTACTATTGCTATCACATGTCCCATACAGGTGGCACAGGTCTCCTATTGCTGGCACACATCCCATACAGGTGGCACAGGTCTCCTATTGGTGGCACACATCCCATACAGGTGGTACAGGTCTCCTATTGGTGGCACACATCCCATACAGGTGGCACAGGTCTCCTATTGCTATCACACGTCCCTTACAGGTGACACAGGTCTACTATTGCTGGCACACATCCCATACAGCTGGCACAGGTCTCCTATTGCTGGCACACATCCCATACACGTGGCACAGGTCTCCTATTGCTATCACACGTCCCCTACAGGTGACACAGGTCTCCTATTGCTGGCACACATCCCATACAGGTGGCACAGATCTCCTATTGCTTGCACACATCCCATACAGGTGGTACAGGTCTCCTATTGCTGGCACACATCCTACACAGGTGGCACAGGTCTCCTATTGCTGGCACACATCCCATACAGGTGGCACAGGTCTCCTATTGCTGGCACACATCCCATACAGCTGGCACAGGTCTCCTATTGCTGGCACACGACCCATACAGGTGGCACAGGTCTCCTATTGCTGGCACATGTCCCATACAGTTGGCACAGGTCTCCTATTGCTGGCACACATCCCATACAGCTGGCACAGGTCTCCTAATGCTGGCACAAATCCCATACAGGTGGCACAGGTCTCCTATTGCTGTCACACATCCCATACAGGTGGCACAGGTCTCCTATTGCTAGCACTCATCCCATACAGCTGGCACAGGTTTCCTATTACTAGCACACATCCTATACAGGTAGCACAGGTCTCCAATTGCTGGCACACGTCCCATACAGGTGGCACAGGTCTCCTATTGGTGGCACACATCCCATACAGGTGGCACAGGTCTCCTATTGGTGGCACACATCCCATACAGGTGGCACAGGTCTCCTATTGCTATCACACGTCCCTTACAGGTGACACAGGTCTCCTATTGCTGGCACACATCCTATACAGGTGGCACAGGTCTCCTATTGCTGGCACTCATCCCATACAGCTGGCACAGGTCTCCTATTGCTGGCACACATCCAATACAGCTGGTACAGGTCTCCTATTGCTGGCACACATCCCATACAGGTGGCACAGGTCTCCTATTGCTGGCACACATCCCATACAGCTGGCACAGGTCTCCTATTGCTGGCACACATCCCATACAGCTGGCACAGGTCTACTATTGCTGGCACAAATCCCATACAGCTGGCACAGGTCTCCTATTGCTGGCACACGACCCATACAGGTGGCACAGGTCTCCTATTGCTGGCACATGTCCCATACAGGTGGCACAGGTCTCCTATTGCTGGCACACATCCCATACAGGTGGCACAGGTCTCCTATTGCTACCACTCATCCCATACAGCTGGCACAGGTCTCCTATTACTAGCACACATCCTATACAGGTAGCACAGGTCTCCAATTGCTGGCACAATTCCCATACAGGTGGCACAGGTCTCCTATTGCTGGCACATGTCCCATACAGGTGGCACAGGTCTCCTATTGCTGGCACACAACCCATACAGGTGGCACAGGTCTCCTATTGCTGCCACAAATCCCATACTGCTGGCACAGGTCTCCTATTGCTGGCACACATCCCATACAGGTGGCACAGGTCTCCTATTGCTATCACACATCCCATATAGGTGGCACAGGTCTCCTATTGCTGGCACACGACCCATACAGCTGGCACAGGTCTCCTATTGCTGGCACACATCCCATACAGGTGGCACAGGTCTCCTATTGCTATCACACATCCCATATAGGTGGCACAGGTCTCCTATTGCTGGAACACATCCCATACAGGTGGCACAGGTCTCCTATTGCTAGCACTCATCCCATACAGGTGGCACAGGTCTCTTATTGCTATCACACGTCCCTTACAGGTGACACAGGTCTCCTATTGCTGGCACACATCCCATACAGCTGGCACAGGTCTCCTATTGCTGGCACACATCCTATACAGCTGGCACAGGTCTCCTATTGCTGGCACACGTCCCATACAGGTGGCACAGGTCTCCTATTGCTGGCACACATCCCATACAGGTGGCAAAGGTCTCCTATTGCTGACACACATCCCATACAGATGGCACAGGTCTTTTATTGCTGGCACACATCCCATACAGGTGGCACAGGTCTGTTATTGCTATCACACGTCCCTTACAGGTGACACAGGTCTCCTATTGCTGGCACACATCCCATACAGCTGGCACAGGTCTCCTATTGCTGGCACACATCCCATACAGGTGGCACAGGTCTCCTATTGCTGGCACACATCCCATACAGCTGGCACAAGTCTCCTATTACTGGCACACGACCCATACAGGTGGCACAGGTCTCCTATTGCTGGCACATGTCCCATACAGTTGGCACAGGTCTCCTATTGCTGGCACACATCCCATACAGCTTGCACAGGTCTCCTATTGCTGGCACAAATCCCATACAGGTGGCACAGGTCTCCTATTGCTGGCACACATACCATACAGGTGGCACAGGTCTCCTATTGCTATCACACGTCCCATACAGGTGGCACAGGTCTCCTATTGCTGGCACACGTCCCATACAGGTGGCACAGGTCTCCTATTGCTGGCACACATCCCATACAGGTGGCACAGGTCTCCTATTGCTGGCACACATCCCATACAGGTGGCACAGGTCTCCTATTGCTGGCACACATCCCATACAGCTGGCACAGATTTCCTATTACTAGCACACATCCTATACAGGTAGCACAGGTCTCCAATTGCTGGCACACGTCCCATACAGGTGGCACAGGTCTCCTATTGCTGGCACACATCCCATACAGCTGGCACAGGTCTCCTATTAGTGGCACACATCCCATACAGGTGGCACAGGTCTCCTATTGCTATCACACGTCCCTTACAGGTGACACAGGTCTCCTATTGCTGGCACACATCCCATACAGGTGGCACAGGTCTCCTATTGCTATCACATGTCCCATACAGGTGGCACAGGTCTCCTATTGCTGGCACACATCCCATACAGGTGGCACAGGTCTCCTATTGCTAGCACTCATCCCATACAGCTGGCACAGGTTTCCTATTACTAGCACACATCCTATACAGGTAGCACAGGTCTCCAATTGCTGGCACACGTCCCATACAGGTGGCACAGGTCTCCTATTGCTGGCACACATCCCATACAGGTGGTACAGGTCTCCTATTGGTGGCACACATCCCATACAGGTGGCACAGGTCTCCTATTGCTATCACATGTCCCATACAGGTGGCACAGGTCTCCTATTGCTGGCACACATCCCATACAGGTGGCACAGGTCTCCTATTGCTAGCACTCATCCCATACAGCTGGCACAGGTTTCCTATTACTAGCACACATCCTATACAGGTAGCACAGGTCTCCATTTGCTGGCACACGTCCCATACAGGTGGCACAGGTCTCCTATTGCTGGCACACATCCCATACAGGTGGCACAGGTCTCCTGTTGGTGGCACACATCCCATACAGGTGGCACAGGTCTCCTATTGCTATCACACGTCCCTTAAAGATGACACAGGTCTCCTATTACTGGCACACATCCCATACAGCTGGCACAGGTCTCCTATTGCTGGCACACATCCCATGCAGGTGGCACAGGTCTCCTATTGCTATCACACGTCCCTTACAGGTGACACAGGTCTCCTATTGCTGGCACACATCCCATAAAGCTGGCACAGGTCTCCTATTGCTGGCACACATCCTATACAGGTAGCACAGGTCTGCTATTGCTGGCACACGTCCCATACAGGTGGCACAGGTGTCCTATTGCTGGCACACATCCCATACAGGTGGCACAGGTCTCCTATTGCTGGCACACATCCCATACAGGTGGCACAGGTCTCCTATTGCTGGCACACGTCCCATACAGGTGGCACAGGTCTCCTATTGCTGGCACACATCCCATACAGGTGGCACAGGTCTCCTATTGCTGGCACAAATCCCATACAGCTGGCACAGGTCTCCTATTGCTGGCACACATACCATACAGGTGGCACAGGTCTCCTATTGCTATCACACATCCCATATAGGTGGCACAGGTCTCCTATTGCTGGCACACGACCCATACAGGTGGCACAGGTCTCCTATTGCTATCACAAGTCCCATACAGGTGGCACAGGTCTCCTATTGCTGGCACACATCCCATACAGGTGGCACAGGTCTCCTATTGCTATCACACGTCCCTTACAGGTGACACAGGTCTCCTATTGCTGGCACACATCCCATACAGCTGGCACAGGTCTCCTATTGCTGGCACACATCCTATACAGGTAGCACAGGTCTGCTATTGCTGGCACACGTCCCATACAGGTGGCACAGGTCTCCTATTGCTATCACACATCCCATATAGGTGGCACAGGTCTCCTATTGCTGGCACACGACCCATACAGGTGGCACAGGTCTCCTATTGCTATCACAAGTCCCATACAGGTGGCACAGGTCTCCTATTGCTGGCACACATCCCATACAGGTGGCACAGGTCTCCTATTGCTAGCACTCATCCCTTACAGGTGACACAGGTCTCCTATTGCTGGCACACGTCCCATACAGGTGGCACAGGTCTCCTATTGCTGGCACACATCCCATACAGGTGGCACAGGTCTCCTATTGCTGACACACATCCCATACAGATGGCACAGGTCTGTTATTGCTATCACACGTCCCTTACAGGTGACACAGGTCTCCTATTGCTGGCACACATCCCATACAGCTGGCACAGGTCTCCTATTGCTGGCACACATCCCATACAGGCGGCACAGGTCTCCTATTGCTATCACACGTCCCTTACAGGTGACACTGGTCTCCTGTTGCTGGCACATATCCCATACAGGTGGCACAGGTCTCCTATTGCTGGCACTCATCCCATACAGCTGGCACAGGTTTCCTATTACTAGCACACATCCTATACAGGTAGCACAGGTCTCCAATTGCTGGCACACATCCCATACTGGTGTCACAGGTCTCCTATTGCTGGCACACATCACATATAGGTGGCACAGGTCTCCTATTTTTGGCACAAGTCCCATACAGGTGGCACAGGTCTCCTATTGCTGGCACATGTCCCATACAGGGGGCACAGGTCTCCTATTGCTGGCACACAACCCATACAGGTGGCACAGGTCTCCTATTGCTGGCACAAATCCCATACAGCTGGCACAGGTCTCCTATTGCTGGCACACATCCCATACAGGTGGCACAGGTCTCCTATTGCTATCACACATCCCATATAGGTGGCACAGGTCTCCTATTGCTGGCACACGACCCATACAGGTGTCACAGGTCTCCTATTGCTATCACAAGTCCCATACAGGTGGCACAGGTCTCCTATTGCTGGCACACATCCCATACAGGTGGCACATGTCTCCTATTGCTAGCACTCATCCCATACAGGTGGCACAGGTCTCCTATTGCTGGCACACATCCCATACAGCTGGCACAGGTCTCCTATTGCTGGCACACATCCTATACAGGTAGCACAGGTCTCCTATTGCTGGCACACGTCCCATACAGGTGGCACAGGTCTCCTATTGCTGGCACACATCCCATACAGGTGGCACAGGTCTCCTATTGCTGACACACATCCCATACAGATGGCACAGGTCTGTTATTGCTATCACACGTCCCTTACAGGTGACACAGGTCTCCTATTGCTGGCACACATCCCATACAGGTGGCACAGGTCTCCTATTGCTGGCACACATACCATACAGGTGGCACAGGTCTCCTATTGCTATCACACGTCCCTTACAGGTGACACAGGTCTCCTATTGATGGCACACATCCAATACAGCTGGCACAGGTCTCCTATTGCTGGCACACATCCCATACAGGCGGCACAGGTCTCCTATTGCTATCACACGTCCCTTACAGGTGACACAGGTCTCCTATTGCTGGCACACATCCCATACAGGTGGCACATATCTCCAATTGCTTGCACACATCCCATACAGGTGGTACAGGTCTCCTATTGCTGGCACACATCCTATACAGGTGGCACAGGTCTCCTATTGCTGGCACACATCCCATATAGGTGGCACAGGTCTCCTATTGCTGGCACACATCCCATATAGGTGGCACAGGTCTCCTATTGCTGGCACACATCCCATACAGCTGGCACAGGTCTCCTATTGCTGGCACACGTCCCATACAGGTGGCACAGGTCTCCTATTGCTGGCACACATCCCATACAGGTGGCACAGGTCTCCTATTGCTGGCACAAATCCCATACAGCTGGCACAGGTCTCCTATTGCTGGCACACATACCATACAGGTGGCACAGGTCTCCTATTGCTATCACACATCCCATATAGGTGGCACAGGTCTCCTATTGCTGGCACACGACCCATACAGGTGGCACAGGTCTCCTATTGCTATCACAAGTCCCATACAGGTGGCACAGGTCTCCTATTGCTGGCACACATCCCATACAGGTGGCACAGGTCTCCTATTGCTATCACACGTCCCTTACAGGTGACACAGGTCTCCTATTGCTGGCACACATCCCATACAGCTGGCACAGGTCTCCTATTGCTGGCACACATCCTATACAGGTAGCACAGGTCTGCTATTGCTGGCACACGTCCCATACAGGTGGCACAGGTCTCCTATTGCTATCACACATCCCATATAGGTGGCACAGGTCTCCTATTGCTGGCACACGACCCATACAGGTGGCACAGGTCTCCTATTGCTATCACAAGTCCCATACAGGTGGCACAGGTCTCCTATTGCTGGCACACATCCCATACAGGTGGCACAGGTCTCCTATTGCTAGCACTCATCCCTTACAGGTGACACAGGTCTCCTATTGCTGGCACACGTCCCATACAGGTGGCACAGGTCTCCTATTGCTGGCACACATCCCATACAGGTGGCACAGGTCTCCTATTGCTGACACACATCCCATACAGATGGCACAGGTCTGTTATTGCTATCACACGTCCCTTACAGGTGACACAGGTCTCCTATTGCTGGCACACATCCCATACAGCTGGCACAGGTCTCCTATTGCTGGCACACATCCCATACAGGCGGCACAGGTCTCCTATTGCTATCACACGTCCCTTACAGGTGACACTGGTCTCCTGTTGCTGGCACACATCCCATACAGGTGGCACAGGTCTCCTATTGCTGGCACTCATCCCATACAGCTGGCACAGGTTTCCTATTACTAGCACACATCCTATACAGGTAGCACAGGTCTCCAATTGCTGGCACACATCCCATACTGGTGTCACAGGTCTCCTATTGCTGGCACACATCACATATAGGTGGCACAGGTCTCCTATTTTTGGCACAAGTCCCATACAGGTGGCACAGGTCTCCTATTGCTGGCACATGTCCCATACAGGGGGCACAGGTCTCCTATTGCTGGCACACAACCCATACAGGTGGCACAGGTCTCCTATTGCTGGCACAAATCCCATACAGCTGGCACAGGTCTCCTATTGCTGGCACACATCCCATACAGGTGGCACAGGTCTCCTATTGCTATCACACATCCCATATAGGTGGCACAGGTCTCCTATTGCTGGCACACGACCCATACAGGTGTCACAGGTCTCCTATTGCTATCACAAGTCCCATACAGGTGGCACAGGTCTCCTATTGCTGGCACACATCCCATACAGGTGGCTTATGTCTCCTATTGCTAGCACTCATCCCATACAGGTGGCACAGGTCTCCTATTGCTGGCACACATCCCATACAGCTGGCACAGGTCTCCTATTGCTGGCACACATCCTATACAGGTAGCACAGGTCTCCTATTGCTGGCACACGTCCCATACAGGTGGCACAGGTCTCCTATTGCTGGCACACATCCCATACAGGTGGCACAGGTCTCCTATTGCTGACACACATCCCATACAGATGGCACAGGTCTGTTATTGCTACCACACGTCCCTTACAGGTGACACAGGTCTCCTATTGCTGGCACACATCCCATACAGGTGGCACAGGTCTCCTATTGCTGGCACACATACCATACAGGTGGCACAGGTCTCCTATTGCTATCACACGTCCTTTACAGGTGACACAGGTCTCCTATTGCTGGCACACATCCCATACAGGCGGCACAGGTCTCCTATTGCTATCACACGTCCCTTACAGGTGACACAGGTCTCCTATTGCTGGCACACATCCCATACAGGTGGCACATATCTCCAATTGCTTGCACACATCCCATACAGGTGGTACAGGTCTCCTATTGCTGGCACACATCCTATACAGGTGGCACAGGTCTCCTATTGCTGGCACACATCCCATATAGGTGGCACAGGTCTCCTATTGCTGGCACACATCCCATATACGTGGCACAGGTCTCCTATTGCTGGCACACGTCCCCGGTTTTAGATATGGCCCCCATGCTGCTGCCCATAGTACAATAAACACTTTACCTTCTCCAGCGCTGTCCTCCCTCGTGTCTCTCCGTGCTCTGATCTCCTGCACTTCCTGGTTCTCGGTGCAATCATGTGATCGGCTCAGCAGAGTGACATGATCTCTGCATGCCTGATCACAGCATCAGTAGTGAGATCGGGGAGACATTGGGAGAAACGCTGGAGGAGGTAAGTAAAGCTTTTTTATTTTAGAATGGCCAGCAGCATAGGGTCCATATCTAACACGGGGGGGGGGGGGAGCAGGAGATCTTCCGCTGCCTCCAGCAGCCTTCACAAGCCTCTACCAGCCTCCACCAGCCCCCGCAGCAGCCCCCAGAACTGCTCCAGAGTTGCCCCCACCTCCCCTGGACACGTATATTCGGATTATAAGATGCACCCCCTACTTTCCCCCAAAATTTGGGGGAACAAAAGTGCGTCTTATAAAGCGAAAAATACGGTAAGTGTTCACCCGTCAGTAGTAGAGATTTAAAAGATTAAAATGCAGATTAGGTACGGTTCCACTTGCGCATAGCTTCTGATGCAATAGCTAAGTAAGTGTGTAAGTATGGGAAGCCCGAGTCCCTCAAAGTACAAAAAGAATATAAAAGTCACAATGGGAACAGGAAACACATTACCTAAAGTAATTTGTGCAAAGTAGTATGCAGGGTATGTCCTGCACCTTAAGGCTATGTGCACACTAGAAAAAGGATTTTTCTTAAGAAATTTCTTAAGAAAATTTCTTGAGAGTGAAGGAATAGCGCACCTGCGTTAAAAAACGCATCAAAAACGTGTTTTTACTGCGATTTGGTGCGTTTTTGATACGTTTTCGGTGCGTTTTTGGTGCGTTTTTACCGCTGGTTGCTCCCTGCGTTATTGTGCCATTATCTATGGTAACTAACGCAGTTAGCTGCAGAAAAGAAGTGACATGCTCATTCTTTTTCTTAAGAAAATCTACTGAAAGAATTTTCTTAAGAAAAAAACACAGTGTGTGCACAGCTAATTTTTTTTCCCATAGGTTTTGCTGGGGAATGTCTGCAGAAAGGTTACAAGAATTTCTCAAGAAATTTCTGCAGCAAAAACAGACCAAAAACGCAGGTAAAAAACGCAGTGTGTGAACATAGCCTTAGGGGCACTTTGCACACTACGACATCGCAAGCTGATGCTGCGATGCCGAGCGCAATAGTCCCCGCCCCCGTCGCAACTGCGATATCCTTGTGATAGCTGCCGTAGCGAACATTATCGCTACGGCAGCTTCACATGGACTCACCTGTCCTGCGACCGTCGCTCAGGCCGGCGACCCGCCTCCTTATTAAGGGGGCGGGTCGTATGGCGTCACTGCGACGTCACACGGCAGGCGGCCAATAGGAGCGGAGGGGAGGAGATGAGCAGGATGTAAACATCCCGCCCACCTCCTTCCTTCCGCATATCCTACGGAAGCCGCAGTGACGCCGGTAGCAGATGTTCCTCGCTCCTGCGACTTCACACACAGCGATGTGTGCTGCCGCAGGAACGGGGAACAACATCGGACCGTCGCGTCAGGGTAATCATGGATTATGCCGACGCTGCACCGATGATACGATTACGACGCTTTTGCGCTCGTTAATCGTATCATCGAGCCTTTACACACTACGATGTCGCATGCGATGCGGGAAGTACGTCATTTTCAATTTGACCCCACCGACATCGCACCTGCGATGTCGTAGTGTGCAAAGCCCGTCTAAGAGTATCCCCATGGAAGAACCTAAGGACCCCCAATGCACGTTTTGCTAGGGTATTCTTGCTTCATCAAGGGGGACTTACCCTGCATACTGACTTGCACAAAGCACTTATATGTTCCCTGTTCCTATTGTGACTTTTATATTCTTTTTGTATTTTGAGGGAGTGGGGCTTTATACCTTCCCATACTTACATACTTAGTATGCATTTAATTGGTATTATAACATCATGGTAGTGTTTTTAAAATAGCTTACTCCTTTGCTTTTTAGGCTAGGTTCACATTTCCATTGTTTTGCATCAGTCACATGTGTTGCTTGACGCTTGTGACTGCTGCGTTGTACAACGGGTGACAAGAATTGGAATTCATTGTAATGAGAAAGCGGATTCCATTGTAGAACGAGTGATCGTTCACAATAGCCGGCTTTTGAGAGCGATCAGCTGATCTCTCAGCAGCCGGCTTCTGTGAACGATCAGCTGATCGGCCAGCTATTGTGAATGATCAGCTGATCGCTCTCATAAGCCGGCCACCGGCTTTTGAGAGCGATCAGCTGATCTCCCGGCCGCCAGTTTCAGCTTTTGAGAGCGCAGTCGCTCTCAAAAGCCGGTGGCCGGGAGATAAGCTAATCACTCTCATAAGCCAGCCGCCAGCTTTTGAGACCGATCAGCTCATTGCCCGGAGGCCGGCTTCTGTGAGCGATCAGCTGATCTCCCGGCCGCCGGCTTTTGAGAGCGACTGATCGCTCTCAAAAGCCAGCAGCCAGGAGATCAGCTGATTACTCTCATAAGCCAGCCGCCGGCTTTTGAGAGCGATCTGCTGATTGTCCGGTGGCCGGCTTCTGTGAGCGATCAGCTGATCTCCTGGCCGCCTGCTTTTGAGAGCGCAGTCGCTCTCAGAAGCCAGCGGCCGAGAGATAAGCTAATCGCTCTAATAAGCCGGCCGCCAGCTTTTGAGAGCGATCAGCTGATTGCCCGGAGGCCGGCTTCTGTGAGCGATAAGCTGATCGTCCGGCCGCCGAGAGAGAGCATGCGCAGCGAAATCAAAAGGATTCCGCTGCTCAAAAAACGTCACAAGCTGCGTTCCTGACGCCCGATGGTCAGTCGTTCCACGACTGATCAGTCAGGCGCGGATGCAACGCAAGGGAATCAGTCACAATCTGCCGCTCATACAAGTCTATGGGAAACAACGTAATCCGCCAAACGGATTGCGTTGTTTATCAGAGCGGCGGATTGTGACTGATAATAAACAATGGAAATGTGAACCTAGCCTTACTTGTGCCATTTTTCATCTGATGCAAAGAGGAGAGCGAAGGGAAGGTGGGTCATTGATACTTTTTATTCCCTTATGTGTTTATTTCTCCTTCTGCTCTCTCTCCTGAATTCCAACTCACTCTCTTAGGCTAAGTTCACACTTCCGTTGTTTTTGATCAGTAACAATCCGTCGCCTAGAGTAATTACGGTATCCTGCAAAATATTTTGCAGGAATCCTGTTTTTCCCCATAGACTTCTATTAGTGACGGATTGCGACTGATGATGCTGCGTTGCATCCGCTGCATCGCGGTCAGTCGTTTTTTAACTGACCGCCGGGCGGGATCAACGCAGCCTGTAACGTTTTTTGAGCAACGCGATCCGTAGGATTTTGCTGCACATGCTCTCTCTGGCTCCCTGCACCCGTAACCAGGATACACATCAGGTAACCAAGCAATGCGCTTTGGTTAGTAACCCGATATTTACAGTGGTTACAGGTGCAGGGAGCCTGCGCTAAGCGGTGTACGCTGGTATCCAAGATAAATATCGGGTAACCAAGCAAAACGTGCTTTGCTTTTAGTTACCCGATATTTACCCTGGATACAGTGTGCAAGGAGGCCGACACTTCCACACTTGGCTCCGCCCCCTCCCGCACTCTGCATGTGTACACTCACACACACACTTACACACACACACACTCACTTGTCCCCAGCCCTACAGTCCCAGCGGCACTGACGTCCTCAGCTCCACGGCCCCGCTCGGCTCCGCCCCCTCCTGCACTCCGCATGTACACACGCATGTAGACATACACACACACACACTCACTCACTCACTCACCTGTCCCCAGCCATGCAGACCGCGGCACTGACGTCCTCAACTCCGCCCCCCGAACTCCGCCCCCCGCACACAACGGAGTCCGACAATGAAATTCTTTTCGTTGTCATCCGTTGTCATCCGTTGTACAACGCATCAGTCACATGCGTCAAGCAACGCATGGGACTGATGCAAAACAACGGAAATGTGAACTTAGCCTTACTTTTTGTTTTGCTACTTACACACTAATGGTCCAGTATACTTACCTGTATATTATAAACTGACATATCCTCATTTGCATGCCTGTTCTTAATACACAGTGAATTTAACATTTACTCTGTATGGGATCTATTTAAATATTTGTCAATAAAATTCATCTTTGCACAATATACTCCGATTCTCTTGTCTATAATATTTAATTGCCTTATTCTGTCTGTCTGTCTGTCTTGCTCCAAAATTGTGTCCTTACGGTGACAAACAGCGGATTGGCCGCTGAGCTCGCCATGGCCCCGCCCCCCACACGGATTGACCGCTCACCTCGGCTCCACCCCCTCGCACGGATTGGCCTCTCGCCCCGGCCCCCTGCACGCATTGGCAACTTGGCCACGCCCCGCCCCCTCACGCATTGCACGCTCGCTGTGGCCCCGCCCCCCGCACTCCCCGAACCGACTCCCAGGTGAGTGCTGTACCCCCGGGAGCCCACATCAGCGTACGCCGGCGTACGCTGGTGTGGGCTCCCGTGCGAGCGGGGGGCAGGGTACGCTGGTAACCATGTAATATTGTAGCATGGTTACCAGCGTACACCGGCTCCCAGGTGAGCGCATCAAGGTCCTGCAGCGGCGGAACACACGCACACACATAAGAACAGACACACACACATCAGATCGCGTCCACACACTCACAACATCCCGTGATATCGCTTGCTTCTCGGCGGTGATCCTGTGAGTGCAGTGATCTTCCAGGACCTGCCGGAGGATCACATGGCCGGAAGCATGTGGTATCTCCGGATGTTGTGATTGTGTGAGCGCGTATGTGCGATATTGTCAGTGTGTGTGTGCGTGTATGCGATCGGATGTGTGTGAGTGTGTTCTGATGTGTGAGTGTGTGTGTGTGTGAGTGTATGCGATCGGATCTGTGAGTGTCGGCAGAGGAGCATGGCGTGCAGCACAGCTGCTAGGACCGCCCACTGGTGGGCACAGGGAGAAGTGGGGTGTGTGTATGAGTGTATGCGATCAGATGTGTGTGTGTATACTGTCTGATGTGTGACTGTGGAGCACGATGGGGGGTGCACAGCATGGGGGATAAAGCACGATGGGGAGTGCGCAGCATGGGGGATGCAGCACGATGGGGAGTGCGCAGCATGGGGGATGGAGCACGATGGGGGGTGCGCAGCATGGGGGATGGAGCACGATGGGGAGTGCGCAGCATGGGGGATGGAGCACGATGGGGAGTGCGCAGCATGGGGGATGGAGCACAATGGGGAGTGCGCAGCATGGGGGATAGAGCACGATGGGGAGTGCGCAGCATGGGGGATGGAGCACGATGGGGGGTGCGCAGCATGGGGGATGGAGCACGATGGGGAGTGCGCAGCATGGGGGATGGAGCACGATGGGGAGTGCGCAGCATGGGGGATGGAGCACAATGGGGAGTGCGCAGCATGGGGGATAGAGCACGATGGGGAGTGCGCAGCATGGAGCACGATGGGGAGTGCGCAGCATGGGGTATGAAGCACGATGGGGAGTGCGCAGCATGGGGGATGGAGCACGATGGGGAGTGCGCAGCATGGGGTATGGAGCACGATGGGGAGTGCGCAGCATGGGGGATGGAGCACGATGGGGAGTGCGCAGCATGGGGTATGGAGCACGATGGGGAGTGCGCAGCATGGGGGATAAAGCACGATGGGGAGTGCACAGCATGGGGGATGGAGCACGATGGGGGGTGCACAGCATGGGGGATGGAGCACGATGGGGAGTGTGCAGCATGGTGGATGGAGCACGATGGGGGGTGCGCAGCATGGGGGATGGAGCACGATGGCAAGTGCGCAGCATGGGGGATGGAGCACGATGGGGAGTGCGCAGCATGGGGGATGGAGCACAATGGGGAGTGCGCAGCATGGGGGATAGAGCACGATGGGGAGTGCGCATCATGGAGCATGATGGGGAGTGCGCAGCATGGGGTATGGAGCACGATGGGGAGTGCGCAGCATGGGGGATGGAGCACGATGGGGAGTGCGCAGCATGGGGGATAAAGCACGATGGGGAGTGTGCAGCATAGGGGATAAAGCACGATGGGGAGTGCACAGCATGGGGGATGGAGCACGATGGGGGGTACGCAGCATGGGGGATGGAGCACGATCGGGAATGCGCAGCATGGGGGATGGAGCATGATGGAGAGTGCGCAGCATGGGGGATGGAGCACAATGGGGAGTGCGCAGCATGGGGGATGGACCACGATGGGGGGTGCGCAGCATGGGGGATGGAGCACGATGGGGGGTGCGCAGCATGGGGGATGGAGCACGTTTGGGAATGTGCAGCATGGGGGATAGAGCACGATGGGGAGTGCGCAGCATGGGGCATGGAGCACGATGGGGAGTGCGCAGCATGGGGAATGGAGCACGTTTGGGAATGCACAGCATGGGGGATGGAGCACGATGGGGAATGCGCAGCATGGGGGATGGAGCACGATGGGGAGTGCGCAGCATGGGGGATGGAGCACAATGAGGAGTGCACAGCATGGGGGATGGAGTACAATGGGGAGTGCGCATCATGGGGGATGTAGCACGATGGGGGGTGCGCAGCTTGGGGGATGGAGCACGATGGGGGGTGCACAGCATGGGAGATGGAGCATGATGGGGAGTGCACAGCATGGGGGATGGAGCACGATGGGGGGTGCGCAGCATGGGGGATGGAGCACGATGGGGGTGCGCAGCATGGGGGATGGAGCACGATGGGGGGTAGGCAGCATGGGGGATGGAGCACGATGGTTGGTGCGCAGCATGGGGGATGGCGCACGATGGGGAGTGCACAGCATGGGGGATGGAGCACGATGGGGGGTGCACACCTCCCCCCAAAACACACACAGACACACACACACACACCGCCACACACGCACTGCACAACACACCACACACACACTGGGAACCAGAAACACTGCCCTACACAGACACCCACACACAGACAACGCCGCACACACACAAAACCCAACACACAAACACCGCGGCACACACAAATATACGCACATATCGCACAACACACACATTGCACAAAACATACCTTCCCCCAAAACACACAGACACATCCCACACCCACACAAACCGCGCAACACACACACACAACGCTACAGACACACAGCGCTCTACAAACAACGCAACACACAAACAACACCACTCTCACCCCCCGCCACACCCAGACAACAGCCAGAACATGTACAGCGCCCTACACAAACACACAAACACTTGGTAACTACACACAACAACATCTATATATATAT
Source organism: Anomaloglossus baeobatrachus (assembly GCF_048569485.1). Taxonomy (NCBI): domain Eukaryota; kingdom Metazoa; phylum Chordata; class Amphibia; order Anura; family Aromobatidae; genus Anomaloglossus; species Anomaloglossus baeobatrachus. The sequence continues at coordinate 637,258,741 of NC_134353.1, forward strand.
ATATATATATATATATATATATATATATATATATATATATATAACAAAAATCATACATTAACTACACAATACGTAAATTCTAGAATACCCGATGTGTAGAATCAGGCCACCTTCTAGTATATATATATATATATATATATATATATATATACATTTATCAGGCAAGTTGTATTTTAGAGGATTTTTTTTATTATTGATCAACAACTATGTTCTCAATCAACCCAAGAGGCTCATAGATATCAAAGCTTAATATTTTTGGAAGTTGGAGTGGTTTTTTTTTAGGTTTGGCTATCTTAGGAGGATATCTGTTTGTTCAGGTAGCTATTACTGTGCAGAATTACTAGGCTCCTTAATTAATCCTTCTATAGCCTCTGTATTACAATGTGTATTGCTGGCTGCAGATGTGAGGGGACATCATTTTGTGACACTTATTATATAAATATTACAGGTTCTTCTCCTGCACTCGCTTTCCTCACAGTGCAGCTTTCCTTACAGACTGCACAGCTCTCCGTTCCATACAATGGCTGCTGTTGGAGGAGCATGTGATCAGCCAAGTCCATCGGCATCCTCCAATACAAAAGCAGCTTTCCCATATGAGGTTTCTTATTGGACAAGACTGATGGACAAGTCTGGTCACATGTTCACCCATCAGCAGCCATTTTCTGTATGTGAAGAGCCGTGCAGTCTGCGATGAAAGCTGCACTAACAAGAGCAGGAAAAGACTTTATTAGGCCCTGTGCGTGCTGGAAAATGGAATTTTCTTAAGAAAATTCTGCAGGGTCTGAAAGATTACCGCACCCGCGGTAAAAAAAACGCGGCAAACCGCACCCGAACACCGCATGCGGTTTACCGCGGTTTGCTGCAGTTTTACTGCGGTATTGTTCACAGTATTACCGCGGTTTTGCCGCGTGTGGGTTGGTACATGTGTTTTAATGCATTCAATGCAATAAAGCACATTGAAAAAAAAAAAGTAATTTCCTTCTGAGATAGATAGTAGATAGATAAATAGATTAGATAAATAGACAGAAGAATAGATAGATAGAAATGATAAATTGATTAATGATAAAAATTTAATAAAATGGTGAAACAGGGGCTTTTTTGTGTTTTAATTAAAATAAAGGATTTTTCGGTGTGTGTGTTTATTCACTTTACTTACGGGTTGATCATGTCAGCTGTCTCATAGACGCTGCCATGATCAAGCCTGGACTTAGTGGCGGCGATGTGCTGCCATTAATTCGTTATTACTGGATTGCCACTGCATCATGGCAATCTGGAAGAGCCGGGACACTCCGGGACTGCCGCATAATGGATATGACAGTCTCAGGGCAGCTGCGGGCTGATATTTTCGGCTGCGGGAGGGGGGGACTATTAACCCTGGCCCTCGCCCTCCCCAGCCTGAGAATACTGGGCCGCCTCTGTGTGTTTACCTCGGCTGGAAGGTAAAAATACGGCGGAGCCCACGTGTTTTTTTTTTCTATATGTCCGTTTGATTTGTATGTGTATTCTATATGTCTGTGTCTGTGTGTGAGTGCGATATGTGTGTGTTCTATGTCTGTGTGTGTGTGTCTGATCTGTGTGTGTTTACTCTGCTCCGCTTCCTCTTCCTGTCATAATGACATCACTTCCCTGCAAACCGCAGGCAGTGATGAACATTACCGCAGGTAAACCGCAAAATACCGCACGGAATAACGCAGGAAAACGCAATGAACCGCACAAAATTTGCTACCTGCGTTATTCCCTGCGGGATTTCACGATTACATTGCAGTCAATGGAGTGTAATGCCGCAGCGACGTGCGGAAAAGAAGTGACATGCAATTGTTTTTGCTGCAGGAATCCCGCAGCAAAACATGCAGCTGTCAAAATCCGCATAGTGCGCACTGCATTTTTTTTTCCCATAGGTTTTGCTGGTGAATCACTGCAGAGATGTTATGAACATAACATGCAGCAAAACATGCAGCAAAACCGCAGGAAATCCGCGGGAAAACCGGTAAAAAGAAAAGAAAAATCTGTACAACAGCTTGATTACAAAAGGTACAAATAGTTTTATTAGATTTTATAAAGGCATTATAGCAAATACAAAAAATGCAAGGAAATGTAAAAGCAGTGAAATTAAATGGTAAACACCAGCAGATGGTGCCCTCACACCACATAGGCATGTAAGTCCGCTCTAAAATAAGCCGACACTAATGACAGCCCAGCTGACAGCTGCCCGTGAAAGGCCGAAGTGTTCCAAAGATAGAAGTGTGCTGATAAACACACAATGTCCCACCATGACCATAAAATGAATTCAATAAGCCATGTGGCAGTATACAAAAGATTTGCAAGGTCATAGTACTAAGCAGACAAACATACCTAAGTGTGGGATGAGGGGTGAACCCCGACCTATAGGTTTCGTATTGATCCTTCTTCCGGGGGTGGTCAAACCGGTAAGTGCGACAGCGCCTTATACCAATATAATAGTAAGTGCCACAAGATCACGTCCCCAAGACATCAGTTAAATAAAGATAAAGAGGCCAACCCCATTATCTCATCCTGCAGCCAGGAATAGAGTAATACATTTTTAATGATAAGCAGTTGAAAAAATTGATTTTACTCAAATTGCAAAGAAAATAATTGTTCTAAAAGGTGCAGAGCCCCTTGAATCAGTTTATGTACATATCCTCAGTCCATCTGTTACACTGTGACTGTCTTGCACAATAATATTTTCCAGATTCTTCAGGTCTCACTCCAGTGAGTTTACAATAAACTTCTCCTTTACTTGTGTCTTTTGTTAGAGTCATACGTCCCTGTACAGTCTGGCCATAATCTATGTGATTATTGTGACATATTCTTCCCAAATAGTCCAGACCTTTCCCTTCAGGTTGTCTGATCCAAGCTACGCAGTGCATGTTAGTGCTGTCAGTGAGGGCGGCACCGGTCACTTTACAGGTCAAGTCCAGAGTCTCTGATGGTCTCATAATCCCAGGACCAGACTCCACCATAGAAATTTGTGCAGCGACATCTGCAAATTAAAAGAAAACATTTACTGTTAAATCTTACCACTTCAGAAAGATATTATAACACTGATAAATAATATTTTATTCTGTAATGAGACCCACATTGTGCGGAAATCACTACACTGAGTAACCACAGTAGAGTCTTCATCTCTGTTCTGAGGATTTGCAGTGTCCTGATGATCTCACTGAGGTCTGGAGTCTGTCATTTAACTTCAAGTCAACTGCATAAATTTACATATTTATTATACAGGCAAATTCTGAGGAATCCTTGAGAATCTCTCTCCTTTTTATATATCGTCATCTACATCTTACACCTACATCTCTACACACAGGAAGATGATTGTTACATAGTTACCTAATTACATACAGTAGTTACATAGGTTGAAAAAATAACAATCCATCTAGTTCAACCTTCCTCCACCATTGATATATTTTGTCACTAAATCATTTATAACCAACAATGCTATGTGTACTGAGGAAATCATCCAGCTCTTGTTTAACAGTTGTTATTGTGTCTATCATTACTTGTGGTAGGGCATTCCACAGTCTGACTGCTCTAACGGTATAGAACCCTTTCCTTTTTAGCTGTCAGAATCACCTTTCTTATACTCCAAGTGAGTGCCCCCTTTTCCCTAGTACTGTTTTTGGAAGGAATAAGTCATGTCCCATTCCTTTTTTTATTTACCACACATTTATTTATACATATAAATGAGACCTCCTCTATCTTTTTTCTAGGATAATGAAATCCAACATTTTCAACCTGTCATCATGTGGGAGGCCTTCCATTCCTTGCAATATTCTAGTTGCTATCTTTGAATTGACTCTAACTTCTGAATGTCCTTTTTAAAATGTGGAGCCCAAAACTGGATCCCATATTCCAGATGTGGCCTTACAAGTGATTATATAGACGTAACAATACGTTGGGATCACAGGATGTAATCTCTTTTTTTATACACCCTAAAACCTCATTTGCTTTTGCAGCTGTTGCTTGACATTGAGTACTGCTGCTCAGCTTACTTGTAACCAAAATAAGGGCTCATGCGCACACTGCGTCCTGACTAGTGCAGAAATAAATGCACCCTCTGGCAGACTTGACACTGCGTTTTGACAAAAAGAATGTATCCAAAACGCATGTATTTTGGATGCATTTTGCATGCATTTTACATGCGTTTTGGATGCATTATTGTAAGTGCGGTCCCCCAGCTCTGCTACATGCCCGCTAACAGCAGACACAGACAGAGGCGGGCGATGAGAATGAACTCGGATGAACTTCACCCGACGTCATTGTCATCCTGCGGCTCTGTCTCTGTGTGCTGTCATGAACTCAGATGAACCTCCGAGGTCATTGCTGGGACACAGGAGTCCGCAGCAGTGACTTCAGAGCTTCACCCAATTTCACTGACATCACGCGTCTCTCTCTCTCTGTGTCGCAGTCTGATTTACGGTCACACCTGTGACGACAAATCCCCTGAGTGACTGAAGTGAGCAGCGCGATCAGCGGTGCTGTCATTAAGGTGACCCGCGGCCACAGCTGGAGTCCTCCACCTGAGAGCGGTGGCCGCGAGTAACCTAAGTGACGTCATCACTGACCGCGCAGCTCACTTCAATTGTTGCGTGGAGCTGACAGCGGTCGTGGTCTGTGGCCGCTCGCTGTGAGCTTCATGTAGCAGAGATGAAAGCATCGTGAGACCTCATGTGGATTACGCAGGACCTGGAGAGGTATTTGGGGATTTATATAGTGGTGAAAGAGGGTGATTATTTTTTTGTCTTTTATTCCAAATAAAGGATTTTTTGGATGTGTGTGTTTATTTTCTTTAACTTACTGGTTAATCATGGAAGGTATCTCGGGGAGATGCCTGCCATGATTAATCTAGGACTTAGTGGCAGCTATGGGCTGCCATTAACTCCTTATTACCCTGATTGCCACCACACCAGGGCAATTCGTGATGAGTCGGGTAGAGTCCCGGGACTGTCCCATCTAATAGATGCGGCAAATCCGGGTGGATGCTGGCTGATATTGTTAGGTTGTGGGGCTCCCCATAATGGGGAGCTCCCCATCCTGAGAATACCAGCCTTCAGCCGTGTGGCTTTACCCTGGCTGGTATCAAAATTGAGGGGACCGCATGTTGTTTTTTTTTATTTATTTATTTTTTTACTGCACAATATAGACACGCCCACCGGCGGCTGTGATTGGTTGCAATGAGACAGATGTCACTCAGCGTGGGGGCGTGTCTGACTGCAACCAATAATAGGCACCGGTGGGTGGGGGAAGCAGGGAATACGAGATGGAATAATGAGCGGCCGGCATTTTCAAAAGAGGAGAAGCTGCCACAGTGTGAACACTGTGCAGCGCCACGCCGGTGATCGTGGATCAGTGAGTATGAAAGAGAGAGGGAGAGACCGACCGACAGAGAGAGACCGACCGACAGACAAAGAGGGAGACCGACCAACCAACCGACAGAGACCGAGAGAGAGAGCGAGACCAAAAGACCTGCGTTTATGTCAAAAAAATATGCGGATCGCAACAAAAATGCGGACAAAATAATTGACATGCTGCTTTTTTAAAAGCAGATAATTTGTCAAATTTTTGACAATCAAAACGCTGTTTTTAAAAAAGCATCAATTTTGAATGATTCTCATAGACTTTGCTGGGGAAGCAGAACACATGCATTTTGACAATGTGATGCTGCAGCTTAAAACGCTGCAGAGACGCAAAAAAACGTAACGTGCGCATGAGCCCTAACTGTCTTTCTCCTGTTCTTTAGTCCCAAGTTTACTTCCATTTAATGTATACACAGTGTGAGGCAGTGACAGGGGTAATATTTGAAGACCGCTATGTGTCCCCCAGAATGTGTCTGGAAACCCTCTGAGTTTGCTATAGCTATTACGGGGACTATAGCACAAAGGGTAAAAGGGAGACAGATCCCACCTCCCAGTCCAGGTTTTGTAGCAATCCTCATGTCCAGCATTTTAGTTTAAATCTGGCAGAGCACATCAGGGTGTGTCTCAGTTGAGAGCCAGGCTTGATGAAGCTACCACATGCTGTGTGAGCGGAGCTGGCTCTGTGTGGAGTGAACACAGGCCAAGAGTGTGAGCCTAGGAGAACCCTAAGGTAACAAGACTTTTTATACAAAGGATTTGTCTATATGCACCGGCTATGATCCGGAAGAGACTTTGACTGTGGGATATTGGATCTATTTATGCTGCAACAATAAATAGACTGTTGGTTTGAACACGCTGCTGCCTCACTGCCTCACGTTTTTGCCCAAGCAACGCTGCTACCTCACAACAGTTATAGGATTACTCCATCTTAGGTGCATTACTTTACATTTATCAATAGTAAATCTCATTTGCCAAGTATCTGCCCATTCCGACATCTTATCCACATTGTCTTATAACATTGTACTATCAAGGTCCATTTTTAATGGAGTGAATGAATGGCATCTTCCAAGGAGCGAAGAGTAAAATCAAAAGATCATTATTCAAAGCAATTTAAAAACACTAAAAAAACTGCAGCATGTTAACCACTGACGCGTTTCTGGAGCACAAAAAGACACCCTATAACTAAGGACTTCTTTTGTGCACCAGAAACGCATCAGGTGTTAACATGCTGCAGTTTTTGTTAGTGTTTTTAAAATGCTTTGAATAAAGATTTTTTTATTTTACTCATCGCTCCTTGGAAGATGCCATTCATTCACGCCTTCATTTCTACCTTTCTGGTTGACATCTTACCAGAGGATCTGGCTCCCATTTCCCATTTCTTGGACTGAAACTGCAACATACAGCGTGGTTAGCTTCCCCTTTTTTCTTTTGTCCGTTTTTAATATTCTGCATAGTTTAGTGTCATCAGCAAAGACTGACACTTTACTATGAATCCCATTCACTAGGTCATTAATAAAGAGATTAAAAATAATTCGTCCTAGCACAGATCCCTGCGGCACCCCACTGCTGGCTACAGCCCATTTAGAGAATGTACCATTTATGACTGCTTTTTGTTTCCTATCTTTTAGCCAATTCCTTACCCAGTTGCATATAGTTTCCCCTAGTCCCTGTTTCTGGAGTTTCATTACAAGACTGTTATATTGCACATATCACATGCCTTTTGCAAAGTCCAAGTAAATCATATCAGCTGCATTACCAATATCCAGGTTTGCACTTACCTCCCCATAGAAACCCAACATGTTTATTAGACAAAACGTATCTTTCTTGAATCCATGCTGGTTATCCGTTATTATATTTTTCTCTCTAATATATCGTTGTATATCATCTCTTAAAATACCCTCAAAAACCTTGCACACCACAGATGTCAGACTTACTAGACAGTAGTTGCCTGGATCCACCCTCTTACCTTTTTTAAATATTGCTACCACTTCAGCCATTCTCCCATCCTGATTTACCAATCCTGTTACAAGATAAGAAGATAAGATACAGCGGTTGGTCAATTACTGATCTCAATTCCCTCAATATCTGTAGATGAATGCCATCTGGCCCAGGGAATTTGTCATTGTTTAATTTAATCAAATACAGGCATACTTCTTCTTGTGTTAAATTAGTTACATAAGTGGGGTACTTTGATTTTTGTGTTGTTGAATTATCCGTAGAATGGTCAGCTCCTTGCTGACAAGTTTAATATCTCAGCCTTTGCTTTGTCCTTTATAATTATTTTGTTATAATCTTTTATGGGGTCGATAGCATCCTTTTTTTCCTTTTGGCATTGATGTATTTATAAAAATTGTGGAGGTTTATTTTGATGCTATTTCTTGCTTGATTTCTTTTTTTACTTTTTTTCTTTTCCTACTGAAAATTTTGTACTCCTGAAATGCTATTTCTGTATTCTCAGCCTTCATGATTTTGAATGCCCTTTGTTTTTGTTTATGATAAAATCATCTCTTTCCTTCCATCTTAATCTTTGTAGTTAAAACTACAAGGATCTTAACACATTTGTTGAAATAAATATTTTATACTTTACAATTCAAGATTGTCCTAAACACAAACAAAATCATAATATCTGACAAAATTGAAGTATGACCATAACAGGGAGAAGATGTCAAAAGTTAGTATCATAAACTGAAACAGTGAGATATGTAAGATTACTTGAAATATCATAGAAATTAACTATCTTAACTTCTCAGAATATATACATTTTTGTATTAAGTTTTGCACGGTTTTCCAGAAATATTTTTCCAGTATTATAAAAAAAACAACAAAAAAACACAAGGGTATGCACTAATGATGTGCGAGTGTACTCACCACTGCTCAATAGTCTATCATGCATCAGGGTGCTCAGGCATGCTTGTTACTCAATTGAGAATTGTGGAAACTCGAGCGCCATGCTTTAGTCCCCACTCCACATGTTTTCAAGCTGTTAGACAGGAAATTAACATACAGGAATTGCCTGCCATATACACTTATGCCATTGCTTCATGTCATCAGTGTGGCGACAAGAGGGTAAGTGGCCACTCTTGTCTTCTGGCCTGGCTGTCTACAGAAAGACTGCATGGATCAGGGCTCAGTAAACTAAATGCTTGCACTCTTTCCCCGTTGAAAGAACATTACACAGACAACACAGGGATGGGAACCACACATTGGTAAGACTTTATTAGTTCATCAAAATGCAAAAACATATTGTACATTCCCAGCAAGAACTCAAGTGGCCAGACGCTGAGTCACCATGATGCTTGGTACACTTCAGTTTCGGAAGATTTGGTCTAGAGGAGAGAGCTTGGAGTAGAGCAGGCCTATAGGCAGGGTTTATTGCAGAACAATTCTTCTATTTTCATACTGTTGCTGAAACTTAAAACTAAAAGTCATTTTCAGTGCTAGATACTGTCAGTTCTTGTAGTAAAACTGCTGTTACCTGAAGTCACTGTAGAGATAGCTGCTGGAAGAGGGGTAGATTCGAATTAGAGCAGGATTTATTGCAAAATAGTCTTTATATACTTAAGCATGCTTTTTTGATGTCCTGGTCCTGAGGAAGAGGTTTCGACCTCGAAACGCGTAGACCGATGAAATAAAAAAGATATTTATTCATCAACATCTCTACACTTTCATTTGGCTGATGTGTGGCATAAACCCCTTCTCTACTCCTGTTTGAATGCTTATCCACGTGGGGCTGCAGCAGACGCCATTATCTCATGCTTATCAATGGTTGTGACTTTCACAACCACAGTAGGTGAGTGTATATTTCATTTATATACTACACTTGTCATCTGGTGTTACCCTATCAGCGCTTCTTATTTTTAGATTTACAAGTGTTCTTATTTAAGGTCCATCAAATATTCCAGCCTTTTTCTTCTATTCACTAAGACCAGAGAAAGTTGAACATATATGGTTAAAGCATTCTCCACTGTGATTGAGAGCTTTAACAAACTGCTTCATCAATCCAAGTTTTATGTGCAAGAGAGGAAAGACAATGTTCTTCCTATCCACTAGAGGATCATAGATGACATTCTTATCACCAGATGCCAAACTCTGTCACTGAGGCCATTCAGTTTTCAGCCAATGCTCTGCTGTAGCTCTACTGTCCCAGTAGCACAGAAAAGGGTGTTTTGTGTACCCTCCTTGAAGACCCAAAAGAAAGTTAACCATTTTCAAATCAACACAAATTAACCACCCATGAACACTATATTGTAACGTCTCTGGAACGATCTTTATGTTTTTATAGTCTTCTTTAAGTTTTACACAATGACCTATTGGTACAGAGCCATACTTATTTCCATTGTGTAACAGAACACATTTTAAACTTCTTTTGGAACTATCAATAAAAAGTCTCCAATCCCTTGAATCATATGCTGGAAGTCCCATAAAGAGAAGTAGCCCTTCAACATCAGTACAATAGACAAGCTGGACATCTGAATGGAAGTACTTACGCAGTTCTGCTTCCCTGTTATGATAAAATGAGACACTTGTACCGGGTTTCAACATTCGATTCTCCTATAGTCTTGAAACCAATAGTTCAGCAGACTCTTTTGGTAGATAAAGATCTCTAACCAGATCATTCAAAGCAGACTGAGTAAACAGAATTTGTTTGTCACAATCTTCATCACATGGCTGGAAAATATCTGGACTGTCTTCTTCATCAGTTAAACAATGTGTGGAGAGATCTGTGTCAACGTTTTATGGAAGCGCAGTAAATTCTGGAACAGGTATGTTTTCACTATGGACAACTGGTCGAATAGCTGGAGGGATACTTGGGTATTGCAAATATTGCTTGTTTTTCTTATTGAAAACTTTTACATCAACAAGGCAGAAATAGCAGTCTTCTAAATGATTGTTTGGTTCTCTCCCAACCATAGGAACTCCAAACTGAAGTTTAGCATTCTTTCCTTGAGACCATGATCTCAAGCTCTCAATAGAGGTTTTGCACACTTTGTGAGAAGCCCAATGCTTGTCTTGGTCTCCAAGTTTTACTTTGAAGTACGCAAAATACACCCTCTTAACAAAGTCAGTAATGTTGCGCCTCTGAGTCATCACAGTAAAGTTTCCACAGATGTGAAAAAAATATTTGGATCATTTGAGCACTGTCTTCTGCGAGATGTAGAGGCCATTGTTAGATCAGCAAAACATCCTGCAGAGAAATACAAGATAAAATTTGTTAGCTACCTGAGTAGTTCATTGAATTTCTGTCACCCCCCCACACACACCTTAGGTATTGATTCACAAACAAAAAAACAGAAAAACAGCAGGATAAAGACAATAAATATCAAAATTCATTGAAAATATCAACAAATAAAACAGTACCTGCACATGACTGTTGTGTATGTTGAAAACTGTTTGTTTACTTTCTTTTCATAACAAATGGGAATTTTGCATGTTCAAAGAAAACAAAGATATTCTCACATTTATTGGGAGACTAAATGAAAACTAAATTTACCTTAGTGAACCATATAAACCGGCACTTTTCATACACTACTTATGTTTTTCATGGAATTCATGAAAATGGGATATACACCTATAGCGCAAAAACGTGATGTGATAGAGAAATTATAAGACCAGATTTTAAGTCAGCACCCTCAAATTAGTCTAAAACTGTTCTTAAAGTCCATGCCAAATTTTTTTTTTTTTTTTTTTGTAGAGCAGTGTAATGAAAGAAGATCTTTATAATGTCAAAATGATAAAGCTCTTCTTATATTATCACATTTTGAGGGCTACAGTTTACCAATTGTGTAGTCTACTTCAATGCATTGTATGGGTTGTGTAGTTGTCTCTGATTTACATTTAATCTTTTCCATGCTATATTTCCCATCCTATTTCTATGCACATTTTTGAGCACTGTCTTCTGCGAGATGTAGAGGCCATTGTTAGATCAGCAAAACATCCTGCAGAGAAATACAAGATAAAATTTGTTAGCTACCTGAGTTGTTCATTGAATTTCTGTCCCCCCCCCCCACACACACACCTTAGGTATTGATTCACAAACAAAAAAACAGAAAAACAGCAAGATAAAGACAATAAATATCAAATTTCATTGAAAATATCAACAAATAAAACAGTACCTGCACACGACTGTTGTGTACGTTGAAAACTGTTTGTTTACTTTCTTGTCATAACAAATGGGAATTTTGCATGTTCAAAGAAAACAAAGATATTCTCACATTTATTGGGAGACTAAATGAAAACTAAATTTACCTTAGTGAACCGTATAAACCGGCACTTTTCATACACTACTTATGTTTTTCATGGAATTCATGAAAATGGGATATACACCTATAGCGCAAAAACGTGATGTGATAGAGAAATTATAAGACCAGATTTTAAGTCAGCACCCTCAAATTAGTCTAAAACTGTTCTTAAAGTCCATGTCAAATTTTTTTTTTTTTTTGTAGAGCAGTGTAATGAAAGAAGATGTTTATAATGTCAAAATGATAAAGCTCTTCTTATATTATCACATTTTGAGGGCTACAGTTTACCAATTGTGTAGTCTACTTCAATGCATTGTATGGGTTGTGTAGTTGTCTCTGATTTACATTTAATCTTTTCCATGCTATATTTCCCATCCTATTTCTATGCACATTTTTCTGACACCATTAGCAGTTTTGACTGTGTGCACTTTATTATTTGGCGCAAAACACGCAGGTTATTCTACCTATATGATCTAATGAGACAGGGTATTTTTCTCCACATTTACAGGGTGTCCCTGTTTTAGCCTCACTTGTGCTGTCTCAATATGAATATCCTTTTTTCTTTACTTTTATTTCTTCATAAGGTGATTCATTTTTATTTGACTTGCAATATTTTTAGTATTTTTATCCTTTACAGTGATGAATATGGGCCTTATTACATGGATTGTAGCTAAAACGGGGATAGAATTTCTAGCACTATACATCAAACCGACCCAAAGCATGAAGGAAACACATTGAAGGATTGTGAATGCTGTAAAATTTAGGGCACAGCAAATCAATTTTAAAATTGTTCTTTATTAAAAAAGTTGAAGAGGTTTTCCTTTTTCAACATAGCAGTTTCCGAACACTTGCAGGTATTTAACCCTTTCACGACCGGCCAATTTTACGCTTTCCGGGGTTTTTTTGCCTTCCTTCTTCCAAGAGACGTAACATTTTTATTTTTCTGTCAATCTGGTCATGTGAGGGCTCGTTTTTTGCAGAGCGAGCTTTACTTTTAAATGAAACCATGAGTTTTACCATATAGTGTACTTGAAAATGGCAAAAAATTCCAAATGCGGAAAAATTGCAAAAAAAGGTGCAATTGCACTATTGCTTTTGATATATTTTATTCCCTGTGTTCACTATATGGTAAAACTGATGTGTGGATGTGATGCCTGAGGTTGGTCGGTGCAAGTTTATAGACACCAAACATGAATAGGTTTACTTTTATCTAAGGGGTTAAAACAAATCAGAAATTTGTCCAAAAAAAGTGGCGTTCCTTTTTTCTCCATTTTCCGGGACCCGTAGCGTTCTCACTTTTGTGGATCTGTGGCTCAGTGATGGCTTATTTTTTGTGTCTCAGGCTGATATTTTTAATGCTACCATTTTTGTGCCTACATTTTGATTGCTTATTTTTGCATTTTGTGCAAAATTTGTGGTGTCCAAAAATGTAAGTTTGGCGTTTGAACTTTTTTTGCCGCTAAGTCGTTTACACATCAAATTAATTGATTTTATAGTTTGATAGATCGGGCATTTCAGTACGCGGCGATACCAAATATGTGTATGTTTTTTTTTATTTTTTTAAACCTTTAATTTTCAATGGGCGAAATAGGGGGTGAATTGAACTTTTAGATTTTTTATTTTTTAATTTTTTAAAACTTTTTTTTAACCTTTTTTTTATTTTACTAGTTCCCCTAGAGGACAATAAGGATCAGCTGTCTGATCACTCATTCATTTCTCTCGATCAGAGCAGCACTGCTCAAATCGAAAGAAATGCTCATCTCTTGAAGCCTGCAACACTCGACTGCTGGTTAAAGGACCTGAGTCATGTGAGCTACAGGAGTCATCACATGACCCTGTGCTACATGACTACCATCAGATCCACGTGTTCATGTCACATGACTTCCAGTGGTGGCCTGTGAGTATGAGATTACCGTGATCGTCATTAAAATGGCGCTGTCACATCTTAATAGTGCCATTTAAGGGGTTCACAGGTACAGGTGGATAGCGATTCCACTCGTACCTGCGAGGAACTCATTTCAGCTGTACAAATCAGCTGACATGTGAGCCGATCCCCACCTGCAGCCCACAGCAGCAGGTGGGGATTAACACTATTACCACAGGGACGTAATATTACTGCCCGCAATCGTTAAGGGGTTAAAATAACAAAGTCTGACATTATACATTCCCTCGGTCCAAAATGGACCATCCTAAGCAGCATAACAGCAGCAGTCTTTAATTTGTCTGCAGCCTGGATTTCACATCAGCATTGAATATCACTGCTGCAGTCAATCAGGGAGCTCAGCGGCACATGTTATCCACTCAGCTCAGTGATTGGCTGCAGTGATGTGTGGTGTGGAAGTGACATCATTACTGCAGCGAAGACACAGAGACTGGAGCAGCAGAGGACAGAGGAGAAGAGGTACTGGACACAAGAGGGATGAAAACTATCTGATTTTGTTAGTTTACATGACTGTAAGGCTATGTGCCCACGCTGCGTAAAATGTGCAGATTTTGCCGCGGATTTATCGCGGAAAAGCCGCGGATTTTCCAAAAATCTGCAGCACAGCTACTTCCCAGCCATTTCTATGGCATTTGGGAAATGCTGTGCCCACGCTGCGGATTTTTCCGCAGCGGAAATCGTGCAGATTTTCGTGTGGAAAAATCTGCAGCATGTCAATTATTGTTGCGGATTTCTCCGCAGGGTCCCATATACTTACCTGCCTTGATAGACACCCGAGTCACTTTCTCCGTCCGGTGTACAGCAGCGCGGTGGATCCAGCCAGGTCCAGGAAGGAAGAGGTGGGCGGGGCCTGCACGAGCTCCGGTCATGTGACAGCCGGAGCTAGTTCAGGCCCGCCCACCTCCAGCACAGTGCACCAGACGCTGACAGTGACCCGGCCGCCAGAAAGCGAGGTGCTGCATGATGGAGGTAAGTATGAGCACCCCGATCACTGCAGCACTTGTTCTGCATTGAGGATGCAGTGCCGAAGTCATGGTACTGTATCCTCAATGCAGAATGCCCGCAGCATATCCGCACGACATTCCGCTGTACATCCGCAGCATTGAAACAGAGAAAGTTCTGTTGCGGATTTCTGGGAGCACCTGCGGAATGTCCTGTGGATATAACCGCAGGACACTGTCCCCGTGGGCACATAGCCTAAGAGTTTCGTGGCCATTTTGATACAACTCTAATAAAAGTAAATCAAACAATTATACTTATTGTACCCTAAAATTGTGCCTTTGAAATATATATGTCACCCTAGAAATACAATCAAATGCATTGTCATAAAGACCCAAAATAAGCAGGTCCTAAAGGGCCACACAGTCTCTATATAATATTCTTATACATACATTATGTGTCAGGCCACAGCAGCTAAGGAATACATGAACTCCAGTAATGCTATACACATTAAAAGAGTAAGGTACCTCATTAACAGTTTTAGATGAAAAAGTGCAAAAGCCATCCAACTACGTCAAGGTGTACCTAAACATGGATGGATATTGCAATGCCAAGTCATGCCTCATCTGAACTAGGAAAGTGAAAAAATAGGCATAGCTTGTAATATAGACCTTGATTAGGAAAGATGGGTTGACAAGGGTGCTGAGCCCTGGAGGGGCCACAACCGCAATGTATACTACAAAAGAAAAAGAAAGAGGAGGGTCTTCTATCCATTAATATCAACTAAATTTACAGGTGCACCACTACACTAGCTAGACAATATTGGAGTTATATTCTTGTCACATTCTTGAAGTGTAGAATGCATTTATGTATAAAATATCTAAAATTAAATAAAATGAGCCCTTAGTTTATGTTCATGTCCTCTGTCCATCTGTTGCATTGTGTTTCTCTTGCACAATAATATGTTCCAGATTCTTCAGGTCTCACTCCAGTGAGTTTACAATAAACTTCCCCTTTATTTGTGTCTCTTGTTAGAGTCATACGTCCCTGGACAGACTGGGCATAAGATTTGCTATTCTCATAATATATTTCCCCCAACCACTCCAGTCCTTTCCCTTCAGATTGTCTGATCAAAACTACACAACGCATATTAGTGCTGTCAGTGAGGGCGGCACCGGTCACTTTACAGGTCAGGTCCAGAGTCTCTGATGGTCTCACAATCCCAGGACCAAACTCCATCATAGAGATTTGGGAAGTAACATCTGCAAAACAGTAACAAATATTACCTGGTAAATCTTACAATTTCAGAAAGATAGTGCAACACTGACAAACAAATAATATTTTTCTGTAATGAGACCCACATTGTGAGGAAAACACTACACTGAGTAACCACAGTAGAGTCTTCATCTCTGGTCTGAGGATTTGCAGTGTCCTGATGATCTCTCTGATGTCTGGAGTCTGTCATTTAATTTCAAGTCAATTACATTAATTTACATATTTATTATACAGGCAAATTCTGAGGAATCCTTGAGAATTTCCTACTTTTCTTATATTGCCATCTACAGGCAATATATGGGGGTGCAAATAATATAAACATATTTGACCTACAGTATTTTATAATGAAAAATCAATAATATCCAAGTGGACTAGAAATTACAATTAATCAATAAATGTTATTATTGTGAAACCAGAGCACACAGTGCAGAATGTGTAAAGGGTGCTTTACACGCTGCAACATCGCTAGCGATTGCTAGTGATGTCGAGCGTGATAGCACTCGCTCCCGTCGTTCGTGCGACATTTGGTGCTCGCTGCCGTAGCGAACATTATCGCTACGGCAGCGTCACACGCACATACCTTGTCATCGATGTCACTGTGACCGCCGAACAATCCCTCCCTCATGGGGGACGTGTGTTCAGCGTCATAGCGACTTCACTGCGGCGTCACTAAGCGGCCAGCCAATAGAAGCGGAGGGACAGAGATGAGCGGGACGTAACATCCCGCCCACCTCCTTCCTTCCTTCCTAAGGATAGCTCCAGCGGAGAAAGCTCAAGTTGAAGGGTGCCAGAGTTGGAGCCCTGGTGCCTTGGCTAGGAGGCAGATGGTGGTCTCCATCAGCAGGAGATGGGAGGACGGCTTGGCAGAACCGAGGTGGACCGGGACAGGGTTGTAGCCCGCCGGTACCGACACGGGGAACCGACCCGGAAACCGGAGCACAAAGGGGGGTACTCGGACCCTGCAGCCAGGACTGGAAACCAGCAGCCTGGTTAATTAACCGATTGAGGCCAGGACTAGAGGTCCTGTCCCACCCAAAGTCCCTCATAGAAGACAACAGCCCACCGATAGGGATAAGAGGTCACCGCCAGGGCTCATAGATCCCACAGGCCAGCGTCTGCGGGCACGGCTCCTTAGGCCACATCCAGCCAGGAGCAGACTCCTGAGTTCCAGACTAGGAAGTCCACCTTATACAAAGTCAGTGCAGAGGAAAAGGATAGAGACCACCAGCCCGGGTGGGGGATCCGAAAGCAACCGGCCGTGGCGCCGGCCACCAGCACCTTGGTTTACCAGAGGCTCGTGTGATTTATTGACTGTGAGTACTCAAGCATCCCCAGGCCGTCGGTACACCCTGCACCAGACACTGGGTCCCAAGGAAACAATCCCTACCCACGGAGGGGTTAACATCCAGCTGCCACTACATCTCCCCCGGGTGCCCCATAACAGCAGCGGCGGTGTCCCATCTCACCACACACCGTGGGTGGCGTCACGAACTTAATACGGTCTAGCCCGTACATCTACGTCCCCCCTTTTATTCGGCGTGTCCGCGAGACCCCCGGGTCCAGAGACCCTCGAGCCACCCATAGGAAGGACCGGGCCCGAGCAGCGGCAGCTGCTGGCACGGGAGCGGCACATATATATATTTTATATATATATATATATATATATATATACACTTTGTGCAGAATCATTAGTAGTGATGAGCGAGTATGCTTGTTACTACTCGGTACTCGCACGAGTATCACTGTACTCGGGCTACTCGGCGGGGACCGAGTAATCTCGCGATACTCGTGCTGTACTCGTGGTCTTCATCCCTGCATGTTGGCGCTCTTTTGAGAGCCAGCCCTCATGCAGGGATTGGCTGGCAGACCACTGCAATGCCACAGCCCTGTTAGTTGTGGAATTGCAGTGATTGGCCGGCCTGCACAGCGTGACCGAGCCTTTATACCGGCGGGCGCGCTGTGCTCTGCACACAGCCATCTCATATTCCATGCTTTCCACGCCCACAGGCGCCTATGATTGGTTGCAGTGAGACACGCCCCCACGCTGAGTGACAGGTGTCTCACTGCACCCAATCACAGCAGCCGGTGGGCGTGTCTAAACTGTGCAGTAAAATAAATAAATAAATAATTAAAAAAACCGGCGTGCGGTCCCCCCAATTTTAATACCAGCCAGATAAAGCCATACGGCTGAAGGCTGGTATTCTCAGGATGGGGAGCCCCACGTTATGGGGAGCCCCCCACCCTAACAATATCAGTCAGCAGCAGTTCAGAATTGCCGCATACATTAGATGCGACAGTTCTGGGACTGTACCCGGCTCTTCCCGATTTACCCTAGTGCGTTGGCAAATCGGGGTAATAAGGAGTTAATGGCAGCCCATAGCTGCCACTAAATCCTAGATTAATCATGTCAGGCGTCTCCCCGAGATTCCTTCCATGATTAATCTGTAAATTACAGTTAAAAAATACACACACCCGAAAAAATCCTTTATTAGAAATAAAAAACAATAACAAAGTCCCTCATCACCAATTTATTAACCCCGACAAACTCTGCATGTCCGGCGTACTCCACAGTCCTCCAGCGTCGCGTCCAGCTGTGCTGCATGAAGGTGACAGGAGCTGCAGAATACACCGCCGCTCCGGTCAGCTTCACACAGCAACTGAGGTGAGTAGCGCGATCAGCTGCTGTCAGTCAGGTAACTCACGGCCACCGCTGGATCCAGCGGTGCCGCGATTAACCTCAGTGACAGCAGCTGATCGCTATACTCACCTCAGTTGCTGTGTGAAGCTGACCGGAGCGGCGGTGTATTCTGCAGCTCCTGTCACCTTCATGCAGCACAGCTGGACGCGACGCTGGTGGTCCGTGGATTACGCCGGACATGGAGGGTTTGTCGGGGTTAATAAATTGGTGATGAGGGACTTTGTTAGTGTTTTTTATTTCTAATAAAGGATTTTTTCGTGTGTGTGTGTTTTTTAACTGTAATTTACAGATTAATCATGGAAGGAATCTTGGGGAGACGCCTGACATGATTAATCTAGGATTTAGTGGCAGCTATGGGCTGCCATTAACTCCTTATTACCCCGATTTGCCAACGCACTAGGGTAAATCGGTAAGAGCCGGGTACAGTCCCAGAACTGTCGCATCTAATGTATGCGGCAATTCTGAACGGCTGCTGACTGATATTGTTAGGGTGGGGGGCTCCCCATAACGTGGGGCTCCCCATCCTGAGAATACCAGCCTTCAGCCGTATGGCTTTATCTGGCTGGTATTAAAATTGGGGGGACCGCACGCCGTTTTTTTAAATTATTTAATTATTTATTTCACTGCACAGTATACACACACACACCGGCTGCTGTGTTTGGGTGCAGTGAGACACCTGTCACTCAGCATGGGGGCGTGTCTCACTGCAACCAATCATAGGCGCCAAAAAGCAGGAAAGCAGGGAATACGAGATTGTTTAATCTCCGGCTTTTTCAAAAGAGGAAAAGCCGCCGGAGTTTAGTGAACAGCTGTGCAGCGCCGCGGCAGTGATCAGGGAACGGTAAGTAAGAGAGAGGGGGGAGAATGACCGACAGACTGTGAGAGGGGGACAGACAAGACAGAGAGAGACCGACAGAGCGAGACTGACCGACGGGAGATAGAATGAAAAAAAAAATGACCGACATTGCTAGTAAAAAGCACAAAACGTGCGTTTTGGACATCGGAGTGCCACACAATGTTTTACGTAAAATCTTTCATGTATTAATCTCAAAAAGTAACATACACCAGCTCTATCTCACTATTGGGTATGTGCCCTTAACATTTCCGCCATGAAAATTCATTTTGGTGTCATTTTGGAAGGTTTTCTGGTGAGTCCGTAAAAATGGCGTAAAACTCGGACAAAATTGTTCACAGCTGTAACGTTTGAGTGATAAATGCTTCAAGGGGTCTTCCCCATGATGTTGCCATGTCATTTGAGCACTCTTCTGAGACTTTTGTGACATTTTTAGGGTTTCTACATGCTGCCGGGGGTCATTTCATAAAAAAACTCGGGTCTCCCATAGGATAACATTGGGCTCGGTGCTCGGGCCGAGTACACGAGTATCTTGGGAGGCTCGGCCCGAGCCTCGAGCACCCGAGCTTTTTAGTACTCGCTCATCACTAATCATTAGGCAAGTTGTATTTTTGAGGATTTTTTTTTATTATTGATCAACAACTATGTTCTCAATCAACCCAAAAGACTCATAAATATCAAAGCTTAATATTTTTGGAGTTTGGAGTGGTTTTTTTTTTTAGATTTGGCTATCTTAGGAGGATATCTGTTTGTGCAGGTAAGTATTACTGTGCAGATTTATTAGGCAACTCCACGACTCTGATTCTGACTCCACAGCCCTGTTACCAACAGCCAAACCTGCGACTCCGACTCCTCAATTTCCCATGCACCTACTCCGACTCCGACTACGACTCCACGACTCCGACTCCAACTACCACATATATTGCTTATATTTAAGTGAAAAATGTCTTGTAGTACAATGTGAACATCAGACATTTAATCATTTTTATGATACAATAATTCCTCATCAATCCTGTTGCTGTATTTTCCATGTATATTGTATGTATATTGTATAGAAGCTATCCTCCCAAAACTACATGAGCTCAAAGAAGAAACAAACAAACATCCAGCATACAGAGAGAACATACAGTATACTGGACTATTGATTCATGCACAGTTTATTGAAAGTTTAAATACACTATGTGCAGAATTATTAGGCAAGTTGTATTTTAGAGGATTTTTTTATTATTGATCAATAACTATGTTCTCAATCAACCCAAAAGACTCATAAATATCAAAGCTTAATATTTTTGGAAGTTGGAGTGGGTTTTTTAGATTTGGCTATCTTAGGAGGATATCTGTTTGTGCAGGTAAATATTACTGTGCAGATTTATTAGGCAACTTAATAAAAACCAAATATATTCCCATCTCACTTGTTTATTTTCACCAGGTAAACCAATATAACTGCACAAAATTTAGAAATAAACATTTCTGACATACAAAATCTAAAAAAAATTAGTGACCAATATAGCCACCTTTCTTGATGATGACACTCCCACAGCAATAGATTCTCTCAGTTGCTTGATCTGTTTACGATCAACATCGCGTGCAGCAGCCACCACAGCCTCCCAGACACTGTTCCGAGAGGTGTACTGTTTTCCCTCCCTGTAGATATTACTTTTTATGAGGGACCACAGGTTCTCTATGGGGTTCAGATCAGGTTAACAAGGGGGCCATGTCATTATTTTTCATCTTTTAGACCTTTACTGGCCAGCCACGCTGTAGATTAGTTGGATGCATGTGATGGAGCATTGTCCTGCATGAAAATCATGTTTTTCTTGAACGATACCGACTTCTTGTACCACTGCTTGAAGTTGTCTTCCAGAAACTGTCAGTAGGTCTGGGAGTTGAGCTTCACTCCATCCTCAACCCGAAAAGATCCCACAAGTTCATCTTTGATGATACCAGCCCTTACCGCCTCCACCTTGCTGGCGTCTGAGTCGGAGTGGAGCTCTCTGCCCTTTACTGATCCAGCCTCGGGCTCATCCATCTGGCCCATCAAGAGTCACTCTCATTTCATCAGTCCATGAAACCTTTCAAAAATAAGTCTTAAGATATTTCTTGGTCCAGTCTTGATGTTTTATGTTATGTTTCTTGTTAAAAGGTGGTCGTTTTTCAGCCTTCCTTACGTTAGCCATGTCCCTAAGTATGGCATACCTTGTGCTTTTTGATACTCCAGTAACGTTGCAGCTCTGAAATATGGCCAAACTGGTGGCAAATGGTATCTTGGCAGCTTCACGCTTCATTTTGATCAATTCATGGACAGTTATTTTGCGTCTTTTTTGCCCAACACGCTTCTTGCGACCCTTTTGGTTATTCGCCATGAAACGCTTGATTGTTTGGTGATCACGCTTCAAAACTTTGGCAATTTCAAGACTGCTACAACCCTCTGCAAGACATCTCACAATTCTGGACTTTTCAGAGCCCGTCAAATCTCTCTTCTGACTCATTTTGCCAAAGGAAACGAAGTTGCCTATTAATTAAGCACACTTTATATAGGGTGTTGATTAGGGATGATCGAATACCAAAATATCTGCTTCGACGGATCTCCGACAAATAGGTCGCCGCTATTTGAGTATTCGCGAATATTCAATGCCCAATGTAAGTCAATGGGAAACCCGAATAATTTCACGTTGGACCTAACGGTGAGCTGTGGTGACTGACGAAAAGGCTGAAATGGATGGGAAAAGGCAGAAATAGTATGGGCACAGCTTGTAGAAGGTGACTGACTGCATTTCTGCCCCCCCGACATCCAACCCCCTCCCGATTATCCAAGATGGCAGCGCGCACACCACTGCGTCGTCCGCATTCACCCTCTTTCTCTGCCATGACACATGCAAAAGAAAATGTCTCCCCGAGTCCAGCTGAGTCACCCCCCCATACCTTCCGGTGTTCCCTGGTGTTCCCCGATATCTCTGTACCTGGCGCAGCGTTAATCCCTCGCGATCCCTCTTCCTTCACAATAAACACTGGCCGCATGAGCAGAGAGCGGCTGTGAGCTCAGCTTCCTGCTTTGAGAATGGCTGTGCTGGAATCATGCCTGGTGTCTCTCTCTCTCTCTTCCCTCTCTCTCTCTTTCCCTTTACACTGCAGCTCTGCTCATTCACATTTCCTTTCCCATGCATCTCTGCTCATTCACGTTTCCTTTCCCATGCTTTACACTGGATCTCTGCTCATTCACATTCTTTTTTGTCATGCTTTACACTGCAGCTCTGCTTATTCATGTTTCCTTTCCTGTGCTTTACACTGCAGCTCTGCTCATTCACGTTCCCTTTTGTCATGCTATACAATGCAGCTCTCCTCATTCACGTTTCCTTTCCCGTGCTTTACACTGCAGCTCTGCCCATTCACGTTTCCTTTCCTGTGCTTTACACTTCAGCTCTACTCATTCTAATTTCCTTTCCCATGCTTTACACTTCAGCTTTGCTCATTCATGTTTCCTTTCCCATGCTTTACTCTGCAGCTCTGCTAATTCACATTTCCTGTCCCATGCTTTACACTGCAGCTCTGCTCATTCACATTTCTTTTCCCATGCTTTACATTGCAGCTCTGCTCATTCATATTTCCTTTCCCATGCTTTACACTGCAGCTCTGCTCATTCACGTTTCCTTTCCCATGCGTTACATTGCAGCTCTGCTCATTCACATTTCCTTTTGTCATGCTTTATACTGCAGCTGGTTTGAGCAGGGGGACCTTGCGTGCCCTGCAAGATTTTAATGCAAGGCGGCGTACGGTGTTACTATTGGTAATCTTTGATACTGTGGTCCCAGCTCTCTTCACGTCATTGACCAGGTTCTCCTTTGTAGTCCTGGGCTGATTCCTGACCTTTCTCAAAATCATCCTTTTCATCTGAGGCAAGATCATGCATGTAGCTCCAGACCAAGAAAGAGTGAAAGTCATTTTGTGTTTCTTCCATTTGCGAATAATTGCTCCAACAAATGTTACCTTCTCATCAAGCATCTTGTCCTGTAGCCCAGTTGGACAGGTAACAAGTTCAAACAGGTGCAATTAATACAGGTACTGAGTGCGGAGTAAGAAGGCTTCTTAAAGAAAAAATAATACGTCTGTGAGAGCCAGAATTCTTGCTGGTTGGTAGGAGATCAAATACTTATTTCATGCAATAAAATGCAAATTAGTTATTTAAAAATCATACAATGTGATTTTCTGGATTTGTTTGGGGAATCTGTCTGTCACAGTTGAAGTTTACCTATGATAAAAAATATAATGACTAGAGATGAGCCTCTAAAGCCTCGAGTTCGGTTCGGCTCGTCAAATGGAGGCCGAGTTCGAGTTCGGTTCGACGAACCTCTCGAACCCCATTGAAAACAATGGCAGGCAAAAACAATCACATAAAAACACATAGAAAACACCTTCACAAGTGTCCAAAAGGTGACAAACAACTCACAACACACCACAAACACATGGGAAAGTGACAATGACATATATGTCGCGGGCGGGGAGGAGGGTGTCAGCACACCGCGCTCACCCCTTCTGCTCGGGTCCGGCAGTTGCTCCTGGTGGCTCGAGCTGCGGGCCGGATCCCGGGGTGTCTCGAGCGGCACTCCTCGCCCGTGAGTGAAAGGGGGGTGTTTGTTGGGGTTATAGTTCGTGACGCCACCCACGGTTGTGGTGATTGCACCACCGCTGCTCGGTGTGGGGGTCCCGGGGATGGTGATGGGAGCAGCCAGGTGTTGTGTTGCCCCTCCGTGGGTAGGGGTTGGTGATCCCGGGGCCCGGTGAATAGATGTGAAGTGTAGGGCCTGGAGGGTGCAGGGACGCGGGGGCAGCGCTGTGCCTTGCGGCACTATGGTACTCACTCAGCCTGACACGGACACAGTTTGTATGGTAAACCAACGGCTGGTAGGACGGTCCCACAGACGGCTGCACCTGCACTCCCGGTAGGTGACGGTGACTTCTCTCTTCCTTGCACCTGTGTGGTCTGATGGTATCGGTGGATTCCCTCCGGTTACCCGCTCCCCGACTGCAATCTGGGCCGGAGGAGCTCTACACTTTGCCCGCAGGCGCTGGCCCTGGGGAAACTGGTGCCTTGGCGGTGGCGGTGTCTCCCCGTTAATGGTCGGGCTGTTGCCGTCAATCGGGACTTTGTTGTTGGGGGATCTGCGTCCCCGTCACTGACGGATTCGGCAAATTGGGCGACTCCTAGCCTTGCCGGGGTCCGAGAGGCCCCTGCCCTGGTGCTGACTGTCCTTCGGAACACTGCTCCAGACCACCGGGCACACAGCCAACGGGGTCCTTCCAGGAACTTCCGAACTGTCCCACTCCGGACAGTCACCGCCGTCGCTGACCTTGCTGTTCTAGCCCTACACAAAGCTGGGCTCTCAGGCTTTTCACACTCTCTGCGCTGTCTCCACTTCTTGCTTTCCTCCTTTTTCACTTTCCTTTCCTTCACTTTCACTTCTGGTTGTTTACTCTAGCCCCTGCCTGGGCTACTCCTCACTCCTTCCACTTCCTCCTCCCTGACAGAACTGCCTGGTCACTTCCCGCCTCCAGAGTTGTGAGCTCCTTGGTGGGCGGAGCCAACCGCCTGGCCCACCCCCTGGTGTGCATCATCAACCTCTGGAGGAAGGCAACAAGGATTTCTGGTTAGCAGGTGTGCCTACCTGGAGTGTGGGGTGTAGTGATGTTGTTACCTGTGTCCCCTGGCTTGCCCAGGGCGACACATATACTCATGCGAAAACAAAACAGCTGGATGAGAAAAAAGAGGAGGAGACACAGATATATCAGTATATGCAAGTAAACATCGATGCCATTACTGTGCAACTTGAGCCCTGCTCATTTTAGGCTTCCAATCTGGAAAAATTGCCTGAGCTCGCCACTTACACCTTGGGTATCTTGTCGTGTCTTGCAGCCAGTGTTCTCTCGGAATGTGTCTTCAGTGCTGCTGGGGGTGTGCTGACAGATAAGCGCACGCATCTGTCCACTGACAATGTGGACAGACTAACATTCATCAAGATGAGGAAGTCATGGATCACAGAGGACTTTTCTACCACTGTGTCATCCAGGGGAGGCGAAAGTCTGGTGTATTTTTGAGAGTGCTTCATGCAAAGCATCTTTTTAAGATTGCAACTGGGGGACAACTGATGCCAGTGAAGTGGTGTGTGTGTGGCCCAAATTTTGGAAACGAGGGAGACTGTGGTTGGAGTCCCCTTGCTTTTGAAAAAAGAACCAAGATGAACAAGTCATGGATCACAGAGGACTTCTCTACCCCTGTGTCATCCAGGGAAGGCGAAAGTCTGGTGTATTTTATAGAGTGCTTCATGCAAAGCATCTTTTTAAAATTGCAACTGGGGGAAACATGATGCCAGTGAAGTGGTGTGTGTGTGGCTCAATTTTTGGAAATGAGGGAGACTGTGCTTTGAGTCACCTTACTTTTAAAAAAAGAACCAAGATGAACAAGTCTTGGATCACAGAGGACTTTTCTACCCCTGTGTCATCCAGGGGAGGCAAAAGTCTGGTGTATTTTTGAGAGTGCTTCATGCAAAGCATCTTTTTAAGATTGCAACTGGGGGACAACTGATGCCAGTGAAGTGGGGTGTGTATGGCCCAATTTTTGGAAACGAGGGAGACTGTGGTTGGAGTCCCCTTGGTTTTTTCAAAAAGAACCAAGATGAAAATGTCATGGATCTGGAAGGACATTTCTACCCCTGTGTCATCCAGGGGAGGCAAAAGGCAAAGGCTGGGGTATTTTTGAGAGTGCTTCATGCAAAGCATCTCTTTAAGATTGCAATTGGGGGGACAACTGATACCAGTGAAGTGGTGTGTGTGTGGCCCAATTTTTGGAAACGAGAGAGACTGTGCTTGGACTCCCCTTGCTTTTGAAAAAACAACCAAGATGAACAAGTCATGGATCACAGAGGACTTTTCTACCCTTGTGTCATCCAGGGGAGGCGAAAGTCTGGTGTATTTTTGAGAGTGCTTCATACAAAGAATCTTTTTAAGATTGCAACTGGGGGACAACTGATGCCAGTGAAGTGGTGTGTGTGTAGCCCAATTTTTGGAAACGAGGGAGACTGTGGTTGGAGTCCCCTTGCTTTTGAAAAAACAGCCAAGATGAACAAGTCATAGATCACAGAGGACTTTTCTACCCCTGTGTCATCCAGGGGAGGCGAAAATCTGGTGGATTTTTGAGAGTGCTTCATGCAAAGCATCTTTTTAACATTGCAACTGGGGGACAACTGATGTCAGTGAGGTGTTGTGTGTGTGGCCCAATTTTTGGAAACGAGGGAGACTGTGGTTGGAGTCCCCTTGATTTTTTCAAAAAGAACCAAGATGAACATGTCATGGATCCGGAAGGACATTTCTACCCCTGTGTCATCCAGGGGAGGCAAAAGTCTAGTGGATTTTTGAGAGTGCTTCATGCAAAGCATCTTTTTAAGATTGCAACTGGGGGACAACTGATGCCAGTGAAGTGGTGTGTTTGTGGCCCAATTTTTGGAAACGAGGGAGACTGTGGTTGGAGTCCCCTTGTTTTTTTTCAAAAAGAACCAAGATGAACAAGTCATGGATCCGCAAGGACTTTTCTACCCCTGTGTAAATTGCTGAATTTAAGATAAGTGCATAGTTTCAACACAATTACATAGTTTGACACAAGAACATAGTTTGAATTTATCCTTATACGTTTCCCATTGGGTTTTTTTCGTTTTTTTTTCTCTTTGTTTTTCTACTTTACTGTTTATCCCCATTTGATAGGTGCTCCATGGACAATGCTACCAGGTGTGTATCTTGTCAGATGTATGCATGCCTTGAGCAGCCGCTCGAGGGTGACTATGTCTGCACTAGATGCGAGCATGTTGCGTATTTGGAAGCCAAGGTAACTGATCTAAATAAGCAGCTTGCAACACTAAGGGGCATTGCAAACCTGGAGAGGAGTTTAGAGCTCACTGAGCTTTCTCTGGCTGGGGCCAGTGATATGGAGGAGGGTGGAAGTGGGGAAGATCAGGACCCAGAGGTAGGTAGCTGGGTAACAGTTAGAAGAAGAGGTAGGGGGAAAAGTGTCAGGGAGCCTAGTCCTGACCTGGCACAACCTAGTAAATATGCCTGTTTGGCTGATATTAGGAATGAAGGGCCTGGACTAGGGTCACTACAGCAGGATGTTGCTCCTAGCAACCAGGAAAACAACTGCTGTAGGAAGGAGGGAAATAGGAGTGCAGCAAAGCCCAGACAGATGTTGGTGGTAGGGGACTCTATAATTAGGCGGACAGACAGGGTCATCTGTCGCCGAGACCGTGAATGCCGAACAGTGTGTTGTCTGCCGGGTGCTCGGGTTCGGCATATTGTGGATCGGATGGACAGATTGCTGGGTGGGGCTGGGGAAAACCCAGCGGTCATGGTGCACATTGGTACTAATGACAAAGTTAGAGGTAGGTGGAAGGTCCTTAAAAATGATTACAGGGAACTAGGAGAGAAGCTGAAGTCCAGGACCTCCAAGGTGGTGTTTTCAGAAATACTACCGGTGCCACGAGCGTCACTAGAAAGACAGCGGGAGCTTGGGGAGATAAATATGTGGCTTAGAAATTGGTGCAGGAAGGAAGGGTTCGGGTTCATGGAGAACTGGGCCGACTTCTCAGTCGGCTACAGGCTCTACGGTAGGGACGGGCTGCACCTCAATGGGGAAGGTGCAGCTGTGCTGGGGGAGAAAATGGTCAGACGGATGGAGGAGCTTTTAAACTAGGATCGGGGGGGAGGGAGGGTAGTGGAGCAAATAAGGGGATAGATAGAGCAGATAGAGACAGGGAGACGGTAGGGGTCAATGAAGGATTAGGGGGGGATGGGACATACAAGGAACGTAGGGAGGCTAGGAGTAATAAAGGTGTTAATAGGATTAAATGTCTACTGGCAAATGCAAGAAGTCTTGCAAACAAAATGAATGAATTGGAGACTCTTATGTCAACCATGGATTATGATGTGGTGGGCATTACGGAAACCTGGCTGGATGAAAGCCATGACTGGGTGACAAGCATACAGGGTTATAGTACATTTAGGAAGGACAGGAAAGGCCAAAAAGGTGGTGGGGTGTGTATATTTATTAAATCTAACCTAAAACCTGTGTTGTATGATGACATTGAGGGGAACAGCAACAATGTAGAGTCAGTATGGGTAAATGTACATGGGGAGGGGAATAATGGAAAAATGCTAATTGGAGTTTGCTATAAGCCTCCTAACATACCTGAACAAATAGAGGGTGAAATGCTGGAACAAATTGAAAAGGCAGCTAATAATAATAATAATCGGGTTCTTATTATGGGGGATTTCAACTATCCAGACATTCAGTGGGACATAGAATCTTCTGGTTCTGCTAAAAGCTGTAAGTTCTTATCTACCATTCAAGACCATTTCCTCTCTCAGATGGTAGATGAACCGACGAGGGGAGATAATTTGCTAGATCTGGTCCTGTCAAATAGACCGGATACAATTTCAGATCTACAGGTCCGGGAGCACTTGGGCACCAGCGATCATAATATGGTAAGCTTCAACATAATATTCAATAGATCATTTCAAAGGGGGAATGCTAAAATCTGGAATTTTAGGAAAGCTGATTTCAACAAATTAAGGGAAGAGCTTAAATGTGTAGATTGGGACAAAGTCATGGTAACTGGGGATACCGAACATAAATGGGGTAAGTTTAAGGATATACTACTAGAGTCCTGTAAAAAACGTATACCCTCTGGTAATAAAATGTCCAGGAATAAAAAGAAACCACTATGGATAAATAAGACTGTACAAAGTATAATAAAACAAAAACAAAGGGCATTTAAAATCTTAAAGGCTGAGAATACAGAAATAGCATTGCAGGAGTATAAAGATATCAATAGGAAATGTAAAAAAGAAATCAAACAAGCAAAATTAGCTACTGAAACAAAAATCGCCAATGACATTAAAATAAATCCCAAAATCTTTTATAAATACATTAATGCCAAAAGGAAAACAAAGGATAGTATCAGCCCCTTAAAATATAATAACAAGTTAGTTATAGAGGACAAACAAAAGACTGAGATATTTAATAGGCATTTCTCATCTGTATTCACCAAGGAACTGACTGTACCAGGGATCATTCAACAAGTGAAAAATCAAAGTCCACCACCCGATATAATTAATTTAACACAAGATGAAGTACGCCTACGTCTGAGTAAATTAAACATTGACAAATCCCCAGGGCCAGATAGCATTCATCCACAAATATTGAGGGAATTGAGCTCCGTAATCGACAGACCGCTGTATCTCATCTTTTTAGACTCACTTGTAACAGGGTTGGTGCCTCAGGATTGGAGGATTGCTGATGTGGTACCGATATTTAAGAAAGGTAAGAGGGTAGATCCAGGCAACTACCGTCCAGTAAGCCTGACATCAGTAGTATGCAAAGTTTTTGAGGGCATTTTAAGGGATGACATGCAAAAATATATTGCAGAAAATAATATGGTAACTGACAAACAGCATGGATTCATGAAAGATAAGTCGTGTCTAACCAACCTGTTGGGGTTCTATGAGGGGGTAAGTTCAAACCTGGATATTGGTAATGCAGCTGATGTGATTTATTTGGACTTTGCAAAGGCATTTGATACTGTACCACATAATAGCCTTATACTAAAGCTCCAGAAGCAAGGACTAGGGGACACAATATGCAACTGGGTAAGGAATTGGCTAAAAGATAGGAAACAAAGAGTAGTCATAAATGGTACATTCTCTAAATGGGCTATAGTCAGCAGTGGGGTGCCGCAGGGATCTGTGCTTGGACCGATTCTTTTTACTCTCTTTATTAATGACCTTGTGGATGGGATTGATAGTACAGTGTCAGTCTTTGCCGATGACACCAAACTATGTAGGATATTAAAAACTGACCTGGATAGTACAATATTACAAAAAGATCTGGATAAGATGTCAGAATGGGCAGATACTTGGCAAATGAGATTTAATGTTGATAAATGTAAAGTAATGCACCTAGGACGGAGTAATCCTATAGCTGCGTATACATTAAATGGAAGTAAACTCGGGACTACAGAACAGGAGAAGGACTTGGGTATTCTCATTACAAATAAGCTGAGCAGCAGCACTCAATGTCAAGCAGCAGCTGCTAAAGCAAACAAGATTCTAGGGTGTATAAAAAGAGAGATTAGATCCCGTGATCCCAACGTATTGTTACCCCTCTATAAATCACTTGTAAGGCCACATCTGGAATACGGGATCCAGTTTTGGGCTCCACATTTTAAAAAGGACATTCAGAAGTTAGAGTCAGTTCAAAGGCGGGCAACTAGACTATTACAAGGAATGGAAGGCCTCCCATGTGATGACAGGTTGAAAAAGTTAGATATGTTTAGCTTAGAAAAAAGACGTCTCAGAGGAGATCTCATTTATATGTATAAATACATGTGTGGTCAATATAAAGGACTGGCACATGACTTATTTCTTCCAAAGACAGTACTAAGGACCATCGGGCACTCACTGCGAGTGGAAAAAAAGCGATTCCGACACCTAAATAGGAAAGGGTTCTTTACAGTTAGAGCGGTCAGACTGTGGAATACACTACCACAAGAGGTAGTAATGGCAGATACTATAACAGCTTTTAAAAAAGGGCTGGATGATTTCCTCAGTACACAAAACATTGTTGGTTATAAATGACTTAGTGACTAAATATAGAACTGGTGGAGGAAGGTTGAACTAGATGGACCTAGGTCTTTTTTCAACCTAAGTAACTATGTAACTATATATGTCATCCAGGGGAGGCGAAAGTTTGGTGTATTTTTGAGAGTGCTTCATGCAAAGCATCTTTTTAAGATTGCAACTGGGGGACAACTGATGCCAGTGAAGTGGTGTGTGTGTGGCCCAATTTTTGGAAACGAGGGAGACTGTGGTTGGAGTTCCCTTGCTGTGTTTTACATGATTTTTGAAGGGGATGACATGGCTTAGAGGTTGACTTTCCGCATCTGCAAACTGTTGGATACAGAAATGCTGCCTTTCCAACCTTTTGAACAGAGGATTTTTGAGACCTTATGCCCATCTTAGTGCCCCAAGAGCCGTTGCGTAGTCGCCACTCCTTCTCCAAGAAATGCGTGCCAGCGCTACACCAGCATGTCGCACACAACATCACCGCTTCCTTGAGAAAGTCTGTGTGTGACAGGGTGCATTTCACCACAGATACTTGGACCAGTAAGCATGGACAGGGGCATTACATGTCGCTGACTGGGCACTAGGTACCTATGGTGAGAGATGGAGAAGGGTCTGCTGTACAAGTCTTTCCGTCCACACGGGTTGTGTGTCAATCCTTCCTCTGTATGTAGAAGTTCCTCCACTGCTTCTGCCTCCTCAACCTCGTCTAGGTCCTCAACCTCCGCTCAAAACCTGTATTGTAAGGCCACCGACGTTGTAACTGTGCACAAGGAATCCCGCACATCTCCTTTCTATAAAAATCATACATTCCACAGAAGGCATAGAAACAAATGAGAACCTGGTGGAGGAGCCACCCCAGGTTCACAGCAGCTCAAAGAGCATTTCAAAAAGAGGAGAACACGAGCAAAATTGCTGAAAATAGTTTATAAGTTTTATTATATAGAAATTTCAAAGTGCAAGTGCAAAAAAATCACATAGATAATACACAATTGAGGGAGGAGGGGAGAGACAGATGGTAAAAAACAGAACAATGGCCTGGTGCGGACAACAGGAAATTGGCAGTGTTCACAATTAATATAGCCTAAATCACTGGCATATAAGCATCAGAATGGGTAAAGAATATTATATCTCTGATAGGGATATACGTCTCTAAATCACCGGCATGTAAGCAAAAAAGGGAATTTAAATAAACCATCAAATCTCAGATAAGAGACGTGGGCATCTTGACCATAATAGGGAAAAGACTTAACCCTGAGTCTGTATTGGCCAGATGCAGACAAAGAGGAAAAGAAAATTCACCAAAAAACGGTACAAATCCCAGGCTGATATAGTAAATGAGTGTAACAAAATAAACCTGAGAAAATCCCTAGCAGAGATAAGGAACCCAAATCACTGGCCAGTAATCAAAAGGGTTTTTAATGAGTATGGCAAGGTAGATGTATAGGGAAAGACAGGAGAAAAGAGCCTGTATACATAAAGACAGCTACAGTAGTTAAATATATTCAATTAAACATCTAGCTAAACATCTAAACATCTATACCCTGTTTTCTGCTACAGTGTTCTGATGGTTATCGTTGTATTTCGGCACCCCCCTCTTTTACTTATCCAATAGGTTTTTTATTTGATTCAGAATACTTGTTCATGGGGCTGCACGATCTACATGTTTTCCCTCTATTGAATATATTAACACTACTGTAGCTGTTTTCTATGTATACAGGCTTTTTTCTCCTGCCTTTCCCTATGCATGTTATCTTGCCATAATCATAAAAAAAACCCTTTTTGCTTACTGGCCAGTGATTTGGGTTCCTTAAGCCCCCCTTTTTTTATGGGATTATTATGGGCCTAAAAAAGTGTGTGGTGTCTTCCCATTGGTTGTAGCTGAATGATGGTACTTCAGCTGTGAGACACCCACCACCTACAGTCAGCCAGTGGTTCTGCATATCTCAAGGTAACGCCGCCCAGTGGGTCAGCGGAACCCGCGGCCACCGGCGCCGCAGGCATCGACTCCTCTCCCATCATCAGCACTATCTACGAAAGGAACACGTAGTCACCTGGCGACCAGAGTACAAATTGATGGAGCGGACTCCGGTGGTGACTTCACAACCGTGTGCGACAATGTTGCAAACTTGATTGCGGCCCTTCGTCAGGACAATGTGACACACGTGCCTTGTATGGCTCACATGTTGAACCTGTTTGTCCAGCCACCATGTCGGCCTACATGGCCCTCTGCAGTGGGCACGCTTGCTATGTGCTCACTTCCACCATTCACACCCAGCAGCTCAACAACTTGCATCGCTCCAGAAGTCTTTCGGTCTGGCGGTTCACCGCCTGAAATGCGATGTGCCGACATGCAGGAATTTTAATCTGCACATGTTGCAGTGTCTGTGACAGCACCGGCGAGCCCTGCTGCAATACGTTATGACGTATAGCCTGAGCTAAAGAGATCCAGAAGTGGGACAGATCACGCTGCTGGAGTGGTCTCAGATCAAGAACCTATGCACCCTTCTTCGAAGTTTAAAAATAGCAACGAAGATGTTTAGCGCTGACGCTGCCATCATCGGCATGACAATTCCGGTCATCTACATGCTGGAGCACACTCTAAACAGCATTCACAGTCAGGTGGTGGGACAAGAGGAATGGGAGGAAGTACAGGAGGAGTCATATGCGCAAGGGATAACAACATTTACAAGGTCCAGATGGTCAGCAGCACCAAGGCGGCAGGCATGGGACAGTGGGGGAGAGGGATTAACAAGGGCGCATAGTAGTAGCCTAACTGTTGAGGAAAGTGCAGGAGCCCAGTAAGAAATGGATGACGAACTATCGATGGGCATAGAAGACTGAGCAGATGAGGGAGAGCTTGCTCACATTTCGGTTGTTCGAGGTTGGGGGGAGAGGGCAGAGGAAGGAGGCATAATTCTCACCTCTCCGCCACCAACAGAGCAAGGACTTGTTCCTCCTTGATGCGCAAGACACATGAGCGCCTTCTTGCTGCACTACCTACAACATGACCCTCTGGTTGTCCTAATTCGAAGCAATGCTGACTAGTGGGTTGCCACACTGTTATATCCCCGGGTTCAAGACAAAATTTGGAAAAATAAATCCTGCCATACAAAGGAACGCACGTATGCAGGAGTATCAGCAAAGGCAGGTACGTAATCTTAGCTCGGCTTTTCCACTAAACACCAGTGCTACACAGAGTGAATCACAACGCTTTGTCATGGCTAGTAAGAAATGGTCTTTTACTTGTTCACATCTGAGGGACCGAGGGCTTGCTGCTGTGCTGAGATGGCATTGACTATGGTGTCCCTGCAGAGTTGCAAATTAGTAAATATACAAAATGAGTGGCAAAAGGCCATATGTTGGTGGAAAGGGGAACAGGTGTGTTGGAATGTAGAAAAGAGTGTCCGTGGGTTTGGTGGTTAACCAACAGTAACATCTGCTGAAGAAACACCATCTGTTACGGAGGGACTAGCAGATTAGGATAAGGTGGTATGTATCCCAATCGCCAGTCGGGGTCTACCGTGCTCACAGATGGAAAAGGAGATGCTGGCAACACGAAGGTTAGGCGGAGGATACAGAGCTGGGTGGCTCTGAACCTAATAGTAGCCTGAACCGAGTTAGACGACACTCAGATCTGGAGACTGTGAACCCTGTTAGTGTCGGGGGCGGGGGCCAGCTTCCCCGTCGCGGGGGGCTGCTTGGAGAGATTGTGCTCGGATCCGGTGCCTCCTCCTCGGTAGCTCGAGCGGGCCGGACCCGGGGCTCGAGCAGCGCTCCTCGAGTGAAAGGGGGAATTGGGTTTCTTTCGGGATGTGGAAAGTTTGTGACCCCACGATGGTGATGGTGGGAACCACCGCTACTGGTGACGGGGGTCCCGGGAGCGATGGCAGGGAGCAGCTAGGTGTTGACCCCTCCATGGGTAGGGGATGGTGGTTCCGGGGCCTGATAGGAGGGAGGAGGATTCCGCAGGATGGATTTTGGCAGGGTGCAGGGTTGCGGTGCAGTGCAGCGTGATGCCGGATGGCACTGTTGTACTCACGATTAAACCACACAGAGTCACTGGTAAACTAGGAACTGACGGTGTCCGCAGCCTTCGGTACGGAGGGTGTTTTTGGGATCCCACACACGGTACAGCAGACCCCTGTTCTTGCTCTGCAGCCAGATGCCTCTTTCTCCTGCCTTGTTCTCCACTCTCTCTCCTCAGTCGGGAACGGGGAGACCACTCCCCCTGCAGTGATCCGGGTCTTCCCTTGATGCCGGCAGGCCGCTACCCTGCCCCGGTCACTTCAGGCCCCTTCCTCACACTTCCCTTCCTTACAGCAGCCAGGAGCTATCCTCCCCTGGTCTGCTCTCTTCTCTCTCCTCACTAACTCTGCTCCAGCCCCCCCCGCTGCTCTGTTTAGCTCTTACACTGGGGGGGTGTGTCTGTCCTGTTGCACTGGTGTGGGATCAGGTTACCAAGGAGGAGAATGGCCTGCACTTTGCTGGATTTCTGCAGGCTCTGTGACACCCTGGTTTTGCCAGGGTGTCACACACCCCCTTGGTAAAACACAGCCCATCCTCGGGCTGTCCGGGCACCGACATTTATTGAACGGGAACTAAAAAAAAAGATAAAACAGGGTTACAAGCATACTAACAATAATACAATGGTATTAATCGGAACGGGACCGGGTCCTCCCGCTTTCCCACCCAAACAACCTGAGCCTTGATGCTGCCCCTAAGAAACAGGCAGCACCCCTTTTCCCCAGACCGGAAACGGGAACTGGCCCAGGCCACCCAAGCGGGAACGGTTACAGAACAGGGGACCCATTAACTAGGGGGCTTTGCTGCCGTCGCAGCCTTTTTCCAACCACTTTCCCCAGTCCACCACAGGTCCGCCTGGGTCCCCAATGCCACCTCACTCCTGGTGACACTGTCAGAAAGACCCCTCTCTCCACCACCTGCGGTGCAGGTACGGTGAACCGGCCTTGGGGAATAAACAATCAAAACTTTAAAACTGGAACTTCAGGGGTTAACTTGCAGCTTTAAGGTTCGGCACCGTTGGGGCACACTCTGGGCAACGAAGCCATCGGGTAGCCGTACCCGCCATCCTGCGGGATATACGTAGCCACCGGGATGCTGCTATCGGGGTCACTGCTCTCCAATTCCGGCCTCTCAGGGGCAGCCAGGCGGCCTACCGGTGCCTGTTCCGTTACCATCGCAGAATCGTCACCACCGGCGGGTCCTTCGGTGGGTGCCGCTGGACTTGCTGGCATCCCCAGGACCTCCGCTCCTGTGACTGGAGCGGGAGCCGCCTGCTGGCTAGCTGATGTACCTTCAGGCCCCGCCACTCCGGTGACGGGTACCGCTCTGTTCGCCTCCCTGGACGCTGACATTCTCCTTTTCTCTTCCCTCGGACATCAGCAGCAGCTTGTTCACCCGCCCCCCCTTGGTATTTCTACAGCACTTCAACTTTTCAAGGGCGGGGCTTCACTTTTCGTGCCTTCACTGCTCGGGAAGACGACTCGAGTGGGAAATCTTCGCGCCCAAAATGGCGGATTTTCAGATTTTTCAGCGGGACGCCGCTGACGGGGATCACAAGGCGCACGTCTACCGGTAAGTAGACTGGTTCAATCCTGTTCGTGACACCAAGTTGTCGCAGGCGGGGGCCAGCTTTCCCGTCGTGGGGGGCTGCTCAGGGAGATTGCGCTCGGATCTGGTGCCTCCTCCTCGGTGGCTCGAGCGGGCCGGACCCAGGGCTCGAGCAGCGCTCTTCGCCCTCGAGTGAAAGGGGGAATTGGGTTTCTTTCGGGATGTGGAGAGTTCGTGACGCCACCCACGGGTTGTGGTGATGGTGGGCACCACCGCTGCTGGTGACGGGGTTCCCGGGAGCGATGGCGGGGAGCAGCTAGGTGTTGACCCCTCCGTGGGTAGGGGCTGGTGGTCCCGAGGCCCGATAGGAGGTAGGAGGATTCCGCAGGATGGGTTTTGGCCGGGTGCAGGGTTGCAGTGCAGCTCAGCGCGGTGCCAGATGGCACTGTTGTACTCACGATTAAACCACAGAGTCACTGGTAAACTAGGAACTGCCGGTGTCCGCAGCCTTCGGTACGAAGGGTGTTTTTGGGATCCCACACATGGTACAGCAGACCCCTGTTCTTGCCCTCTTTCTCCTGCCTTGTTCTCCACTCTCTCTCCTCAGTCGGGAACGGGGAGACCACTCCTCCTGCAGTGATCCAGGTCTTCCCTTGATGCCGGCGGGCCGCTACCCTGCCCCGGTCACCTCAGGCCCCTTCCTCACACTTCCCTTCCTTACAGCAGCCAGGAGCTATCCTCCCCTGGTCTGCTCTCTTCACTCTCCTCACTCACTCTGCTCCAACCCCTCCCCCGCTACTCTGTTTAGCTCTTACACTGGGGGTGTGTGTCTGTCCTGCTGCACTGGTGTGGGATCAGGTTACCAAGGAGGAGAATGGCCTGCACTTTGCTGGATTTCTGCAGGCTCTGTGACACCCTGGTTTTGCCAGGGTGTCACATTAGCTTCACAGGGTCCACACACCCACCCAGCCCAGATCTCCCTGTTAACAACACAGGGGCCATTGGGTACGCTGTCCCTGTGCATAGGGCCCACACCTGTGGACACCAGGCTCATCAGCAGCAGCCCAGTTAATGCCACTGGGCTGCACTAGCAGGACTGGTAGGACAGGAGCTGGTCTTAACCGTTCTGCATTACCAACTGTGGTGGCGGCCTGCACCAACGCCCTATCCCTGCCTACCTCTGGCCTAAAGCCGCAATGGGTTGAACACATGGAGTTGTGCTCTTTCTAAGCATAATAGAA
Source organism: Anomaloglossus baeobatrachus (assembly GCF_048569485.1). Classification (NCBI taxonomy): domain Eukaryota; kingdom Metazoa; phylum Chordata; class Amphibia; order Anura; family Aromobatidae; genus Anomaloglossus; species Anomaloglossus baeobatrachus. The sequence continues at coordinate 637,296,538 of NC_134353.1, forward strand.
GACTGCGCCCCTCCTTGTTGGCTCCAGCCCATTTTATAACCTGGGTCCACCGCAACCCAGGGTGGACCACAATGCACCTCCTGGAGACAAAAGCAGAGTGACACGTCATCAGTGGCATAACCAGCGGCCTATTCAGAACCGCCACTTCAATGATGACCTCATGGCAACCACGACCCAAACACCTCAGTCACCAGTCATCATCTGACCAACAATATTGAGGTGACAAATCATAGGGGCAGGCCTCTGCATGCCACTTCGGAGTGGCCTGGCCACATCATCAGGACACCTAATGCTCTGTGGTCTATCTCGGTCTGCCACGTCACGGACAGGGCCAAAGAGTTTATTACCGGACCTAGCCTCTGATGCACTAAGTGCCTGAGCATGCTCAGTAGCCTGAACAACAGTCTCAGAAAAAAGACTATCAGCTTTAGCATGCTCTCTAGGCACAACACAGGATTTAGACAAGGCACAGAGTCCAAGTACCTGTGCAAAGAGGCTTTTTGCACTAAGTGTGGGAGCATGCGCTGTAGCCCGAACTGAGGACTTAGCCTCAGGAATGGCACAGTCAGGCTGAGCATACTCACTAGGCGAAACACTGGACTTAAGGCCGCTTTAAACGCTGCGACATCGCTCAAGCGATCTCGTTGGGGTCACGGAATTTGTGACACACATCCGGTCGCTTTAGCGATGCCGTTGTGTGACACCTTTGAGCGATTTTGCATCATTGCAAAAATGTGTAAAATCGCTCATCGGTGACATGGGGGTCCATTCTCAAATATTGTTGCTGCAGCAGTAACGATCTTGTTTGTCGTTCCTGCGGCAGCACACATCGCTCCGTGTGACACCGCAGGAACGTGGAATCTCTCTTTACCTGCCTCCCGCCCGCAATGCGGAAGGCAGGAGGTGGGCGGGATGTTCGTCCCGCTCATCTCCGCCCCTCTGCTTCTATTGGGCGGCAGTTCAGTGACGCAGCTGTAACGTCGCTGTGAGGCTGAACGAACCGCCCCCTTAGAAAGGAGGTGTTTCACTGGTCACAGCAACGTCGCAGGGCAGGTAAGTAGTGTGACGGGTCTGGGCGATGTTGTGCGCCACGGGCAGCGATTTGCCCATGTCGCATAACCGATGGGGGAGGGTACCCACGCTAGCGATATCGGTCACGATATCGCAGCGTGTAAAGCGGCCTTTAAGCTGTGGCTGGGTTAAATCCGGTACACGCATTCGCACTAGCCGACTCTACACACTTAGACGTGGAGGAGAAAGCACCCAGCTGGACGACCAGAGGCACAGCCAAAAATGGCAGCTGACACCTGGGCGCAACTGGAACCGCAGCAGGCTGCTTGCGTCTACGGCGGCACCGATTCGTAAAACCAAATACCAGCCAAAATAACAGGTGTACTTCTTCCCATGGATAATCTGATATGATCCCTTTTTTCAAGACCATCACTACCAAATGTAGATGAGGCAACAAAACAGCAGCTGCTTCAATGGATCTCAAGTGCTCCATAAAGTGGCCTCTCCTCCACCTCAAGTTCAATATCCGAAATACTCCATTCCTCTGTGGTGTCAACCCAATCGCACTTGCTTCCTAACAGCTCTCAAGTTTCCACAAGCCCTGCTGAGTATGGCGTAACAGAGATGGTTGAGTCTGCAGAGCTGTTCATTCACACTATAGCCTTGGAATCAGAGATCTGCTCCAAAGCTGCAGTGTGTCCAGAAAAGTAAATGATCTGCACTGATGCCCAGAAGCTTTGTGAGTCGGATCCAGGCCCCGATCAAAAAGGTGCTGAGCATAATGTACACCCTCATTTCCAAACTGTAAATCCTCCTGGTGGAGAAAATGGGGAACATACTGAGGAGACTCAGATACCTGATTGGAACGACAACTTTACTATTCAGTCAGGGCAGGAAGAGGTTGTCTCGGAGGACTCAGGACGAGGGGAATGAAAACTCACCGGGTGATTATGAGGTTGGAGACCCCACATACTGTCAAACCAAAGTCATCCAGTTGATGAGGTCAGCAGAGGCGGTGGAGGAGGAAGCAACTGACGATTAGAGATGAGCGAACCGGTCGTGGTTCGGCTCGAGTTCGGTTTGCCGAACAGAGCTCTCATTCGAGTTCGGTTCGGCGAACCGGTTCGGCGAACCACTCCAACCGCATAGGAAACAATGGGAGGCAATCACAAACACATAAAAACACCGAGAAAACACCCTCAAAGGTGTCCAAAAGGTGACAAACAACTCACAACACAACACAAACACATGGGAAAGTGACAAGGACATATACTCATGCGAAAACAAAAGAGCTGGACAAGGAAAAAGAGGAGACACAGATAAAGCATGGCATGCCCTTCTAAAATCATGTAAAACACCGCAAGGTTATTCCAAGCGGAGCCTCCCTTTTTTCCAAAATTTGAGCCACACACACACCCACCCCTTCAGTGGCAGCACTTGTGCCCCAGTTGTACACTTCACAGGTAGATTTGCATCAAGAACATTCAAAAATACGCCATCCTTAACCGTCCCCAGGATGACAACGGGGTAGGTAGCTAAGTCTTTCCTGATCCCAGCTCTGTTCATCTTGAATCATTTTTAAAAACATTGTAAGCAAGAGTTACTCCAAGCGGAGTCTCCCTTTTTTCCAAAAATTGGGCCACACAGACACCCACCCCTTCAGTGACAGCACTTGTGCCCCAGTTGTACACTTCACAGGTAGATTTGCATCAAGCACATTCTAAAATACGCCATCCTTAACCGTCCCCAGGATGATCCCGGGGTAGGTAGCAAAGTCTTTGCTGAACCATGACTTGTTCATCTTGGCTCCTTTTAAAAAGCACAGCAAGCAAGGGTTACTCCAAGTGGAGTCCCCTTTTTTCCAAAAATTGGGCCACACACACCCACCCCTTCAGTGGCAGCACTTGTGCCCCAGTTGTACACTTCACAGGTAGATTTGCATCAAGCACATTCAAAATCCACAAGCATTTACTCTCCCCAGGATGACACAGAGGTAGTAAATTCCTTGTGGATCCATGACTTGTTCATTTTGATGAACGTTAGTCTGTCCACATTGTCACTGGACAGACGCGTGCGCTTATCTGTCAGCACACACCCAGCAGCACTGAAGACACGTTCAGAGACAACGCTGGCAGCTGGACACAACAAAATCTCCAAGGCGTATGTGGAGAGCTCTGGCCATTTTTCAACATTTGAAGCCCAAAATGAGCAAGGCTCCATTTGCAAAGTCATGGCACCGATGTTCATTTGGAGATACTCCTGTATCATCCTCTCCAGCCGTTGGCTATGTGTCAGACTTCTTGTCTCTGCTGGCCTTGCAAAGGATGGTCTAAAAAAATTATGAAACGATTCAATAAAATTGCTGTTACCAGCACCAGACACTGTGAGGGCCAGTCCTGACATTGTGCTGGTGTGTGTGTTTCTGCCACACACACTGGCACCTGGGCTGCCTTTATTCGCGGTTGTCAGTTCTGGCAGCATGGGAGCGGTCCAGACATGTCTCGGGTAAGTGGTGTTTTCATGTGGTCCTGCTCATTATATGAGACCTTATGGTACATAATAATTTATATTATAGCGTTAGGGACCCCCCTATAGAGATTTGCCGTGACGGGGCAGGGGGGCTCAAATCATTGATCAATCATTTGCAAAAAATCTCATTGAATTTTTACAGTAGGAATGAATTTGTGAATTTACACTTTTTATTTCTTTATTGTTGCATGCCATTCATGAGCAGTGCTGGCTCCCCCCCTTCTTTTGCGTTTAGCTGGTCGGTGGTCGACCGCCACCATGCCGTGCACGCCCAGTGTGGTTTGCAAATTCCTTCTGTTGCCATCTAAATTCAGTTTGGTGCTTGTTCACACATAACAATCGCCTCCTGCTCCAAAGCATCATTATTTAAACACCAACTGCCTGAACCTTGTTCTGCCCTCATCCATGTTTGCTGGTCTGGCACTGTGAGGGCCAGTCCTGACATTGTGCTGGTGTGTGTGGTTCTGCCACAAACACTGGCACCTGGGCTGCCTTTATTCGCGGTTGTCAGTTCTGGCAGCATGGGAGCGGTCCAGACATGTCTCGGGTAAGTGGTGTTTTCATGTGGTCCTGCTCATTATATGAGACCTTATGGTACATAATAATTTATAATATAGCGTTAGGGACCCCCTATAGAGATTTGCCGTGACGGGGCAGGGGGGCTCAAATCATTGATCAATCATTTGCAAAAAATCTCATTGAATTTTTACAGTAGGAATGAATTTGTGAATTTACACTTTTTGTTTCTTTATTGTTGCATGCCATTCATGAGCAGTGCTGGCTCCCCCCCTCCATTTGCAAAGTCATGGCATCAATGTTCATTTGGAGATACTCCTGTATCATCCTCTCCAGCCGTTGACTATGTGTCAGACTTGTTGTCTCTGGTGGCCTTGCAAAGGATGGTCTAAAAAAATTATGAAAAGATTCAATAAAATTGCTTTTACCAGCACCAGATACAGTCCTACTGCTACGGGTAGACTGTTGAAGATGACGAGACCGTCCCATGTTTGTCAAGTTACAACTGGGAGATTCACTCTCTGCACCACGGTTGTTTGGTGGAAAAGCCGAGCTAAGATCGAATAACAGCTTCTGCTGATACTCCTGCATACGTGCGTCCCTTTCTATGGCTGGAATTATGTCACAAAATTTGGACTTGTACCGGGGATCTAATAGTGTGGCAAGCCAGTAGTCATCATCACTTCTAATTTTGACAATATGAGGGTCATGTTGGATGTAGTGCAGCAAGAAGGTGCTCATGTGTCTTGCGCAGCCGTGCAGAACAAGTCCACGCTGTGTTTGTGGCATAGAGGTGCTAACCGTTCTTTCTTCCTCTGATATCTCCCCCCAACCTCTTTCAACAGAAATTTGACCAAGGTCTCCCTCATCTGCTGAGTCTTCCATGTCCATGGACAGTTCGTCCTCCATTTCTTCATGTTCTCCTGCACCTTCCTCAACATTTCGCCTGCTGCTATGCGCCCTTGTTGATCCCTGTCCCCCATGGTCCCATGCCTGCCGCGTTGGTGATGATGAACGTCTGGACCTTGGTGATGTTGTTGTGTCTTGGGCATATGAATCCCCCTTCCTGTTGTCCCACCCCCTGACTCCGAATAGTGTTTAGCGTGTGCTCCAGCATGCAAATGACTGGAATTGTCATGCTGATAATGGCATTGTCAGCGCTAAACATATTCGTCGCCATGTCGAAACTGTGCAGAAGGGTGCATAGGTCCTTGATCTGAGACCACTCCATCAGGGTGATCTGCCCCACCTCTGCATCTCGATGGCCCAGGCTATTTGTCATGATGTATCGCACCAGGGCTCGACGGTGCTGCCACAGTCGCTGTAACATGTGGAGAGTCGAATTCCAGCGTGTCGGCACATCGCATTTCAGGCGATGAACCGGCAGGCCAAAAGACTTCTGAAGCGATGCAAGTCGCTCAGCAGCGGTGGTTGAACAGCGGAAGTGAGCAAACAGTTTTCGTGCCCTGTTCAGAAGGCCATCTAGGCCGGGATAGTGTGTTAAAAATTGCTGGACAACAAGGTTCAACACGTGAGCCATACAAGGCACGTGTGTCACCTTGCCCAGGCGAAGGGCCGCACCCAGGTTTGCAGCAGTGTCGCACACGGCCTTACCAGGCTGCAGGTTGAGTGGAGACAACCATTTATTAAACTCAGTCTCCAGAGCTGCCCACAACTCAGCCGCTGTGTGACTCTTATTTCCAAGACATTTCAAGCTAAAGACCGCCTGATGCCGTTGCGCTCTGCTGCCAGCATAGTAATGAGGGGTGCGTGATTCCTTCTGCGCAGTTAGAACGCTGGTGGCCTGACCAGGCAGGCTTGGGGCGGAGGTGAAGGACCCAGACGAGGTGGAGGAAGCAGAAGCAGTGGCAGAACTTGGACAGACAGAGGATTGACACACAAGTCGTGGGGACGGCAAGACTTGTGCATCAGACACTTCACCATCTATCACCATAGTTACCCAGTGCCCAGTCAGCAATGTGTAACGTCCCTGTCCATGCTTACTGGTCCAAGTATCGGTGGTGAAATGCACCCGTTCACACACAGAGTTTCTCAAGGAAGCGGTGATGTTGTGTGCGACATGCTGGTGTAGCGCAGGCACACCTTTCTTAGAGAAGTAGTAGCGACTGGGCATCTGGTACTGGGGCACAGCGACAGACATAAGGTCTCTAAAATCCTGTGTGTCCACCAGGCGGAAAGGCAGCCTTTTAGTAGCCAAGAGCTTACAGAGGGATAAAGTCGACCTCTTAGCTTTGACATGGGTCACAGGAAATGGCCTTTTATTGGTCCACATCTGAGGGACAGAGACCTGGCTGCTGTGTGTAGACGGTGGTAAGTAGGGTGTCCCTGGAAAAATGCAGGTTTGTGAGGAAAGTGCAGGCGTAGACGTGATGTTGCCTTCATCCAACATTGGTGCTATCGATATCTGAGAGAGCTGTACACACGCACTTGTTTCCCCTTCCAAACCAACTGACGACCTACCAAGCAAACTGCCTTTTGCGGTTACAGTGGTGGAAGTTGTGCGTGGAAAACCAGGTGTGACAGCTGTCCCCACAGTCCTAGAAGATGACGAGCGCGCGGATGCACTGGAAGGGGCAGGCGGTGGATGGTTCGCTCTGCTAGGCCGCATTGCAGCACGGTGAGCTTCCCACTGGGACATATGATATTTATTCATGTGACGATTCATGGAAGAAGTTGTCAAACTGCTGAGGTTTTGCCCTCAACTAACAGAATCACGACAAATTTTACAGATCACATAATTTGGGCGATCTTTTGCTATCTCAAAAAAGGACCAGGCTAGGCAAGGCTTAGAGGGCATGCGACCTGCTGATCCACCCCGACTAGTGCTCAGAGGCACAGTGGTGACTGAGGATGCAGTTGTAGACGTGCTACCAGTACTCCGACTCTGTCCAGGAAGGTGCAAGGTAACTTCGTCGTCAGTTGCATCCTCCTCCACCGCCTCTGTTGACCTCCTCGAGTGCCTGACTGTGGGTTGTCAGTAGGTGGGATCTAGAGCTTCCTTATCAATTGTTGTGTTTGCACTCCCCTCACCCTCAGACCGAGCCTCTTCTTGCCCTGACCGAATATTTAAGTTATCATCCCAATCTGATATCTGCGTCTCATCTTCATCAGTATGTTCCTCATTGTCTATAACAACAGGTGTTACAGTTTGTGAATAAGGGTCAACATTATGCTCAGAAACTTGGTCCTCACGGCCTGAATCAGAGTCACAAAGGTTCTGGGCATCACTGCAGACCATTTCCTGGTCTGTAGTCACTGTAGTTTGGGAGCAGACTTCTGATTCCCAGGCTATAGTGTGACTGAACAGCTCTGCAGACTCAGCCATCTCAGTTCCACCATACTGTGCAGGGCGCATGGAGACTTCAGAGCTGGGAGAAAGCAAGTGTGATTGGGATGACAACTCAGAGGACTGGTTTTTTTTGGATGCGGTAGTTGAGGTTGTGGAGAGGGCACTTGTTGGACCACTTGAGATCCATTCAAGCATTTTCTTTTTTTGGAAATCATCTACCTTTGTTCCAGTTGTTCGTGTCCGTAAAAAAGGGAGCACATCGGATTGTCCACGGTAAGTAGTAGACATGTTACTTTTGCTGGAATATGGTCTATCTTCAGCAGATGTTAATGGAGCTTTGCCACCCTCCCCACGGACAAACCCTTTTTTCCTTTTCCAACACGCCTCTTCCCCTTTCCACCAGCATCTGTCATTTTGCCACTAATTTTGATTGCGACAAGATTGTGCACTTAAAATGTGGTAGTAAAAATTGAGAGGTGGTGTAGATTGCAGCGGTGGTCTATCTTTATTAACAGCAGAATAAACAACAATAACTATCCCTGACAATGCAACTACGGCTCTTAAACTGACAGCAGTGTTTGCTAGTATAATGGCTTAGTAACAATGAGCTTGAGTGTGCAATGCAGTGGTGCTGCAAATAGCTTTGCACCAGTGGGACAATAATGGAAGTCCAACAGCCACTTTTAGGATGCCACTAAGTTTACTTAGTGTTTGCTAGTATAATGGCTTAGTAACAATGAGTTTGAGTGTGCAATGCAGTGGAGCTGCAAGTAGATTTGCACTAGTGGGACACTAATGGAAGTCCAACAGCCACTTTTAGGATGCCACTAAGTTTACTCAGTGTTTGCTAGTATAATGGCTTAGTAACAATGAGTTTGAGTGTGCAATGCAGTGGTGCTGCAAATAGCTTTGCACCAGTGGGACACTAATGGAAGTCCAACAGCCACTTTTAGGATGCCACTAAATTTACTCAGTGTTTGCTAGTATAATGGCTTAGTAACAATGAGCTTGAGTGTGCAAAGGGCAGGAGGGTACAGTGGCAGGGTTGTGGGTCAGTGTACAGGAAAAGAAGCCTCACTTTCTATCCCTCCTAATGGGGAAATACAGCGAGGAAGTCCCTGACCTTAGCTACACAGACGTTGTTATCTGTAGCTGTTAAAATCTGTTTCCATGGACCTGACTGTCACATATGGCTCTGAGCATGCTGTTATTATTAGCCCTTACAAGGGCTAATAGAAACTTCTATCCCTATTCTGTATAGCGCTGTGTGTAGAGCGTACACAGCAGTATCGGAGACAGGAGCTACGCCGGCGGTGACTGACACGCAGACGCAGAAGAGATAATGGTGTCCGGACGGGCAGATACCCGTTTTTATAATGCAGGGACATGTGACATGGACATCCTATCACATATGCCGTTGCTTCTCTGGCTAAAAGTCCACTTAGCTGTGTGTGTGTCTGGGATTGGCTGACATGCTGGCCCGCCCCACTACACGCACGCGCTTAGGGAAGGAAGACATGGAAAAAAAAAAAAATGGCGATCGCCATTATCCCAGCAGCAGTGATCTGAATGCGCTGTTCCCGCACACTATACGCTGAAATTTCATAATAGTGTGAGTCACCGAGTGACTTACACTATTACAGCGGAAATCCAGCTAGTAATTAGCTTGGCTTTTTGCTGCTAGAACCGTTCTCGAACGTAACTAGAACTATAGAGCTTTAGCAAAAAGCTCGAGTTCTAGTTCGATCTAGAACAGCCCCCAAAATTACTCGAACCGCGAACTGGAGAACCACGATCCGCGAACCGCGCTCAACTCTACTGACGATGAGGTTACGTTGTGTCTTCCTGGACAGAGACAAAGTACTGGAAGCGCTTGAACAACTGAATCCTCAGCCGCAACTCTGCCTCTGAGCAGAGGTCGTGGTGGCTCTGCAGGTCACATGGGCTCTAAGCCTTGCATAGCCTGGGGCTTTTTTGACAGAGGGTGTATTGATCAGCTTTATCCAGTGTCAATGCAACATGCTTATTTGCCGTTCATTACATGCATTGTTGCAGACTACACACAAGGGGCTGCTGTTTTTTTGCATCTGCCTTTGTCTGTTTGGTGACTATAGCAATAGCAAAACGGTCTTCGGCTGTGGACTTGGAGAGCTGAGGAGATTCTGTCTATGAACATAAGGAAAAGCTAAAGGTGTGCGTTACAGCAAGGAGCCACCGTGGAAACACTTTGGTCAATTGTGAGTGGAGTCGTGTTGGAGTTGTGTGAGGAGGACTGTAACGCCTGTGAGCAGCATCCAGTGCCAGAGACCAACATTCTTCCGGTGCTGTCTATACTGTTTACCGTGAGAGGAGTGTAAAGTCTGTATTTATGGCAACTGGACACCACAGTACCCGGGTACGGTAGGCTGGGCCCAGACAGTAATGCGTGCACACAACACTTTGTTTTCTTAGAAAAACACATATCTGTTCTGGTTAGGCTGACTATGTAGACAATAAGACTTGCTGCCTCTGCACTGTCAAATTGTCACTTACAGTTAACTGTATACTGGGGACCCCACCCTGTACACTACTTTAAATGAAGCATAAGTCGCAGTGGAAAGGTCACTATGCTACAATGCGGCCTATTGGGGCGGTGCAACCACCGTCTGCCCCATCAATGGCATCTGCGTGCTCTTCATCCTCTGTGACAGTGGGGACAGCAGTCACACATGCTTTTTCACGCTGACCTTCCAACCCTTTACCCGCAACAGGGAGTGTGATTGTCATGTTGTCAGTTGTTTTGGAAGTGGAAACAGCTGGTGGTGTTGAGCTCTCTCAGACATCGAGAGAACCACCTTTGGATGAAGGCAACATTATATCCATGCCTGCTCCTTCGTCACAGATTGGCTGGACTACCTGCAGTTAATAATTGCGTAGTAGAAATGGAGAGGAGTGCAGAATGCAAATGTGTTGTACATTGCTTGGCAGCAAAGGAACACTAACTTAGTATTCCAGACACTTTTAGGATGCCACAAAAAGTGTCAGCTCTTTGGGGAAATAAAATTGCGTGGCAAAAATGGGCAGATGGGTAGAATGCATGGGTGCTGTGGGTCACTGGACAGCAAAGGAACACTAACTTAGTATTCCAGACACTTTTAGTATGCCACAAAAAGTGTCAGCTCTTTGGGGAAATAAAATAGCGTGGAAAAATGGGCAGGTGGGTAGAATGCACGGGTTCTGTGGGTCAGTGGACAGCAAAAGAACACTAACTTAGTATTCCAGACACTTTTAGGATGCCACAAAAAGTGTCAACTCTTTGGTGAAATAAAATTGCGTGGAAAAAATGGGCAGGTGGGTAGAATGCACGGGTGCTGTGGGTCAGTGGACAGCAAAAGAACACTAACTTAGTATTCCAGACACTTTTAGGATGCCACAAAAAGTGTCAGCTCTTTGGTGAAATAAAATTGCGTGGCAAAAATGGGCAGGTGGGTAGAATGCACGGGTGCTGTGGTTAACTGGACAGCAAAGGAACACTAATTTAGTATTCCACTTATCACGGGAAGCACACCTAATCATTATTAAATAAGTAGGATTTTATTAAATCACAAAAAGGGATTAAAAACAATTAAAAACATATAGCCCACACCTGGGTATCTCCATAAGCCACAATTATCTGTGTGAAATGCAACTTGCAATAAATCACAAATACAATACAGTATAAGTCATAGCACACCAATACTCAGTATGGTAAATGAAAATAGGGTCACTAAAGTATCCAATATATCAGACCATCATGTAGTCCCTAAAATAGAGAGTCAAGATATATTTTCCATTATGGGAATAGGCTAATACACAGCCCTGGTCAGTTTGTTGCAAACAAATAGTGAACCCAGCTGAATAATTCACCAATAGTGTGAATCATAGCATGCCAATACTCAGTATTGTTAGTGAGGTCAGGTTCACCAAAATATCCGATGTGTCAAACCATCATATAAACACTCAAGTAAAGAAGGGCATGTTTTCCATAATGGAAACGGCTGATAAACAGCCCTGAGCAGTTTGTTACAGACCGATGGTGGACCCAGCTGGATAAGGTAACCTCACTTCATGGAGACCCCGGGATACGCCCCACGCGTATCGCCGCTAGGCTTCCTCAGGGACAGACAGTGGTAGCAATTCAAACCCCAATCCTCTTATATAGTGTACAATTATAATTACAATTACATATGGCCAAATGTCACCTGTGTGCTCTGGTCCGGACCATTTTGGAGCAAGTAATGCCCCACGTGTGGAGATCACCGGCCATGGTAACTCCAGCCCATGGCCGACGCCGCGCAGGTATCTGTTACATACAATCAAGTCCCGGCTCCTGTGAGAGAGCTCGTATCGCGCGCATGCGCTTGCATACCCCTCACAACGTCAGCGTCTCCGATCGTCATAGATACAGGGTGAGTATACGGAGGGAGGGGAACTATCGCATGCGCATGCGCAGACGCTGACGTTGTGAGGGGTATGCAAGCTGGAGTTACCATGGCCGGCGATCTGCACACGTGGGGCATTACTTGCTCCAAAATGGTCCGGACCAGAGCACACAGGTGACATTTGGCCATATGTAATTGTAATTATAATTGTACACTATATAAGAGGATTGGGGTTTGAATTGCTACCACTGTCTGTCCCTGAGGAAGCCTAGCGGCGATACGCGTGGGGCGTATCCCGGGGTCTCCATGAAGTGAGGTTACCTTATCCAGCTGGGTCCACCATCGGTCTGTAACAAACTGCTCAGGGCTGTTTATCAGCCGTTTCCATTATGGAAAACATGCCCTTCTTTACTTGAGTGTTTATATGATGGTTTGACACATCGGATATTTTGGTGAACCTGACCTCACTAACAATACTGAGTATTGGCATGCTATTATTCACACTATTGGTGAATTATTCAGCTGGGTTCACTATTTGTTTGCAACAAACTGACCAGGGCTGTGCATTAGCCTATTCCCATAATGGAAAATATATCTTGACTCTCTATTTTAGGGACTACATGATGGTCTGATATATTGGATACTTTAGTGACCCTATTTTCATTTACCATACTGAGTATTGGTGTGCTATGACTTATACTGTATTGTATTTGTGAATAATTGCAAGTTGTATTTCACACAGATAATTGTGGCTTATGGAGATACCCAGGTGTGGGCTATATGTTTTTAATTGTTTTTAATCCCTTTTTGTGATTCAATAAAATCCTACTTATTTAATAATGATTAGGTGTGCTTCCCGTGATAAGCAGTTCTTTTCTTCTCCTTTATGAATTATATTCAAACTGCTTGTGGCAGCACCCTGTTATTTTGCTAATGTCAATATTGCTGTGCACCTTCTCTTTTTAAATATAATTTAGTATTCCAGACACTTTTAGGATGCCACAAAAAGTGTCAGGTCTTTGGGAAAATAAAACTGCGTGGCAAAAATGGGCAGGTAGGTAGAATGCACGGGTGCTTTGGTTAACTGGACAGCAAAGGAACACTAACTTAGTATTCCAGACACTTTTAGGATGCCACAAAAAGTGTCAGCTCTTTGGGGAAATAAAATAGCGTGGCAAAAATGGGCAGGTGGGTACAATGCACGGGTGTTGTAAGTAGCAGGACAGCAAAGAAAGCCTCACTTTCTATCCCTGCTAATGAAAAAATGCAGCAAGGAATTGCCTGAGCTGAGGTAGCCAGACGCTGTTATCTAAAGCCCTGCACAGTGTTGGCACGGACCTGCCTAGCAGCTATGGCTATGAACGCCAGTAAATCAGCCCTGAAAAGGGCTGAAATAACCAGTAGTCCCTAATCCCTAAAGCGCTGTGTAGATTGCACTGTATCTCAATAGTGCACACAGCAGCATCAGCGGTGACTGTCACCCACACGCAGCAGAGAGATAATGGCGGCTACGGGGAAAATGGACATGTCTTATAAGACAAGGACATGTGACATGCACAGCCTATGACACATGCCTTTGCTTGTCTGGCAAAAATCCACTTAGCTGTGTGTGTGTCTGTGATTGGCTGACAGCCTGGCCCGCCCCACTGTACGCGTGGTTAGGGGAAAAAAAAAATGGCGATCGGCATTCTCTCAGCACTCAGCAGTAGCACTGATCTAAACCCCGTCCCCTCCGCACACTATACGCTGAATTTTGATAATAGCGTCATTCACAGTGACTCACACTATTACAGTGAAAAGCCAGTTAGTAACTAGCTAGGATTTTTGTTGATCGAACCGTTCTCGAACGTTACTCGAACTGTCGAACTTTTAGCAAAAGGCTCGAGTTCGACGAACGACTCGAACACCCCCCAAAATCACTCGAGCATAAAATTGGCGAACCTCGAACCTCCAACATCGCTCATCTTTAGTCAGAACTCTTAATGGTTGGTAGGGGATCAAATACTTATTTCGCTCTGAAAAATGCAAATAATTTTATATAATTTATACAATGCGATTTTCTGGATTTTATTTTGGATATTCTAATTGCTCACAATTAAAATTAACCTACCCTTAAAATTATGGACTGTTCATGTCTTTGTCAGTGGACAAACTTACAAAATCAGCAAGGGATCAAATACTTATTTCCTTCACAGTATATTGCAAAGAAAGAAAAAGAAAGGCTCTCTCAGTCTCTATTCATTAACATCAACTAAATGTACTGTACAGGGGCACCATTACGCTATGTGGCCAATATTGGTGTTATATTCTTGTCACATTCTTATAGTGAGGAATGCATTAATGTATAAAATGTCTAAAATTAAATGAGCCTTTAGTTTATGTTCATGTCCTCAGTCCATCTGTTATACTGTCTGTATCTAGCACAATAATATGTTCCAGATTCTTCAGGTCTCACTCCAGTGAGTTTACAATAGACTTCTCCTTTATTTGTGTCTCTTGTTAGAGTCATACGTCTCTGTACAGACTGGGCAGTAGCTATGCTATTGCTATAACATATTCTTCCCAACCACTCCAGACCTTTACCTTCAGGTTGTCTGACCCATTCTACACAGTGCATATTAGTGCTGTCAGTGAGGGCGGCACCGGTCACTTTACAGGTCAGCTCCAGAGTCTCTGATGGTCTCACAATTCCAGGACCAGACTCCATCATAGAGATTTGTGCAGCAACATCTACAAAACAATAAAATAAATATTAACTATTAAATCTTATAATTTCAGAAAGATATTGTGACACTGACAACCAAATAATATCTTTCTGAAATGAGACCTACATTGTGCAGAAAACACTACACTGAGTAACCACAGTAGAGTCTTCATCTCTGGTCTGAGGATTTGCAGAGAATGTTTATTTTGGATGAGTGTCCTGATGATCTCTCTGAAATCTGTTATATAATTTTAAGTCAACGGCATAAATTTACATATTCATTATACTGACAAATTCTGAGGAATCCTCGAGAATGTCCTCTTTTCCCTATATTGCCATCTATGGGGCTGGTTGTGGGGTGGGGGTGCTAAAACCATCTTTTCCATCTATCTATCTTAATATTCGAAGTGATCATGAAATTGATCTCAACACACTAGTATTTTCACAGCTTTATTTCTTGAAATAGATATTTTATACTTTGTTATGAATTATGAACAAAAATCTGACAAAATGGAAGCTTGGCCATAACAGGTAGAAGATTTCATGCTTCTAATTATGGGTGTATCCTATAGTCTGCTGTGTCCTTTTTGTCAGAAAAAGACTTTATTCTTTTCAATATAAGTGTCATAAACTGAAGCAGTGTGACATTTCAGTTACTACATTATCACTACGTATCATAGAAATTATCTTACCTTCTCTGAATATATGAGTTTTTGCAGTTTTTCCACAAATATATTCCTGTATAAAAAACACACACAATAAAATTGCAAAAAAAAACACATTAAAGCATAAACATACAGTCATGGGATCATTTGATTTGAAGCTTATAGAAACACATCAGTTTTCCATATTTTCATGAAGTCAAAATTATATATATAATTTTATATTATTTTGGATGTACTATGTAACTGAAAGTTAAAATAAAAACGTGTTCTGCTTATACAGTTAGGTCCAGAAATATTTGGACAGTGACACAATTTTCGCGAGTTGGGCTCTGCATGCCACCACATTGGATTTGAAATGAAACCTCTACAACAGAATTCAAGTGCAGATTGTAATGTTTAATTTGAAGGTTTGAACAAAAATATCTGATAGAAATTGTAGGAATTGTACACATTTCTTTACAAACACTCCACATTTTAGGAGGTCAAAAGTAATTGGACAAATAAACCAAACCCAAACAAAATATTTGTATTTTCAATATTTTGTTGCGAATCCTTTGGAGGCAATCCCTGCCTTAAGTCTGGAACCCATGGACATCACCAAACGCTGGGTTTCCTCCTTCTTAATGCTTTGCCAGGCCTTTACAGCCGCAGCCTTCAGGTCTTGCTTGTTTGTGGGTCTTTCGGTCTTAAGTCTGGATTTGAGCAAGTGAAATGCATGCTCAATTGGGTTAAGATCTGGTGATTGACTTGGCCATTGCAGAATGTTCCACTTTTTTGCACTCATGAACTCCTGGGTAGCTTTGGCTGTATGCTTGGGGTCATTGTCCATCTGTACTATGAAGCGCCGTCCGATCAACTTTGCGGCATTTGGCTGAATCTGGGCTGAAAGTATATCCCGGTACACTTCAGAATTCATCCGGCTACTCTTGTCTGCTGTTATGTCATCAATAAACACAAGTGACCCAGTGCCATTGAAAGCCATGCATGCCCATGCCATCACGTTGCCTCCACCATGTTTTACAGGGGATGTGGTGTGCCTTGGATCATTTGCCGTTCCCTTTCTTCTCCAAACTTTTTTCTTCCCATCATTCTTGTACAGGATGATCTTTGTCTCATCTGTCCATAGAATACTTTTCCAGAACTGAGTTGGCTTCATGAGGTGTTTTTCAGCAAATCTAACTCTGGCCTGTCTATTTTTGGAATTGATGAATGGTTTGCATCTAGATGTGAACCCTTTGTATTTACTTTCATGGAGTCTTCTCTTTACAGTTGACTTAGAGACAGATACACTTACTTCACTGAGAGTGTTCTGGACTTCAGTTGATGTTGTGAACGGGTTCTTCTTCACCAAAGAAAGTATGCGGCGATCGTCCACCACTGTTGTCATCCGTGGACGCCCAGGCCTTTTTGAGTTCCCAAGCTCACCAGTCAATTCCTTTTTTCTCAGAATGTACCCGACTGTTGATTTTGCTACTCCAAGCATGTCTGCTATCTCTCTGATGGATTTTTCCTTTTTTTTCAGCCTCAGGATGTTCTGCTTCACCTCAATTGAGAGTTCCTTAGACCGCATGTTGTCTGGTCACAGCAACAGCTTCCAAATGCAAAACTACACACCTGTAATCAACCCCAGACCTTTTAACTACTTCATTGATTACAGGTTAACGAGGGAGACGCCTTCAGAGTTAATTGCAGCCCTTAGAGTCCCTTGTCCAATTACTTCTGGTCCCTTGAAAAAGAGTAGGCTATGCATTACAGAGCTATGATTCCTAAACCCTTTCTCCGATTTGGATGTGAAAACTCTCATATTGCAGCTGGGAGTGTGCACTTTCAGCCCATATTATATATATAATTGTATTTCTGAACATGTTTTTGTAAACAGCTAAAATAACAAAACTTGTGTCACTGTCCAAATATTTCTGGACCTAACTGTATAATATGACATCAAAAAAGCAAAAAAAATCTAAAAAGCAGAGTAAACTAATTTCAGATTACTGCCTTTTGGAGGAAAAGAAGCTATTTGCAAGGTAATCCCTTTATAATATTACATAAGAAGTGGGGACTTCCCCTCATCAGGGAAGACAGAATTGTTGTATACTAAAGATTTGATATTCCTTTATATATTATATGTTTCGTATTCAGTGATTCACTCTGTCCATGACAATAGTAATATTTAAAGAGGTTTTGCACAACTTTTACATTGATGGCCTCTCTTTACCCGACATCCTGCACCCCCGCTGATCAGCTGTTTATGGTCCCATAGATAGCAGAAATAAGCCAGAAATGCTCAATTCCTGAGTTGCCCCAGGTGCTGCCCCATCTAACCAATAGGAGGCGGATATGCAGTACCCGGCCACGGCCGCTATCAGAAGATGGGGCGGCTCTGCAACTGAGCATTTCCGGCTACCAGCTGAGAACAGTTGATAGATGGGAGTGGCAGGTGTCAAGTACTGGCCGATCAGACATTGATGAACTAATAGTAGTGGACAACAGCATTAAGCTAATAGTGACAGATACTGGCCATTGATGAAGAGCTGGGATGACGGGTAGGAAAGGGTAAACACCAACTTATTATGATAGCTCTTGGCTCTCTGAGGTGGGGCCAGGTTTAGAAAATAAATTGCTAACTGTGCCTACGGCATTCCACATATTTACGGCTGGGTGCAGGCTTGTTCGATGAGCAATGTTACTCATTCACTAACAGTGTCACCGCTTTCTCTGTCTGCGTACCGGCCATCATTGCTTCTTGGCATTTAACTGTATTCGCGTAAAGTCTCTTTCATTTCTCAATTGTATTTTCACCTGCTTGGAGAGTGATTAGCCTCTAGTAGTTATTGAGGCAGTAGCCAATTGGGCATGTACTTTTCCCTATTACCAATATTATGTGGATCCAAAGGTATAAAAGATTAGAGGTTTAAGCTAAAATATCAAGTGAAAGAGAAAAGGAGTCTATTAATCCTCTGTGTGTGTCTCGGATCCAGCCCCGCCATGGCTTTAAATCAATGCAGATAATTTGGGACTCCAGCTCAAAATATACAACGTTCCTTTATTTCTTGCTTACATAAAGTGCATATTAACAGGAAACATCAACGCGATTCAAGTGCATACAACACTCTTAGTCATGACTAAGAACGTTTTTTGCAATTGAAACGCGTTGATGATTGCTGTTAATATGCACGTTATGTAAACAAGAAATAAAGGAACCTCGTATATATTAAACTGGATTCCCAAACTATCTTTACTGCTAAAATATGAGTCACATTGTAATTGTGACAGATGGAAATGTAGGGCTGTGATACCAATATGCTCTCCTT
This sequence comes from Anomaloglossus baeobatrachus, assembly GCF_048569485.1. Lineage (NCBI taxonomy): Eukaryota > Metazoa > Chordata > Amphibia > Anura > Aromobatidae > Anomaloglossus > Anomaloglossus baeobatrachus. The sequence goes on from NC_134353.1 coordinate 637,314,984, forward strand.
TATGGCTTATTAAGACATCAGTTTGCTCATACAAGTGCTATCTTTGCATTGGTGATAGCACTTTTACCCATAAAAGTCTATACGGCTCTTCACATGTCCCTGACTTTATGCGAAATTAAGCATTTCTATGTAAAATGCATGCAGGGAGCGGTGGATCCATGGTTTCTTTCCTTCTAGGTGTTATTTGGTCCTTGGTCATTACATACATCTTCTCATTTTATCACATTTGGAGCGCTACGGTTTGGCAACTCGAATTGTGCAGTCTATATAAATGCTCTGTATAAGTGGTGAGTTTGGCTCTTTGATCTCTTTTTCATCCGTTTGATACTATATTTCCATTTTATTTCTATTTACTTTATTTTACATCTTTCTGACACTATCTGTTATTTTGAGTGCGTATCTGATCATGTGTGCAAAATATGCAGATTATTCTACCTACAGTGCCTTGAAAAAGAAAATGTAACCTGTCAATTTCGCAACCTTTTTTCATGTTTCACCAACAAACTTGAATGTATTTTATTGGGATTTTATGTAATATTATACAAACCAAAACTAGCAAGTATTTGTGAAGTGTAAAAGAAAAGATACATGGTTTTCTAAATATTTTAAAAAATATAAATCTGGATTAGTGTGTATTATACATGATCCATCAAAAGTAATCTGACAGGTGCCCCGCCCCTATCAAAATGTGTCAAGTTGTGCTGTAGAACGCCCCTTATCTATCAAAGTGTATCAAAATGTGTTTTCTTTTATTGATTCGTGATATATTTATTGGATTTTGATAAATCTTGGAGTTGTAATTCACAATCTATATTCGTGATATATTTATTGGATTTTGATAAATCTTGGTGGTGTAATTCACAATCTATAATATTAGTTCATAGGACTAATATTATAGAATGTGTATTACAGCTTACAATTAACACCAGCAGTTGAAGAGACGGTGTAGAGAACTGCTTATAAAGCGCTTTTCTACATTTGTGCTTAAAAGTTTCAAATAACATATTCTTTAAAAACTACTGTGCTGAGCATAGGATAGTGTGTCACTCTGATTAAGTCCCTTTTATCTTGCGTGTGCCCACATCTAACAAGATGTGAATGACCATGCAGTAGGAAACGGTATACAGAATTGCTTATAAAGCAGTTCTTATCATTTGTGGTTATAGAATCCAAAACACCATATTCTTTAAAAAACCGATGCCGTGATGACCATACATTAGTGTGTGAGTTTGATTAACTGCTTTTAGCCTGCGGGTGCCCACAACTAACTTGAAATGATAAGCCTGAAATGCTGTCCATGGCTGTGTCGAGAGATTACATGTCACAATTAACAGGGTCAGAAACTGCAGTGTGTGCAAAGAGGAAAAACAGAATAGCATACACACTATTAGTTAATAGAATATTGCTATTATATCATATTAGAGTTGTATTTAACTCTACTAGTGTAATTCACAATGTATAATATGTCAGGATTTTTTGAAACAGTAATCTGTAATGCGTCATGACATGTTGTGTTCTCTTTTATTGCCAGTGATATATTTATTGTTTTATATCAAAACTGTGCTAGTGTAATTGAGCTTGTATAATATTAGTTACTATAATAATATTATTCTGCTAGTGTAATATTAGCTAATATAATATTATCTACTATTATTCAAGTGTGTATTTGATTTTGATTGGGTATATTATGTACATGCTCAATCACACTATTACCTGACCTGGGCTATTAATCATGTGATTGGGTATATTATGTACATGATAAATAATTCCAGAGCCCTCCTGCGGGTCCGTGTTTATCCGATTCATTACGGCTGATGAGAGGGATGTGACCGCATCTTTAGCTATGTTTTTGACAGCTGTCTTTACGTGCGGTTTTACTAATTCTATACCTTTCCTGAACAGCGGTACGGCGCGCCTAAAAAGGCCTCTAAAAATACCTGCAAGACCCCCGCCATATATGTGCGCATCACCGCGAAAGCCCTCTAAACCATGGCCTGTTTGAGCCATATAATACCTTGCATAAATTGCTGGCTTGCCATACACCCTTTGAGACACCATTTTACTGTGTTAGCCCTTTCTCGGTCGAAAGTGTAATTGAATAATTACCTTGCCGTATTTGAATTTAACAGGCACACCCTGATCTGATAATATAGAGATCGTCACAGAATCAAAATGTTGCTTGCAAAGCGGTACATAATCGGGCCTTGTGTATTGGAGAGTGGTTAGTTCGCCACTCTTTCCCGTTACTTGCGCGGTTCGCAGAAGCTGAACATAACTATCCCCCACAAGCTGGTGGTGTATTATATCTGTGTACACATATAATGTAAAAAAACCAATCTTTTATATCTGCATACGTCTTTTTCCTTTCCAGATGTGCATTATCTACAGAGGCCTCAATATAGGGTGGTAGTCCTAAAATATGCGAGAGTTTCTGCCCTGGCGCAAAATGTATAGTCGGTGAATCCGACATGGTAACAGTTCTCTTCACATCGTCGTATCTTAGTTTAAAACCATCGGGTGCTACCTTCAATGCATCAACACGCTCATTAAGGGCTCTTTTATGAGTTCAGCGATGTTTTAATAAAATCCCGGTTTCAAATAAAACTCCTTCAAAACTTCACCACGCTTCCCTATAAAGAAATTTCCATCATTCTGCTCAAACGTATACCATGTATGCGGGTATTGAATCTCAGTGAGCGCGACTTCAAAGGGTCCAGACAAGTGTACAGGCTTTGCCAATTTGGTGATATAAGTTGATATTGTGTTCTCAGGATATATTTTAGAAGATGCATTGCTCGGTAATGTTATATAAAATGATTCCGCCTCCATTATTTAGATGTCTGTCAGCTGATCTTCTTTAATCCAACTGTTAAACTTTAAAGAAAAAACAACCAACTTAACTAATACCAGTCTCTCACCGCTCTTACGCTTGCGTCTCAAAATTTTTTCGACTCTGTAGATGCGGTTCTCATCCATTGATATTTTTTGCAGCTCTTCTTTATAAAACGAGCCCTGTACATCCTGACCGCTCAAATCAACAATTTTATAGAGAGGTTTTTGAAATTTGACGTTGATGGCTGTAATAACAAATATCTCATCGGTGTACGTTTGTTCATAACCCTTAGCGAAAATGCCTTTATAGCGTGACACTCTTACATGATCGCCAATTTTTAAAGAAGGTTTAATAGTGTTAGCAGCGTTACTAGAAGTGTATATATTTCTCCAGATTTGTAACGAGTTATGTTTGGTCACATCAATGGGTCTACAACGAATTGCAGTGTGATACGAATGATTATAGCTATGCACCAAATCAGGTAAAATATCAATATATCTAAAGGTATTATTTTTCGTAAAATTACGCCACATTCTCGACTTAATTGTTCGAATAAATCTCTCCACCACGGCGGCCTTTACTGTATTGTTAGTAAAAAAAAGATGAATGTTATGTATTTTACACAGGCGCTTCACGGCGTTATTCATAAACTCGCGCCCCCGATCCGTCTGTAATTTCCTTGGTATCCGCTGATCATTTTCAAATATTAATTCGAGTGATCTAGCAACACTTGTTCCTGTCTTGTTTGATAAGGCCACGCACCATGCATATTTCGATAGGATATCAATAACTGTTAGAATGTATCTTATATTGTTATTTTCACTTGAATAATCAATCATACTGACAAGATCGGCTTGCCACTGGGAGTCGATGTTTGCCACAATTATTTTATTTGTCAAAAATCTTTTTCTGACAGGTTTGTGTAAAGAATATGTATCTTGATTAGCCAACCAATTAAGCACATCTTTCTTTGTAATATTGTGTATTGTATGGTCAGGAATATAGCTTTGCAGAAGATGATATTTGACCCTATAAGCAGAAATGATGTGTTATAATGCTCTAATGGTATTCTGTAAATGTATCAGATTGTTCTGTGACTGAGCCATTCATAATGTAATTGGTTTTTTATCTAAAATGTAATTGCTTTTTGGTCTCAATAAACTTTTTAAACTTTGAATGTGTATGTCTTTTATTAGTGATGAGCGAGCATGCTTGTCACTACTCGGTACTCGCACGAGTATCACTGTACTCGGGCTGCTCGGCGGGGACCGAGTAATCTCGCGATACTCGTGCTTTACTCGTGGTCTTCATTTCTGCATGTTGGCGCTCTTTTGAGAGCCAGCCCTCATGCAGGGATTGGCTGGCAGACCACTGCAATGCCACAGCCCTGTTAGTTGTGGAATTGCAGTGATTGGCCGGCCTGCACAGCGTCACCGAGCCTTTATATCGGCCGGCGCGCTGTGCTCTGCTCACAGCTATTCTGACAGTGAGTGTAGGGAGAGTGTCGCTGATTCAGGGAAAGCTTTGCGGCCCTTTATAGCTTTTTCAGTTGCAGGGCTGCAAACAGTGTGACCAAAAGTCCTTCTCAGGACTATTCTAGTTGTATACAGGCAGGCAGGGTATAGCCAGGTCGGCGTACAGTAGCAGAGTCCTTCTCAGGACTATTGTTGCTATATACAGGCAGGGTATAGCCAGGTCTGAATACAGGCTAGTGACCAAAAGAGTCCTTGTCAGGACTATTGTAGCAGTATACAGGCAGGCAGGCAGGCAGGGTAGTGGTGACCGTATACCAGCCTTCATATCTGGGGCTGGTGTACACAGTGTAAAACAGTCCAGATAGTGTCTGACTTGTCTGTACTGTAATTGTCGCTCCCCAAAAAAACCTGTTAGTAGGTTATTATTGCGTCCGTGCTTGGTTTTTAAAACCGCACGTGTGTGCCTGTTGGTGGCAGCGTACAGGTGCACTGGTGTGCGTTTACCAAACTATTATATAACGCACAAGTGTAGTGTATAATACACGTCAGTCAGCAGTGGCTGATAGTGTCAGAGTTCTTAATTTTTGCTCCTAAAACCTGTGTTAGGTTATTATTGCGTCCGTGCTTGGTTTTTAAAACCGCACGTGTGTGCCTGTTGGTGGCAGCGTACAGGTGCACTGGTGTGCGTTTACCAAACTATTATATAACGCACAAGTGTAGTGTATAATACACGTCAGTCAGCAGTGGCTGATAGTGTCAGAGTTCTTAATTTTTGCTCCTAAAACCTGTGTTAGGTTATTATTGCGTCCGTGCTTGGTTTTTAAAACCGCACGTGTGTGCCTGTTGGTGGCAGCGTACAGGTGCACTGGTGTGCGTTTACCAAACTATTATATAACGCACAAGTGTAGTGTATAATACACGTCAGTCAGCAGTGGCTGATAGTGTCAGAGTTCTTAATTTTTGCTCCTAAAACCTGTGTTAGGTTATTATTGCGTCCGTGCTTGGTTTTTAAAACCGCACGTGTGTGCCTGTTGGTGGCAGCGTACAGGTGCACTGGTGTGCGTTTACCAAACTATTATATAACGCACAAGTGTAGTGTATAATACACGTCAGTCAGCAGTGGCTGATAGTGTCAGAGTTCTTAATTTTTGCTCCTAAAACCTGTGTTAGGTTATTATTGCGTCCGTGCTTGGTTTTTAAAACCGCACGTGTGTGCCTGTTGGTGGCAGCGTACAGGTGCACTGGTGTGCGTTTACCAAACTATTATATAACGCACAAGTGTAGTGTATAATACACGTCAGTCAGCAGTGGCTGATAGTGTCAGAGTTCTTAATTTTTGCTCCTAAAACCTGTGTTAGGTTATTATTGCGTCCGTGCTTGGTTTTTAAAACCGCACGTGTGTGCCTGTTGGTGGCAGCGTACAGGTGCACTGGTGTGCGTTTACCAAACTATTATATAACGCACAAGTGTAGTGTATAATACACGTCAGTCAGCAGTGGCTGATAGTGTCAGAGTTCTTAATTTTTGCTCCTAAAACCTGTGTTAGGTTATTATTGCGTCCGTGCTTGGTTTTTAAAACCGCACGTGTGTGCCTGTTGGTGGCAGCGTACAGGTGCACTGGTGTGCGTTTACCAAACTATTATATAACGCACAAGTGTAGTGTATAATACACGTCAGTCAGCAGTGGCTGATAGTGTCAGAGTTCTTAATTTTTGCTCCTAAAACCTGTGTTAGGTTATTATTGCGTCCGTGCTTGGTTTTTAAAACCGCACGTGTGTGCCTGTTGGTGGCAGCGTACAGGTGCACTTGTGTGCAATTTCCAGAAACTTTGATATAACGCACAAGTAGTGAATATACACGTCAGCAGTGCACAGCATTGCAAAATGCGCAAGGGCATTGGCAAGGAACAAGGAAGTGGACGTGATGGTGGTGCAGGCAGAGGCCGAGGTCGTGGGCAAGCTCTAATTTCGCCACAACAAAGGGCCACATCTAGTCGCTCGCACGTCCTGTCCCAAATTCTTGGGGACCGCAGCAGTACACCGCTCTTGAACCAAGACCAGTGTCAACAGGTTGTTAGTTGGATAGCGGATAATGCTTCCAGTCAGATTGGCACCACCACAAACACTCTGTCTTCCACACGGTCAAGTGTCAGTAGCCGTGATACTGCACCGCACATTTCTGAACCTGATCCTCCTTCCTACCACCAGGCTGAGTACACGTCCTCCTCGGACATTAATGATCCCACACTTGGACACTCGGAAGAGCTGTTCACGTTTCCATTCACACATTCTGGCCTCTCGCCAGCTCATATTGAAGTGGGTCATGAGGAGATCGTCTGTACAGATAGCCAAATATTTGAGCAGCCACGTTCTCACGAAGTTGGCAACGTGTCTCAACAAGTGGTGGACGATGATGAGACACAATTGTCAGCAAGTCAGGAGGAGGAGCAGGGTGCGGAAGAGGAAGACGACGTGGTGGATGATCCAGTAACTGACCCAACCTGGCAGGAGGATATGCAGAGCGAGGACAGCAGTGCACAGGGGGAGGGAGGCGTAGCATCACAACAGGCAGTAAGAAGCAGGGTGGTGGCCCCAGGCAGAAGTCAGGCAACCGTTCCCCGTAACAACACGACGACACAAGGTGCCTGTACAAATGTTAGGTCTTCACGAGTCTGGCAGTTTTTTAAGTTGGATCCAGATGATTCAAAAAAGGCCATTTGCAACACCTGCCGTGCCAGCATCAGCAGGGGTACCAAAACTAGCAGCCTGACCACCACCAGCATGATCAGGCACATGTCAGCCAAGCACCCGACTTTGTGGGAAGTACAACAGAGTCGAGGAGCAGTGCTTGCTGATGTCACTGCTACGTCTTCGCTGGTTGTGCATGCGAGCCAATCCTCTGTCCATGCTGCCTGCGAACAAGCCTCCTCCACTCCTGCACCTGCAGTTGCCTACGCAGAAAGAACACCATCATCAAGCACGTCCTTGTCCCAGCGCAGCGTTCAGTTATCCATTGAGCAAACCTTTGAACGCAGGCGCAAATACACTGCCAACACCCCACATGCCACAGTTCTAAATGCTAACATTTCGCGACTGCTTGCGCTGGAAATGTTGCCTTTTAGGCTGGTGGAGACAGAAGCATTCCGTGACCTGATGGCGGCAGCTGTCCCACGTTACTCGGTCCCCAGCCGCCACTATTTCTCCCGGTGTGCCGTCCCCGCGTTGCATAACCACGTGTCACAAAACATCACACGTGCCCTGAACAACGCTGTTTCACCCAAAGTCCACCTAACCACAGACACGTGGACAAGTGCTTGTGGGCAAGGCCGCTACATCTCGTTGACGGCACACTGGGTTAATATTGTGGAAGCTGGGACCCAGTCTGAGCGAGGGACGGAACACGTCCTTCCCACACCAAGGTTTGCAGGCCCTACCTCAGTCAGTGTTTCACCCACACTCTACAGCTCCGGAATGTCATGCTCTTCAGCCTCCTCCTCCTCCTGCGCATCCTCATCCACTGTGCCCTCCACACCAGTCACAAGCTGGAAGCACTGCAGCACTGCCTCGGCGAAGCGGCAACAGGCTGTGCTGAAGCTAATCTGCATAGGTGACAAACCCCACAATGCAGAAGAGCTGTGGACAGCTCTGAAACAGCAGGCAGATCACTGGCTCACACCTCTGAACCTAAAGCCAGGAAAGGTCGTTTGTGACAATGGCCGGAACCTGGTGGCGGCTTTGAGGCGAGGCCAGCTGACACATGTTCCATGCGTGGCCCATGTGCTCAACCTCGTGGTTCAGCGGTTTATAAAGTCATACCCAGAGCTGTCTGATCTGCTGGTAAAAGTTCGCCGCCTGTCTGCACATTTTCGAAAGTCACCTACTGCTTCAGCCGGCCTTGCCGGCTTTCAGCGCCGTTTGCATCTTCCGGCTCACAGACTGGTGTGTGATGTCCCCACGCGTTGGAATTCAACTCTGCACATGTTGGTCAGGATATGTGAGCAGAAGAGGGCAGTTGTTGAGTACCTGCATCACCTAAGCCGTCGGGAAATGGGTCAAACTCCACACATAACACCTGAGGAGTGGAGATGGATGTCAGACCTATGTACCATCCTCCAAAACTTTGAGGACTCCACCAAGATGGTGAGTGGTGATGACGCCATTATTAGCGTCACCATACCGCTACTCTGCCTTCTAAAACGGTCCCTGCTGAAAAACAAACATGATGCATTGCAGGCGGAGCGCGATGAGTTGCAGCAAGAAACAGTAGTGGGTGTGGGTGATAACACACAGCCCAGCCTCGTCTCATCACAACGTGCAGTGGAGGACTATGACGAGGAGGAGGATGAAGACATGGAGCAACTCTCCGGCCAAATTGAGGATATGACATGCACACCAGTCATATCCTCGATTCAGCGTGGCTGGCCAGAGGACAGGGTAGATGAGGAAGAGGAGGAGGAGGAGGAGGAGGAGGAGGACAGCATGTTCAGTCATCTTGTTGGTCAGGCTACTGAAGTCCTGGCTGTTAAGAGTCTGGCGCACATGGCTGACTTTATGGTAAGCTGCCTGTCTCGTGACCCTCGCGTTAAGAACATCTTGGCCGACAATCATTACTGGTTGGTAACACTGTTAGACCCACGCTACAAGGAGAACTTTTTGTCTCTTATTCCCGTGGATGAGAGGTCAACCAAAATGCAGCAGTTTCGGAAGGCCATACTCACGGAAGTAGGCAAAGCATTCCCCTCACAAAACGCTAGCGGCATAGGTCAGGAATCAGTGGACAACCGAGGCGTACAGCCGAGAGAGGCACAAGTCCAATCCGCCAGAGGTAGGGGAACAGTCTTTAAGATGTGGGACAGTTTTCTCAGCCCCTCACGTACCACAGCCCCTGAGGTGCGGGGTAGTGCCACAAGAAATCCTAAGTTTGCCCAGATGCTGAAGGAGTACCTTGCAGATCGAACAACTGTACTCCGACATTCCTCTGTGCCTTACAATTATTGGGTATCCAAGCTGGACACGTGGCATGAATTGGCTCTCTACGCCTTGGAAGTCCTGGCCTGCCCTGCTGCTAGCGTTTTGTCAGAGCGTGTTTTTAGTGCCGCAGGTGGAATCATTACAGATAAACGCACCCGCCTGTCAACTGAAAATGCTGACAGGCTGACTCTGATAAAGATGAACAAGGGTTGGATTGGGCCAGACTTCACCACACCACCAGCAAATGAGAGCGGAATTTAAAGTTTGCCATGTACCTCCACTCACCCATGGGTACACTTCTCGACTTTGGATAATCGCTGGACTGCTCCTCCTTCTCCTCATGCGCCATCATGATGACCGTTACAATAGTTAGGTCTTTGTTTCAGGTATACCCCCAGTGGTAAATTTTTTCGCCCATTCTTTGCAGAATGGACATTACAACGACAGGAGACCCGCTCCTTTGCAATGGGAACAATGTTTTGAGGCCCTCATGCACGTCTCTACCCAGGGACAACGTGTAGCCTCCCAATTTTTGGCTGCCCTGCCTAAGGGCTATACTATAATACACCCACTTCCTTAAAATGGACACTTAATGTTTTGAGGCCCTCATGCACGTCTCTACCCAGGGACAATGTGGAGCCTCCCAATTTTTGGCTGCCCTGGCAAAGGGCTATACTGAAATAGACCCACTTCCTTACAATGGGCACTTCAGGTTTAAAGGCCATCATGCACGTCTCTATCCAGGGACAATGTGGAGCCTCCCAATTTTTGGCTGCCCTGCCTAAGGGCTATACTATAATACACCCACTTCCTTAAAATGGACACTTAATGTTTTGAGGCCCTCATGCACGTCTCTACCCAGGGACAATGTGGAGCCTCCCAATTTTTGGCTGCCCTGGCAAAGGGCTATACTGAAATAGACCCACTTCCTTACAATGGGCACTTCAGGTTTAAAGGCCATCATGCACGTCTCTATCCAGGGACAATGTGGAGCCTCCCAATTTTTGGCTGCCCTGCCTAAGGGCTATACTATAATACACCCACTTCCTTAAAATGGACACTTAATGTTTTGAGGCCCTCATGCACGTCTCTACCCAGGGACAATGTGGAGCCTCCCAATTTTTGGCTGCCCTGGCAAAGGGCTATACTGAAATAGACCCACTTCCTTACAATGGGCACTTCAGGTTTAAAGGCCATCATGCACGTCTCTATCCAGGGACAATGTGGAGCCTCCCAATTTTTGGCTGCCCTGCCTAAGGGCTATACTATAATACACCCACTTCCTGACAATGGACACTTAATGTTTTGAGGCCCTCATGCACGTCTCTACCCAGGGACAATGTGGAGCCTCCCAATTTTTGGCTGCCCTGGCAAAGGGCTATACTGAAATAGACCCACTTCCTTACAATGGGCACTTCAGGTTTAAAGGCCATCATGCACGTCTCTATCCAGGGACAATGTGGAGCCTCCCAATTTTTGGCTGCCCTGCCTAAGGGCTATACTGAAATACACCCACTTCCTTAAAATGGACACTTAATGTTTTGAGGCCCTCATGCACGTCTCTACCCAGGGACAATGTGGAGCCTCCCAATTTTTGGCTGCCCTGGCAAAGGGCTATACTGAAATAGACCCACTTCCTTACAATGGGCACTTCAGGTTTAAAGGCCATCATGCACGTCTCTACCCAGGGACAATGTGGAGCCTCCCAATTTTTGGCTGCCCTGCCTAAGGGCTATACTATAATACACCCACTTCCTGACAATGGACACTTAATGTTTTGAGGCCCTCATGCACGTCTGTATGCAGGGGCATTGGTGAACCTCACAATTTAGGACTGCCCTGGCAAAGGAAAATACTACAAAGACTCACTTCCTCAAAATGGGCACATTAGACTCAAGAGGCCTTCATGTACGTCTCTTCTCAGGGACATCGGAGTGCCACACAATGTTTTCACGTAAAATCTTTCATGTATTGATCTCAAAAAGTAACATACACCAGCTCTATCTCACTATTGGGTATGTGCCCTTAACATTTCCGCCATGAAAAATCATTTTGGGGTCATTTTGGAAGGTTTTCTGGTGAGTCCGTAAAAATGGCGTAAAACGCGGACAAAATTGTTCACAGCTGTGACTTTTGAGTGATAAATGCTTCAAGGGGTCTTCCCCATGCTGTTGCCATGTCATTTGAGCACTCTTCTGAGACTTTTGTGACATTTTTAGGGTTTCTCCATGCTGCCGGGAGGTCATTTCACAAAAATACTCGGGTCTCCCATAGGATAACATTGGGCTCGTTGCTCGGGCCGAGTACACGAGTATCTTGGGAGGCTCGGCCCGAGCTTCGAGCACCCGAGCTTTTTAGTACTCGCTCATCACTATCTTTTATACAAACAGTATAACTTTATACTCGGGGACTTATAAAACATGATTAATAGCCCAGGTCAGGTAATAGTGTGATTGAGCATGTACATAATATACCCAATCACATGATTAATAGCCCAGGTCAGGTAATAGTGTGATTGAGCATGTACATAATATACCCAATCAAAATCAAATACACACTTGAATAATAGTAGATAATATTATATTAGCTAATATTACACTAGCAGAATAATATTATTATAGTAACTAATATTATACAAGCTCAATTACACTAGCAGCGTTTTGATGTAAAAACAATAAATATATCACTAGCAGTATAATATTATTATAGTAACTAATATTATACAAGCTCAATTACACTAGCAGAGTTTTGATATAAAACAATAAATATATCACTGGCAATAAAAGAGAACACAACATGTCATGACGCATTACAGATTACTGTTTCAAAAAATCCTGACATATTATACATTGTGAATTACACTAGTAGAGTTAAATACAACTCTAATATGATATAATAGCAATATTCTATTAACTAATAGTGTGTATGCTATTCTGTTTTTCCTCTTTGCACACACTGCAGTTTCTGACCCTGTTAATTGTGACATGTAATCTCTCGACACAGCCATGGACAGCATTTCAGGCTTATCATTTCTAGTTAGTTGTGGGCACCCGCAGGCTAAAAGCAGTTAATCAAACTCACACACTAATGTATGGTCATCACGGCATCGGTTTTTTAAAGAATATGGTGTTTTGGATTCTATAACCACAAATGATAAGAACTGCTTTATAAGCAATTCTGTATGCCGTCTCCTACTGCATGGTCATTCACATCTTGTTAGATGTGGGCACACGCAAGATAAAAGGGACTTAATCAGAGTGACACACTATCCTATGCTCAGCACAGTAGTTTTTAAAGAATATGTTATTTGAAACTTTTAAGCACAAATGTAGAAAAGCGCTTTATAAGCAGTTCTCTACACCGTCTCTTCAACTGCTGGTGTTAATTGTAAGCTGTAATACACATTCTATAATATTAGTCCTATGAACTAATATTATAGATTGTGAATTACACCACCAAGATTTATCAAAATCCAATAAATATATCACGAATCAATAAAAGAAAACACATTTTGATACACTTTGATAGATAAGGGGCGTGCTACAGCACAACTTGACACATTTTGATAGGGGCGGGGCACCTGTCAGATTACTTTTGATGGATCATGTATAATACACACTACTGTCTGGAAATTGTGACGTGCATTTGTATTCATCCCCCAGTAGTCAATCACCTTAAATAAAATCCAAGTGACCATTGCCTCCAAAAGCTAATACAGGCTGACATTGCCCATTGATGAAGACCTGGATTGATGGGTCGAGAGAGAGGTGTAAGCACTCACTTATGGCAATACCTCCCGCCTCCCTCTCTGCCTGCGCCCCAGCCATCATTCCTTCTCAGCTTTTACTTGTAATCACATATTTAAGTGGTAGGGTCTCTGCATTTTCTTTTTTGTATTTTTGCCTGCTTGGAGAGTGACTAGTCTCTAGTAATTAAAGCCAACGATCCACCAGGATTTTCCTATATAAACTAAAGCCAGTGCTATACTGACGCTATCATACGGATTCTATACATACCTTTAGTTGTGAGATCGGTTGTATACTTTCTGAAATATAGTCAAGTAAAGTTTGTGAAATGCACTGTTATTTAATGAGAAGTGCAACGGAGTATCTCATTTTCCTGTCCATCTCATGCAGGTTTTTACAAAATTTTTGCTAGTCCTGTTTCTTACCTGATCTCCTATGTTTTAATTTTATTTTATAATATTCCCAATTTTTGCATAATAAAATATTAAAAACGTTTTTTAAATTATTTTGTTGGTTTCCGTTCTTCTTGTTCTCATTTTATATAATGTTTATTGAAGAATATACCCACTCGGGGGGCCACTACGTAGTGGTACCCCGGTGTATTTATTCAGTATTATGGCCTTGTTTCTTTATTGGAATATCTAATAGGTTGGTTGGGTTTTGCTAGCTATTCCTGCCCCTGTCTGCCAGCCTGTCCTTCTTCTCCTCTGTCCTTCCTCTCCTCTGTCCTTCCTCCCTCCTTTCTCTTTGTAATCACAGAGACAGGTGAAGGAAGGACCGGCTGGCAGACATACTGACTAATGGATATGTAGGGCTGTGATACCAATACACTTTGCTTTAGGCTATGTGCGCACTTTGTGTCACCCTAGTTGCAGTTCTAAACGCATCCTTTGGCAGAAATTGCTTTTGCCAAAGTTGCTTTTGACCACTAAATCGCGGTAAATACGCATGTGTTTTTACCGCGTTTTAGCCGCGTTTTTAGCGCTTTTTACCTGCTTTCCATTGCATTTAGACAGATGCGTTTTGAACATTAAGACATTGCTAAATAAAGTTTAAACAGTCAAACACAATGAAAAAAAGGGAAAAAAAATAACACATTTATAATTATTGAAATCATAACAAAAATAGTTATTATATGTCATATAATTATAGCGGTTTTATACTATTTAAGGCTAAAATAGCAAGAAAAATATATTTTTCATTAATTTCATTGTCGGACTATGTGTGTGTGTAAAGGGACATATCATTCCATTATTTTGATGTCATAAACGCATGCGTTTATGTAGTTAAAAACGCATGTTTTCTGCAGCTAAAATGCATGTAAAACGCTGGAATTTTGATGTTTCTTGCTTTTTACAACTTTTCATTGATTTCAATGTTACCAAAACGCAGCCCAAATGGCAAAAACAATTGACATGCTGCTTCTTTGAACACAGAGTTTTGCCCAAAATTAAGCAAATTAAACGCTGCGTTTGGAAACGCAAAGTGCGCACAAGAAGTCCACATTTTCCATAGACTTTGCAGGAAAATCAAAACGCATGCCTTTTGGCATGAAAACGCTGCAGTTTAAAACGGACCTAAAAAGCACCTGAAACGCAGGTGAAAACTGAAAGTGCGCACATAGCCTTAGGGTTCATTCAGAAATCAGTTTTTCCGTACAAGTGCGATTTATACTTTTGATGATAGCACTTGTACCCATAAAAGTCTATGGGGCTGTTAACATATCCATGACTTTATGTGGACTGAAATACATGTATGGAGTGGGTGGGTCCATGATTCCCTTTCTGCTCGGTATTATTTGGTACTCTAACATTACATAGACATAACATAGATCTTCTCATCTTATCACGTTTTGAGCGCTACGGTTTAGCAACTCAAATTGTGCAGTCTATACAAATGCTCTGTATAGGTGGTACATTTGGCAGTTCAATCTTTTTTTCATCTGTTCCATATTATATTTCCCATCTTATTTCTATTTACTTTATATTACATTTTTTGACACTATCTGCTATGTTGATTGAATGTGTATTTATTTGTAACAAAATATACAGGTTATTTTACCCACAGTGCCTTCAATAAGTACTCATAGTCATACCCATATCTACTACACTTGCAAACTTCAAACGGAACCTAAAGACTCATCTGTTCAGAAATGCCTATAACCTTGAATGACCTCACTGCCCCACCACCGTGCAGAGCTGCCGCCCCACCACCGTGCGGAGCTGCCGCCCCATCTACACCCCACCTACTGTCTCCTCCCCATAATCCTATAGAATGTAAGCCCGCAAGGGCAGGGCCCTCTTCCCTCTGTACTAGTCTGTCTACTGTAACTTGTATATGTATTTTGTATGTAACCCCTTCTCATGTACAGCACCATGGAACTAATGGTGCTCTATAAATAAATAATAATAATAATAATAATAATAATAATAATAATACCCATGGACTTTTCTAAATTTTTTCACATTATACAGCAAACTTAATCATATTATAAAAAGAGATTTTATGTAATATACCAAAACTAAGTAGAAAATATTTGTGAAGTATAAAATAAGATATACAAAGTTTTCCAAATATTTCAAAAATATAAATCTAAAAATTGTTATGTGCATTTGTATTCAGCCCCTGATAACCTTAAATAAAATCCTGAGTGACTACAAAAGTCACATAATTAGTAAATTGAGTCCACTTGTGTTTGAATTATTTGCATTATAACTACAGCTGTTCTGTGACGGCCTCAGAGGTTTGTATGAGAACATTTGGGATTAAACAGCATCATGAAGACAAAAGAAAACACCAGACAGGTCAGGGACAAACGTGAAGAAGATTAAAGCAGGGTTAGGTTATACAAAATAGCCCAAGCTCTGAACATCTCATGGAGCACTGTTCATTTCATCATAAGAAATGGAATGCATATGGTTCCATTGCAAATCTACCAATATATGGTAACTTACTTAAACTGACATCCCAGGAAAGGACACTGCTAATTAGAGAAACAGCCAAGAGGCACATGGTCAATCTGGAAGAGCTGCAGATCTCCACAGCTCAGGTGGGAGATTCTGCCCAGAGGACAACTATTATTTGCATGCTATACAAATCTGTCCTTTATAAAAGAGTGGCAAGAGGAAAGCCATTTTTGGAAGCAAACAATAAGAAGTTGGATTTTTAGTTTGCAAAAAAGGAATGAAGAGGACACAGCTAACATATGGAAAAGGTGCTCTGCTCCGATGAGAGCAAAGTAGAACTTTTTGGGCTAAATTAAAATGCTATGTTTGGCAGAAAATTAACACTTCAGAACACACTATTCCCACCATTAAACATGGTGGTGGTAGCATTATGAAGTGGGCATGCTTTTCTTCAGCAGGGAGAGGTAAACAGGTCAGAGTTTATGGGACATTGGTTCATCTTCCAGAAGGATAATGACTCTCAACACATTATCATGGATTATGGCTACGATGGAATAGTTTACATCAAAGCATACTTATGTACATGAGTGGCCCAATTAAAGTCCAGACCTAAATCTCATTAATAATCTGTGACACTATTTCAAACACACTCTCTATACAATCTCACTGAACTAGAGTTGTTCTGCAAAAAGAAATAGGCAAAGGTTTCTACCTCTAGATGTGCAAAGCTCTTAGAATCATACTCCAAAACACTTGCAGCAGTTGTTTTACAAAAGGAAATGGGCAAAAGTTTCTACCGCCTAGATTTGTAATGCTCATAGAAACATGCTCCAAAAGACTATATACAGTATATGCAGAAAAAGTGGTCTAACAGAGGACTTGCTCAAGGGGGCTGAATACAAATACGTCACAGTTTTCAGATTTATATTTTTAAAATATTTGGAATATGATTAGTGATGGGAAAGCGTGCACGGAACTGCTCAATACTTGATCGAGCTTTTTAGTGCTCGAGACTCTCGGTACTAGATCGCATATCCGGGTACTAAGTGGCCATGCTCGAGTCCCTGCCCCATATGTTTCATGGTTGTTGTTCAGCCACTAAACATGTGGGAATAGCCTGTTAATCATGGTAATTCCGTAGCCATGTTGGCTATTAGCATTACAGTGATTAGTTCTCTGCATAGCATTATAGGGTCTAACAAAGACGCCATTTTCCACACTCTGTACCTGGAAATTGACTTGGAAGAGTTTCTGTTGGAGAACTGACCGTATCTTATAGTGTGACCCTATCAGCTGGTGCTGCCATGTACAACCAACAGTACTTTTCAAATAAAATACAACTTGTTCTCTCAT
This sequence comes from Anomaloglossus baeobatrachus, assembly GCF_048569485.1. NCBI lineage: Eukaryota > Metazoa > Chordata > Amphibia > Anura > Aromobatidae > Anomaloglossus > Anomaloglossus baeobatrachus. Next base: position 637,332,267 of record NC_134353.1, read on the forward strand.
AATACTACTCTTAATCTGCAATTAGTGTAACGATAGCTTCTGGAGTAGGGATAGTGTATTAGAGGTATGTAGGCAGAGTTCAATGAGTTGCAGTCCTTGGTGCTGCCATGCACAACCAACAGTCCTTTTCATCGCTAATTTATATAGATTCTATTCTCTAATAATACTGCTCTTAGCTGCATACATAATTTAAAATGCTCAAGGCAGCTGCATGTAGTTTCTCTTAGGCCGGGGTCACACTTGCGAGGGACTTGTATGAGTCTGACATCGAATCACCGGCACGGCCGCACACTCTCCTAACAGGAGCAGGCTGCATGTGTTTGTCTACATGCACGCTCATGTTCAGAGAGTGGCAGGTCGTAACAGGTACGGAGTGCGAGGTGCGTGGAGCCTAGCGGGGCCATGTGTGCGCGCGGCGGAGTGTGAAGTGGGTGGAGCCTAGCGGGGCCATGTGTGTGGGCAGTGGAGTGCAAAATGGGTGGAGCCTAGCGGGGCCATGTGTGCGGGCGACGGAGTGCGAAATGGGTGTGACTCGCCCACCCCAGGGCTATGGGACACCCGGTGCCGGACTAGTCCAGGGGGTAGTCAGTGGTGGTAGGGCCCAACTCCTTGACCCTGGCGGGGTCAACTAATATGGCTTCAGTGGGGGTGGTGATAATAATTAAAGTTTGTAATCGTGACGCCACCTGTGGTTTGCGGCTATTAAGCCGCCGCTGCTGTATGGGGCCTCCGGGGCTGGTGGAATGGCAGCTTGGATGGTCCTGCTCCCCACAGGTGGAGCGGTGCCCCAGGGAAACCGTTGGTGCTTATTATAGTTTATGGTGCTGGGAAAGGGTGCAGGGCTACTCAGGACGATGAAAAGAACCGACACAAACAACAGTCTCTTTACCTTCTTTTCTTTTACTTGGCAAAACAGTCCAGTCCTGGGAGACCATAACAGGTGGTGAAGGGGATCCGGTCGGCCTGGAAGTAACTGGGGTGATCCTCTTGGCCAGTCAAGTATTGAGGCCTACTCCCTGTTCTTCCTTCACTTCTACAGGACCCTGCACTGTGAGTTTAGCAATGGCCCTCTTCCTGCTGGAACCGGTGGTTCGTCCCTTTCCCCTAGGATAGGCTGCACAGGCATTCTCTGATACCTTCCCTGCTGGGGTCCACACCGGGCCCTGGTAATGCAGCTGTAGCTTCGGATTGTTTTGGAGGACAGGAGACCTACAGTCCTCCTGCCCTTCGGATTCGGCTACCAGGTAAGGGTTTTAAACCCTGGCAACCACAGACTCCGATGTCTAATTCTTCTTCTGTGCCTCTTTACAGCTCTTGCTTTCCTGGGTTGAGCTAACCTAGCTCCAACCCCTGCTCACAAGACTGCACTACTCCACATCCTCTCTCTCCAAACTTCCCTACAGACTAACTAACTCCTCCCTCAGGTCAGACTTAAGGAAGTGCTCCCTGAAACTCCAGGTTTAGAGCTCCCTCTGCTGGCCTCAGAGAGGAACAGTGTTGGATGTTGGTACTTACTGGCCAATGGACCTCCCAATTACCTCCAGGCTCAGCATTAACCCTTTGGAGGGGCAATGCTGTTGTGGCAACCAGATCCTGGGGTGCCATACTCCCCCTTAGTTAAAACCAGTACTCCCGGACTGAGGAAAAAACATAAACAAGACATAACATGTTAAAATTTCATCCCTTTATGGGAGGTGCATTACTTAAACGTTACAAACTTAAATAATAACTATAATGAGTCTAGTGTGGCTCCCTGCTGGGTGTCCATTACACTGCTCCATGGGGGACCCACCACGATAAAACCCCCAACGTAGGCTCTGGGCGTGCGTCAGAGCATCGATGACGCCATTGTATGCACGCCGGACGGGTTTTTCTTCTGGGGTGTTGAGCACACTGGTGCTAACTATAAACAATAAAGTTTTGGCCACCCATAGTCCAGTGACCCAGTTGTCCATATACTTAATCACCTAAAATAAAAAGCATTTTATACAAGACATTTTCAGATAACTATATACACTCTGATTGGTACTTTTTCTTTCTAATCTCTATACTTTGGACGGGGCTGTCCCCGGGTGCTACGTTGGGACCTGCGTTGTATTGGTGTTTGTTCCTGACTATTTGGAATGTCTGCTACCTCAGTGCTACTGATAAGCCTAACCCTGATAGGTATGCGTGATTGTTGCCTACGGGGTCTGAGATTCAAAAAGGGTATGACAGATTCACCACTGGCAGGGGGTTGATTCTCCTGTTCCACTGCTGGCGTGACATCTTGTGTTGGGACTGATAGTTCTTCAGGTGGATCTGGGACTTCTTCTGCTGCTGGTATGACCTCTTGCGGGAATGTCAATACTGGTACCACTATAGCCTTATTTATTTGGGTCCATGTTTTGGGGAATTTTCCGAGTATTGTTTGGATCATATCTTCCTCTTTTTCTTGAGGTTGGGGACTTTCTTGAACTTCTTCTTGTATTTTACACCGTTCAGGGCATACCTTCAGACGATCTCTTGAAACTGCTTGATAAGTACTGCCTCCGTCTTTACTTATGAGACACACTTTGCTGTTGTCAAAATTTGAGGGAATAATTGTGTAGGGCTCATTTTCCCACTGGTCATCTAATTTGTGCATTCTCGGCTTTTTCTTAAGGACCTGTTCTCCAGGTGCTAAGGGAGTTGCTGGGGCTGTTTGATTGTAGCTCTTTTCTTGTCTCATTCTAGCTTGGGACAGGTTCCTTTCCACACATTCCTGAACTTGGCGGTATTGTTCTTGTCGCTCTGTATTCTAATCTTCTATCTGTTGAACCGCTTCAGGTGACACAGTTCCCCTTTTCAAAGTCTACAGGTAACTTGCCAGGTCTTGCTCGCATCAAGTAAGCGGGGCTGTAGTTGGTGGAATTTACTGGTATATGATTGTACAAGTCCACTAGATCTGGCAACTTCTCTGGCCATTGGTTTCTTTCTTCTAGAGGTAGAGTCTTGAGCAAATCAATAACCACATGGTTCATCTTCTCGCATAATCCATTGGTTTGAGGGTGGTACGGTGTTGTTCTTATTTTCTTACAGCCGTACATGTTACAGAATTCTTGGAACACTTCCAACTTGAATGCAGGGCCCTGATCAGTCAGTACTCTTTCAGGATAACCGTGGGGTCGACAAAAGTATGCTTGAAATGCCCTAGCTGCTGTTCTGGCTGTTTGGTCCTTCACAGGCACTACTAGCAGGAAACGAGAGTAATGGTCCACTATGGTAAGGGCGTAGACATAGCCTGACCGGCTTGGTATTAGTTTCACGTGGTCCATGGCCACTAATTCAAGGGGCTGCTTCGTCATGATTGGCTGCAGGGGCGACCTCTGGCTAGTATCATCTTTTCGCCTCAGGTTACACGGACCACAGTCTCGGCACCACTTCTCAATGGCCTTTCTCATGTGTACCCAGTAGAACCCATCACGGAGTAGGACCTCCAACTTCTTCCACCCAAAGTGTCCTGCTTTATCGTGGTAAGCGGCTAGGACCATAGGGGCATTCCTCTGTGGAACTACTATTTGCCAGACGAGTTCATTGGTTCGCCAGTTAACATATCTCTTGCATAACTTGCCTTTGTAGAGAAACAGTCGTCCCCTCTCCTTCCACAGCTGTTGGGCTTCTTGTGAAGCATCTGGACCAAGATGGGTTTCAGCTTGTGTTAGCTTTTCTTTGACTAATCGGACAGCCGGGTCACTGTTCTGGGTTTCTTCCCATTTATGGTGGAGTAATGGGTTGACCGAGACCTCGTGCTGGCTCGAGCACTTCCCTCTTACAGCATGCTCACACTGGGAGACACCTTGGTGATGGAAAGCCGGTAACTCTATCTCTTCGAGGGAGGGTAGTGGAGCAAATAAGGGGATAGATAGAGCAGATAGAGACAGGGAGACGGTAGGGGTCAATGAAGGATTAGGGGGGGATGGGACATACAAGGAAGGTAGAGAGGCTAGGAGTAATAAAGGTGTTAATAGGATTAAATGTCTACTGGCAAATGCAAGAAGTCTTGCAAACAAAATGAATGAATTGGAGACTCTTATGTCAACCATGGATTATGATGTGGTGGGCATTACGGAAACCTGGCTGGATGAAAGCCATGACTGGGTGACAAACATACAGGGTTATAGTACATTTAGGAAGGACAGGAAAGGCCAAAAAGGTGGTGGGGTGTGTATATTTATTAAATCTAACCTAAAACCTGTGTTGTATGATGACATTGAGGGGAACAGCAACAATGTAGAGTCAGTATGGGTAAATGTACATGGGGAGGGGAATAATGGAAAAATGCTAATTGGAGTTTGCTATAAGCCTCCTAACATACCTGAACAAATAGAGGGTAAAATGCTGGAACAAATTGAAAAGGCAGCTAATAATAATAATCGGGTTCTTATTATGGGGGATTTCAACTATCCAGACATTCAGTGGGACATAGAATCTTCTGGTTCTGCTAAAAGCTGTAAGTTCTTATCTACTATTCAAGACAATTTCCTCTCTCAGATGGTAGGTGAACCGACCAGGGGAGATAATTTGCTAGATCTGGTCCTGTCAAATAGACCGGATACAATTTCAGATCTACAGGTCCGGGAGCACTTGGGCACCAGCGATCATAATATGGTAAGCTTCAACATAATATTCAATAGAACATTTCAAAGGGGGAATGCTAAAACCTGGAATTTTAGGAAAGCTGATTTCAACAAATTAAGGGAAGAGCTTAAATGTGTAGATTGGGACAAAGTCATGGTAACTGGGGATACGGAACATAAATGGGGTAAGTTTAAGGATATACTACTAGAGTCCTGTAAAAAACGTATACCCTCTGGTAATAAAATGTCCAGGAATAAAAAGAAACCACTATGGATAAATAAGACTGTACAAAGTAAAATAAAACAAAAACTAAGGGCATTTAAAATCTTAAAGGCTGAGAATACAGAAATAGCATTTCAGAAGTATAAAGATATCAATAGGAAATGTAAAAAAGAAATCAAACAAGCAAAATTAGCTACTGAAACAAAAATCGCCAATGACATTAAAATAAATCCCAAAATCTTTTATAAATACATTAATGCCAAAAGGAAAACAAAGGATAGTATCGGCCCCTTAAAATATAATAACAAGTTAGTTATAGAGGACAAACAAAAGACTGAGATATTAAATAGGCATTTCTCATCTGTATTCACCAAGGAACTGACTGTACCAGGGATCATTCAACAAGTGAAAAATCAAAGTCCACCACCCGATATAATTAATTTAACACAAGATGAAGTACGCCTACGTCTGAGTAAATTAAACATTGACAAATCCCCAGGGCCAGATGGCATTCATCCACGAATATTGAGGGAATTGAGCTCCGTAATCGACAGACCGCTGTATCTCATCTTTTTAGACTCACTTGTAACAGGGTTGGTGCCTCAGGATTGGAGGATTGCTGATGTGGTACCAATATTTAAGAAAGGTAAGAGGGTAGATCCAGGCAACTACCGTCCAGTAAGCCTGACATCAGTAGTATGCAAAGTTTTTGAGGGCATTTTAAGGGATGACATGCAAAAATATATTGCAGAAAATAATATGATAACTGACAAACAGCATGGATTCATGAAAGATAAGTCGTGTCTAACCAACCTGTTGGGGTTCTATGAGGGGGTAAGTTCAAACCTGGATATTGGTAATGCAGCTGATGTGATTTATTTGGACTTTGCAAAGGCATTTGATACTGTCCCACATAATAGCCTTATACTAAAGTTCCAGAAGCAAGGACTAGGGGACCCAATATGCAACTGGGTAAGGAATTGGCTAAAAGATAGGAAACAAAGAGTAGTCATAAAGGGTACATTCTCTAGATGGGCTATAGTCAGCAGTGGGGTGCCGCAGGGATCTGTACTTGGACCGATTCTTTTTACTCTCTTTATTAATGACCTTGTGGATGGGATTGATAGTACAGTGTCAGTCTTTGCCGATGACACCAAACTATGTAGGATATTAAAAACTGACCTGGATAGTACAATATTACAAAAAGATCTGGATAAGATGTCAGAATGGGCAGATACTTGGCAAATGAGATTTAATGTTGATAAATGTAAAGTAATGCACCTAGGACGGAGTAATCCTATAGCTGCGTATACATTAAATGGAAGTAAACTCGGGACTACAGAACAGGAGAAGGACTTGGGTATTCTCATTACAAATAAGCTGAGCAGCAGCACTCAATGTCAAGCTGCAGCTGCTAAAGCAAACAAGATTTTAGGGTGTATAAAAAGAGAGATTAGATCCCGTGATCCCAACGTATTGTTACCCCTCTATAAATCACTTGTAAGGCCACATCTGGAATATGGGATTCAGTTTTGGGCTCCACATTTTAAAAAGGACATTCAGAAGTTAGAGTCAGTTCAAAGGCGGGCAACTAGACTATTACAAGGAATGGAAGGCCTCACATATGATGACAGGTTGAAAAAGTTAGATATGTTTAGCTTAGAAAAAAGACGTCTCAGAGGAGATCTCGTTTATATGTATAAATACATGTGTGGTCAATATAAAGGACTGGCACATGACTTATTCCTTCCAAAGACAGTACTAAGGACCAGGGGGCACTCACTACGAGTGGAAGAAAAGCGATTCCGACACCTAAATAGGAAAGGGTTCTTTACAGTTAGAGCAGTCAGACTGTGGAATGCCCTACCACAAGAGGTAGTAATGGCAGATACTATAACAGCTTTTAAAAAAGGGCTGGATGATTTCCTCAGTACACAAAACATTGTTGGTTATAAATGACTTAGTGACTAAATGTAGAACTGGTGGAGGAAGGTTGAACTAGACGGACCTAGGTCTTTTTTCAACCTAAGTAACTATGTAACTATGAGTTCATCCAGGTCTTCTCCAGACTCGGGTAAGTGAGGCATTCTGGACAGCACATCAGCATTGTTATTCTTTCGGCCAGCCCTGTACTTGATGGTAAAGTCAAAGTTGGACAGTCCAGAGGAGAAGACGGCGACCATCAGCCCGGATGGGGGACCAGAGTACGAGCGGCCGCGGCGGCCGGCCACCAGCACCTTGGTTTACCAAAGGACTCATGTGATTCTTTTACTTGTGAGTAAAGGGTGTTTTACACGCTGCGACATCGCTAGCAATCTCGTTAGCAATGTGACACGCCAGATCTCAGATGCAATCTGCCGAGATCGCACATAGGTCGTTTTTATAGCGCCGGTCACATGTGCGATCTCGGCAGATCGCATCTGAGATCTGGCGTGTCACGTCGCTAACTAGATCGCTAGCGATGTCGCAGCGTGTAAGGCATCCTTAACCAAACATCCCCTGGTCCATCCGGGCGCGCAAGCCCCTGCCATCGCCATACCCTGCACAGAGACACTGGGCCCCGGGGCAACCATCCCTACCAACGGAGGGGTTAACATCTGGCTGCCATTACATCTCCCACGGATATCCCCCAACAGCAGTGGTGGTGTCCCACTTCACCACACACCGTGTGTGGCATCATGAACCGAATACAGTCAAGGCTGTACAACTATGCCCCCCTTTTCATTCGGCGTGTCCGCGTGACCCCCGGGTCCGGAGGATCCCTCGAGCCAAGCAGCGGGTCCGGATCCGAGCAGCGCCGGCTTCTGGCATGGGGGCGGCACATATAATATTTATATCTAACATACATGGTAAATATTGCATGAAAAAGCATCAATTGGAACAATGACAATGGAATGGTCTCATTGCTGTTGAAGATGGAATCAGGTGATGTTTACCATGAAATAATTGCTGGATCTACGAGGGGGAGCTATAATAAATAGCTGCACAATACCCCTTAATAATGACCTGCAAAGGACGTGCTCATAGGTCTCCCTACGCATTTCGTGTAAGACTCATCAGGGGAGCTTCACTAAGGTACAGCACACGAAACACCTCCTAACAGAACAGAGGTAGACGCCAAAAATAGGGGTTCATTCAGAAATCAGTTTTTCCGTACAAGTGCGATTTATGCTTTTGATGATAGCACTTGTACCCATAAAAGTCTATGGGGCTGTTCACATGTCCATGACTTTATGTGGACTGAAATACATGTATGGAGTGGAGCAATGGCTCCTTCATTCCCTTTCTGCTCTGGATTATTTAGTACCCTGACATTACATAGACATGACATAGATCTCACTTTATCACATTTTGAGTGCTACGGTTTAGCAACTCAAATGATGCAGTTTATATAAATGCTTTGTATAAGTGGTAAACTTGGCAGTTTAATCACTTTTTCATCTGTTCCATACTATATTTCACATCCTATTTTTACTTACTTTATTTTACATTTTTTTACAGTATCTGCTATTTGGATGTGTATTCATTTGTATTCATATGCAGGTTATTTTACCCACAGTGCCTTGAATAAGTACTCAGGGTCATACCCCATGGACTTTTAAATATTTTTTCACGTTATTTCACAAACTTAAACATATTATATTGAGATGTTATGTAATATACCAAATCTAAGTAGAAAGTATTTGTGAAGCATAAAATAAAATATACATTGTTTTCTAAATATTTCAAAAATATAAATCTAAACATTGTGATGTGCATTTGGATTCAGCCCTCTGATACCCTTAAATAAAATCCTGAGTGACTACAGAAGTCACATAATTAGCAAATTGAGTCCACCTGTGTGTGAATTATTTTCATTTTAACTACAGCTGTTCTGTGATAGCCCTAGAGGTTTGTATGAGAACATTTGGGATTAAGCAGCATCATGAAGACAAAAGAAAACACCAGACAGGTCAGGGACAAACTTGTGTAGAAGATTAGGTTATAAAAATAGCCCAAGCTCTGAACATCTCATGGAGCACTGTTCATTTAATCATAAAAAAGGGAATGCATATGGTTCCATTGCAAATCTACCAATATATGGTAACTTACCTAAACTGACATCCCAGGAAAGGAGACTGCTAATTAGGAAAACAGCCAAGAGGCACATGGTCACTCTAGAAGAGCTGCAGAACTCCACTGCCCAGGTGGGAGATTCTGCCCAGAGGACAACTATTATTTGTATACTACACAAACCTGTCCTTTATAAAAGAGTGGCAGGAGGAAAGCCATTTTTTAAAGCAAATTGTAAAAAGCCATGCTTTTAGTTTGCAAAAAGCCATATTTATGCAATTGAGTAGCATTGTTGAAGTCCAGACCTAAATCTCACTATTAATCTGTGGCAGTATTTGAAACACACTCTCTCAATACAATCTCACTGAACTAGAGTTGTTCTGCAAAAATAAATTTGCAAACATTTCTACCTCTAGATATGCAAAGCTCCTAGAACATACTCCAAAAGACTTACAGCAGCATATGCAACAAAAGATGATCCAACAGACTCAAGGGTGCAGAAAAAAAAGTCACAATTTTCAGATTTATATTTTTAAAATATTTGGAATATGATTAGTGATGGGCGAAGGTGCACGGTACTGCTCGGTACTCGATCGAGCATCAGAGTTCTCAAAACTCTCTGTACTTGACTGAATATCTGGGTACTAAGTCGCCATGCCCAAGTCCCTGCCCCATATGTTTCATGGTTGTTTTTCAGCCACTAAACATTCGGTAATTGCCAGTCAATCATGGTAATGCCATAGCCACTGGCTACTGACATTACTGTGATTGGTTGTCTGCATAGCGTTATAAAGTCTAAATAATACCTGACGACATCATTTTCCACACACTGTCACTGGAAATTGAGTAGGGAGAGTTTCTGTTGGAAAAGGGACAGTATCTTATAGCATGACAGCACCTGCTGGTGCTGCGATGTACAACAAACAGTACTTTTCAGGCCTAATTGAAATACAATCTATTCACTAATAATACTGCTCTTAGTCTGCATCTAGTGTAGGGTTAACTTCTGGAGTAGGGATGGTGTATTAGAGGTATTTAGGAAGGGTTCATTGAGTTACAGTGCTTGGTGCTGCCACGTACAACCAACGTGCTTTTCATTGCTAATTTATATATATTCTATTCTCTAATAATACCGCTTTTAGCAGCGTACATAATTTAAAATGCTCAAAGCGTGTTGTAAGTGACAGGGAAAAAAAAATCCTGCTGATGGTGGTTCATACAGAGGCCATGGTTGTGGACTAGGGTAAACTGGGCCTGCCTTCACGGCACACCAAGCACAGGCAACATCTAGACCTATGTTCCTGTCCCATTTTACAGGGTGACATTGGACACCACTGTTGAAGTAAGAACAGTGCAAGCAGGTTGTGGGTTAGATGACACATACATTTTCTAAGCATCATAGCAGCAACAATCCTTGTTTTGGCTGCAGCAGGGATTTCACATTAGCAGTGCATATTACTGCAGCAGTCAATCACTGAGCTCCGTGGCTCATGTCATCCACTCAGCTAAGTGATTGACTGCAGCAGTGATCTGTGGTGTGGAAGTCACATCATTACTGCAGCCAAGACCCAGAGACTGGAGTAGCAAAGGAGAAGAGGCCCTGGACCCAGTAGGGATGATGACTATCTGATTTTGTTATGTTACATGACTGTAAGAGTTTGGTGACCATTTTGATAAAACTCTAAAAAAGTAATTATACTTACTGTACCCTAAAACAGTGCCTTTGTAATACTGCATATAACTCACTACAGAAACCAAGCACATGCATTGTCATAAAGTCCCAAAATTGGCTGATCCTGAAGGGCTACAAAGTCTTTATGTCATATTTGTCTATACATACCCTATGTGTCAGCACGCTGCAACTAAAGAATACATGAACTCTATCTTAAAAGAGTAAGGTGCTTAGTTAACACTTCTTCCACCAGCTCAGGGGGACCACGATGGGGAGTCCTAGTGCCCCATTGTATGCAAATATAACCCTGGGCTGGTGGGAGGAGATGGTTGATTTTTGGGAGGAGTCATTGGTCCATGCTGAGAAAATCATTTTGTGGTGTCGCTACATCGATGATGTATTTATGCTGTGGAGAGGTTCGGAGGTGGAACTTTTGGAGATGGTGTCAGTCCTGAATGCCAACACACTAGGTCTAAAATTTACCTATGAGGTAAATGAGACAAGGTTGCCTTTCTTGGATGTACTGACAGAAAAAAATGAGGCGGGTGAGATTATTACAAGCAGATATCGAAAGCCTACTGCTACCAATTCCTTGTTAAGGTGGGAGAGTGGGCGCCTGACTAGTCTTAAGAAGGGGGTTCCTAAGGGACAATTCCTTACACTAAAAAGGAACTGTTCAGAGGAGGGACTCTTTCTGAGCCAATCCGAGGATCTGAACTGTTGGCTAAAGAATAAGGGTTACCCGGAGAGGGTGATTCATCAGGCTTTTGCAGAGGTGAAATCTAAAAACAGGACAATGGTTCTAAATGCTCCTTCACAGATGGCGAAAAAAGAGATCATACAATTTATTACCACATTCAATAATGGTGCAGAGGAGGTTCACAGGATACTGGGTAGACACTGGTCCATTTTAAAAATGGACGAGGATATTGCCCCATTGCTATTGGAACTACCTGCCATTTCCTATAAGAAGGCACATTCATTAAAAGAGAGATTGGTGCATAGCCATTTTGTGTCTTCTAACAAAACATGGCTTTCCAGTGACGTTAAGGGGTGTTTCCGTGCAATGGATGCATAGCGTGTGGTTCCATCAAAACAGGAAAACACTTCACCTCTAATGTCACAAATAAGCGCTATGAGATTAAATGTAGAACAAAAGGGGTCATCTACAAGGCCACATGTACGTGCAATAAAGAATACGTCGGAAATACAAAAAGGGAATTCAGGAGAAGAGTGGGAGAACACCTTCATGACATCAGATTAAAAACTGACACCCCTTTGGCACGACACATTAATGAGAGACATTGGGGGGACCCAAATATGATCTTTTTCCAGGGTATTGATGTAGTACCACCACCAATGAGAGGAGGAGACTGGGATAGGAGCATACTGAGACAGAAACCACTATGGATATTCTGGCTTAAAACTGTTAAACCCCTGGGCCTGAATGAAACACTTTCTTTTGCACCCTTTGTGTAGTTTTGAGGTATATTCGGCTAGGAGGGATATTTGACGGCCGAGTGGGTGCACCATCCATCGTCCTTTTTAGGGTGCCGACCCTCACATGACAGGTAGGGTAGTTGTTTCAGAGTGTTAGTGGTTAGAATTAGGTTGGTGATGGTTTTTCCGTTTCTAACTTGGGCCCCAGAATATCCATTTGTGTTCCCTATAATATAGCTTTCTCCCAAATAGAGTTTAGGCATTTTTTCTGTGATTTTCTGTGATTCTGGCGGTTTTCCCTTTTGGGGGGGACCCTCCTTTGGCTCTGTATTTTTGCCTCTGCATTTTTTTATGTTCCTGTTGGGAAAATGCACCTGCATATCCCCATCTGGATTATTGCCTGAGTTTGCAGAACTCTGCACGTTGGCAATACCTGCACGGGACGATCATTGGGGAATTTCTTTCCCCTCTTTCATATACATCAAATAATAATACCACTCTGCTGGTTTGTTTTACCTGTATGTTGTGGCTGCGATGTATATGAGAATGCTGTTACGATTCTGCACTTGCGCAGAATGGTGCGTTCCATAACGCCCCTGAATGACGTGTGCGCTTCAGCGGTGGGTGTGCCTGGAAGAGGGGCGTGCTATCGATGGGCGGATATGACGTCAGACGCCATTGCGGCGGTTTTAAACATTAAAAAGGCAGTGAATGCTGGCACGGCTGTGCAGCATAATGCGCGCCTGATGTCGGAATCACAGTGAGTATATTGCCTTTAGGATTACTGACCATGGTTAACTTCATTAGATATTGGTGACTGAGAAATGCTTTTCAATATTTTCAGCTACATGTGTCGGTCCATGTTGGTACATTAAATGTGCAGACACACTGTGTATCGCTCTCCTGATGATAAGGAAACGCATTGAGAGTGGAGCCCTGATATGATGAATTATCCAGCTGACAGTTATATTGGATCCTGCAGCAATACCTGGGAGGACCGGGAGATCCACTAAATGTCAGTCTATGTCTTACAGCGATCATAAGGAACACCAGACCAGACCTACAGGAGACTGATGAGACTGTTCCTTTTTCTAATATAGAGGTTGTTAACCTATACTACGATCACCACCTTCTAATTAGGGGTATGGTGTCAAAGAGGTTATTGAACCATAATTTAATCGCTGTAGTGTAACAATTGGTGTATTGATGCCTTTTGAAACCCATAGGGTATATACAGGGCATTATACTTGGATATATGTGGCACGTGCTGTGCAATGGTTGTTTGTTTGTTTGTCTTGTTGCGACATTTTAAATATTATCTATTAAAAGTTAATATTTAGGCATCTTTTTAGCTGGTTGTTTAGCTATTTGCAAATCATTTTGTTATGAAAAACTGCAAAAGCCATCCATCTACATCAAGGTGTACTGAAATATGGATGGATTTTCCCATGCCAAGCTAGGCCTCAACTAAACTAGGAAGTTAAAAAGAGATCAAGCATAGCTTGTAATTAAGACCTTGCTTAGGAAAGAAGGGTGGACAAGGGGTCCTGAGCCCCCAAGGAGGCCAAATCAATATATACTAAAAAAAAGGAAAAAGAAGGACCATCAAACCGTTAATATCATCTAAATGTACAGATGCACCATTATGCCATCTGCTCAATATTGGAGTTAATGCCACATTCTTGAAGTGAAGAATGCATTTATGCATAAAGTGTCTAAAATTAAATGTTCAAATTGTCTCTCCAGTAAAGGAGACAAACTCTAGCACAGCGCCACCTATTGGAAGTAGCGATCCTAAAAGTCACAAGTGGATTTTTGACAATCCTTTGCAATATGACTCAGGATATATAAGCCAGATCAGAATCCCAAAATTAAATGAGCCCTTAGTTTATGTTCATGTCCTCAGTCCATCTGTTACACTGTGAGTATCTAGCACAATAATATGTTCCAGATTCTTCAGGTCTCACTCCAGTGAGTTTACAGTAAACTTCTCCTTTACTTGTGTCTCTTGTAATAGTTATACGCCCCTGTACAGACTGGGCATAGGCTTTGCTATTATCATAACACATCCTTCCCAAATACTCCAGACCTTTCCCTTCAGGTTGTCTGACCCATTCTACACAACGCATGTTAGTGCTGTCAGTGAGGGCGGCACCGCTCACTTTACAGGTCAGGTCCAGAGTCTCTGATGGTCTCACAATCCCAGGACCAGACTCCATCATAGAGATTTGGGAAGTGACATCTGCAAATTAGTAACAAAAATTACCTGGTAAATCTTACAAATTCAGAAAGATATTGTAACATTGACAAACAAATAAGATTTTTCTGAAATGAGACCCACATTGTGAGGAAAACACTACACTGAGTAACCACAGTAGAGTCTTCATCTCTGGTCTGAGGATTTGCAGAGAATGTTTGTTTTGGATGAGTGTCCTGATGATCTCACTGAAATCTGTTATATAATTTCAGGTCAACGGCAGAAATTTACATATTTATTATACTGGCAAATTCTGAGGAATCCTTGAGAATGTCCTCCTTTTCTTTTTTGGCATCTACAGGTAATATATGGGGGGTGGTTGTGATAAAACCATATAATAATAATAATAATGTTTATTCATTTATATAGTGCTATTAATTCCACAGCACTTTACATACATTGGCAACACTGTCCTCATTGGGGCTCACAATCTAGAGTAGAGTCCCTATCTGTATGTCTTTGGAGTGTGGGAGGAAACCCACGTAACCATGGGGAGAACATACAAACTCCTTGCAGATGTTGTCCTTGGTGGGACTTGAACCCAGGACACCAGCGCTGCAAGACTGCAGTGCTAACCACTGAGCCACCGTGCTGCCATCTCTTTCTTTCAGTCTTAATCTTGGCAGTGAACATAAAAGGGATCTCAACACAATAGTATTTATATAGCTTAATTTCTTGAAATAGATATTATATACTTTGTTATGAAATATGAATACAATCCTAACATCTGACGAAATGGAAGCTTGGCCATAACAGATAAAATATTTCATGCTTCTAATTATGGGTTTCTCCTATAGTCTGCTCTGTTCTATTGTCAGAAAAAGACTTTATTCTTTTGCAATATAAGAATCCTAAACTGAAGCAGTGTGACACTTGCGTTACTACATTATCTTTATGTATCCTAGAACTTATCTTGAAAGAAAAAATAGCTACACAATCCTTGAGATTTTTCTCATGATTTTTGATGTATAGTTCGAAGAGAAATCCATTCATAGATAGCATGCATTATCTTCATGTGAACATATAGAAACTAACATTTAAACATATTTGTATGGGAAGTGCCCAAATTTGGACCCATACTGTCATGATTATCTTTCAATGGTGAGAGATTTGTGACGGTTCTACTATTTGCACCTTTTTCTCCCAACTCTGGAGCCCAATACTAGGGCTCATTCACATGGCCATTCCATTTGTACCGGTCAGTTCTTGTTTTTTTGCAGACCCACGGACAGGACCATCTTTTTAATGTCTTTTGTGTAGGATCGGATGGCACACGGTAGCACTTCCGTGTGCATCCGATTCAAAAAAACACATCGGATGCCGTATGTCCGTTCGTTATTATGGAACGTGTCCTATTTTGTTCTGTAATAATGGACCGTGACTCAATACAAGTCAATGGGCCGGCAAAATCTCCGGAAGCCGCACGGAAGCACTCCTGTGTGACCTCCGTCAGGTGCCCATGCAGTCTGTGTCCCGCTCCTTGCCAGCCCCGCAGCTGCTTGCACTGCAGTATCAGCAGTTTCTCACACTGCAGTGCAGGCAGCCGCGCGGATGACAAGCGCTGCTGTCAGGAGGTTAGATTGAGATCATTACCTGCTGTGACGATCTCCTGCACTCCTGACGTCAGCGCTGTCACTGCCTTCTATGCCCGCCGCGTTCTCACATCACTTCTCGCGGGAGGCCCGAGACTGTCACTAGCGGTGATGTCACAGGCTCCCACGATTCTTTGCTGTGAACGCGGCGGACAATGGAAGTCTGTCACAGCGCTGATGACAGGAGTGCAGGAGATTGTCACAGCAGGTAATGATCTCATCTAACCTCCTGACAGCAGTGCTCGTCATCCCCTGCAGCGACCTAGGCTGACCTATTGATGTTAGCTCAGGTCACTGCACTACTCTCTCAGCCAATGGGGAACATTCAGTTCTTCATTGACTGGGACAGTGAGTATGGATCGTCATGGCATCCCCTTATTGGATTACGCCGGACCTGGATTGGTGAAAGAGGGAATATTTGGGGAGTGTGTTTTCAAATAAAACTTTTTTGTTGTCTATTTTTTTGTAATTACTGACTGGGTTAGTGATGTCGGGTATCTGATAGACGCCAAGACATCACCAACCCCAGGGCTTGATGCCAGGTGACATTACATATCTGGCATCTGTGACGCCCTGGACTAGCCAGGTAGTCACAGTTAGGCCCTTGCACTACACCCATCCCCAAATAAGGTGACAGCAGCCAACCTATTAAACCCTAGTCACCTCCCTCTGGGTTTGATGTCCACACCATGGAGGCGGAGCCAGGCGGTTGGCCACCCCCCCAGGAGCTCACATGCCCAGAGGCAGGAAAAACCTGTCAGATCAGTTAGGGAGAGGAGGAGAGTAGTTGTGAAGAGGAGTTAAGAGGAGAAAAATCTATCAGAGTCCTGGGTAGCTGCCCGGGCCCTTTGGCTAGGAGGCAGACGGTGGTGGCCGTGTTCCAGGATCCGGGAAGACAGCCCGGTGTAACCGTAGGTAGCCGGTACAGGGTAGTGGCCCACCGGTACTGAACCGGGGAACCAGCTGGAAACCGGAGCACAAGTGGTGGTACTCAGACCCTGAAACGTGGTTCCGAATCTACCGGACCCCGTTTATTAACTGATTGAGGTCTGGACTTTAGGTCCTTTCCCACCCAAAGTCCCGAAAGAAGGCAACAGCCCACCGATTCCGGATAATGGCCACTGCCAAGGGCCAAGAGATCCAACGGGCCAGCGCCTGCGGGCAAACGGGCTCTCGCGACGTACACGCCGAGGAGCGGGACTCCCGTCGCTGAAGCGCGGTTGTCCAATTCTACAAAACAGGTGCAGGAGAAGACGGACACCATCAACCGTTTTGGGGACCAAAGCGACCGGCTGCGGGCACCGACCATCCTCTGTTTGGTTTACCAGAGACTGTACTCACAGCAAAAAAGGGCAACCAGTCCAGTTAGCCCGTATTAAGAGGCCCGGCTGCACCCCGCATAGTCAAAGTGCAAAAATCTGCACCTGTGAAGTGTCCATCATGTTGAGAGGCTTGTCTGCATCCTGTTTGTGCATTAGATATGTTGGCCTGGGCTAACTGCACTGGTTGCCCTTTTTTGCTGTGAGTACATTTTATAATACATTTTTGGGGGAGTTTTTAGCTCCTCTTTTTGTTGCTATTTTTGATATTTATCAGTGTAGGGACCCGCAAGCGTGAGGATCCGTGATGAGGGTTGTGGGCTTACGTACATTGGCAAATTTACAAACTAATAACTCACATATATTGTATATGTATTTTTGCACTTTGACTATGCGGGGTGCAGCCGGGCCTCTTAATACGGCCGTGCATAGTGGAATTTCTGTCCCTTACGTGCTGCAGTGAGTAGTGTCCGGGTAACCCGCCTAATCTAATAGTAAGGGCATGGTAATAGGTTGCTGGCTGGACACCATGCGCATACAAGTGTGAACAGTGCCCTATGCGCGCCACTGGTGTGCAATTTACCTTGCACCTGTGAAGTGTCCATCATGTTGAGAGGCTTGTCTGCATCCTGTTTGTGCATTAGATGTGTTGGCCTGGGCTAACTGGACTGGTTGCCCTTTTTTGCTGTGAGTACATTTTATAATACATTTTTGGGGGAGTTTACCAGAGACTCCTGTGTGTTTGTCCGAGTGAGTACCACTGTGCCAGTGGGCCACGCACCAACACTGCACCACATCAACCGGGTCCCGGGGGCCACCACGGAGGGGTTAACATCACAAGCTGCCCCCAACATCTCCCCCGGGGTGCCCAGTAACCGGCAGCGGTGGTGCCTACAATCACCACAACCCGTGGGTGGCGTCACAAACTCTAATCTAATCCCAAAAAAACCCTATCAACACGCCAGCCCCCTTTCAGAGTGACGTGACCCCCGGTCCGGAGACGCTCGAGCCACCGACATACGAGCCCAGATCCGAGCGGCTCGGCTGCAGCCGAGAGCGGGGCCGTACACATTGGCTATTCTAGCGTCATGAACAGGATTGAGCCAGTCCATTTACCTGTGGAAGTGCGCCTTGAAGTCGGCAGTGATCCGTTGCAAAAATTGCGAAGTCCCCCATTTTGCCACCATATTGTAGCGCGAAGATTCCCGCCTAAGCCGTCTTGCCCGAAGAAAAGGTGCAAAAGCAAAGCGCCGCCCCCTGGGAACAGAGAGTGTTGGAGAGCGCGCAGCTTCAAAGGAAGCCGTGCAGAAGGAGTGCTGTGAAAAGACCAAGGGGGGGGCGGGTGAAGATTCCCACCCATGTGACTGAAGGGATAAAGGGCCGGGACTCCAGGACTCTGTCAACCATCTGGTTCCTGGACATCCACTGTGCAGCATGTCTGACCCATCCGGCAAGCCCAAAATCCCAGAGCCCACGCCTGGAACAGCGGCGTGGGTGGAAGCCCGGACGACGCAGATGTGTCGCCGTCTACAGGCCCAAGTCCGGTTCCTCATGGAAAGGTGGGTGGCCGAAATGGAGGAAGTAGCTGCGGCCATGCGGATACGCGAAGTGGAGGTAGTGTTGGAGGAGCGGGTAGGCAACCCACGTCCCTATGTCCCCGAGGGAACGGCCACTGTGGCTAAGGAACCCGGTCTGCTCCCGCTCACCCTGCGGCTTCCCTCGCTGTCCGTACCGGTTGCCTCTGCTCCGCCGATCGGTCCACTGCCCCCGACACAGGCAGTGGGTTCCACCCCACTTGCCCATGAGGACAAGCCTGTAGACGCCACCCGTGGACGGCCCTTCGTTCAGCCTGCACCAATCCCGTTGCCATGGAAGGTTCCCTGGGAGGTGCCCGTCCGCGAGGTGAACCCGCCGGTCCCGGAAGTGACCGCGCCCAAAGAGGTCCCGGCCCCGGCAGTCCGCCCGGCCATGGAGAAGGTGGAAGCTGCCCGGAAGAAGGCCCGGCAGATGAGGCCCATCGCTCCCGAACCCCAGGCCTCGGCTGACGCAGCGCAGGGTTGCCGCTGTAGAGCAGCACCACATGCCACGTCACTGCAGGGCTCCCCAGCCTCAAAGGTACCAGTCGTAGCCGGTATGGGGGAGCTCCGGCAGGGCCCGACCCTCGTGCAGTGGGAGCAGGCGGATTCTCCGTACTGGGAGCGGCGGCCGAGCCAGCTGGGCCGGGAAATCGCGGTCCGTGAGCAGCGGAGAGCAGAGGTGCTGGCCCGCACCATCCACGAGAAGGAGAACTTGCGGAGTGCCAACTTTCGGGTGCGGGGCAAGACCTACAAAGGTCAAGTCCGCCGGTTTGACCCCCAGTGTGGATGGGGGTTCAACTTTGAACCAGGCCTGGTGGCCGAAATCTTTGTATCCCGTCGGGATGTTAACTCTCACCTCCCGATGGGTCACCCGGACCGTGACCTACTACCCGGTGACCTGGTGACGTACACCCGTCACTGCGGGAAGAGGGGCTGGTTTGCCCTCAATGTGAAGAGGAAGGAGAGTCGCAATGTTCCAAGGCGGCCCCAGTCCCCTCCCCCACCGTACATCTCCGAGGTCCTGGTCGAGGAGGAGTTTGAAGAACCTGATTAAGAAAGTTAAAGAGCGGTAGCGGTTCCCGACTACCATGCTGAAGTCCCCGTTGGGACCATCCTGCCCGTCCCCATTGGGACTTTAAAGTGTTTTACCCCGTTATCTACCAATAGACAAGGCTGAGAACTAGCAGGCCACCCAATAACTTTTGGGACTTGTATATAGCCCTTGGACCACCTTCTGTCCTACAGTCTCTGGAGAGGCTGGTTGGAGGAAGGGCCTGCGGTAGAGGAGGCTGGGGTCCCGTCACCAATGGAACCGGTGACAACCTTCCACATCCGGGGTCCCCTGGATGTGGGGCCTCTGAGAGACTGCCGGGTATGGAACTTTGTACCCAGCTCGTTGTGGGCAATACCTGGGCCTGTTTCCTGGACTGGGGAAAAGGGGTGCTGACCTGGTTTTCTTAGAAGCAGCATCAAGGCTAGGTTTGCTTGGGTGGGCAAATGGAAGGACCCGGTCCCGTTCCCATTAATAAAAATGTTTGTAACGTTTAAGAAACCTGCCTCCCATAAAGGGATGATTCCTAAAGTATTCTTATCTATATAATGTTATTATAATTGTATGGTATTTTTCTCTTTTCAGTTAAACAAAATAAACCGGTGGTGGTCGGGCAGCCCGCAGACTGTCTGCATTCAACCAAGGGGGAGTGTGATGCCCTGAACTAGCCAGTTAGTCACAGTTAGGCCCTTGCACTACACCCATCCCCAAATAAGGTGACAGCAGCCAACCTATTAAACCCTAGTCACCTCCCTCTGGGTTTGATGTCCACACCATGGGGGTGGAGCCAGGCAGTTGGCCACCCCCCCCAGGAGTTCACATGCCCAGAGGCAGGAAAAACCTGTCAGATCAGTTAGGGAGAGGAGGAGAGTAGTTTTGAAGAGGAGTTAAGAGGAGAAAAATCTATCAGAGTCCTGGGTAGGCCCCCGGCCCTTTGGCTAGGAGGCAGACAGTGGTGGCCATCTGCAGGAGCCGGTAAGACAGCCCGCTGGAACCGTAGGTAGCCGGGACAGGGTAGTGGCCCACCGGTACCGAATCGGTGAACCAGCTGGAAACCGGAGCACAAGTGGGGGTACTCAGACCCTGAAACGCGGTCCCGAATCTTCCAGACCCCGTTAATTAACTGATTGAGGTCTGGACTTTAGGTCCTTTCCCACCCAAAGTCCCGAAAGAAGGCAACAGCCCACCGATTCCGGATAACGGCCACCGCCAAGGGCCAAGAGATCCAACGGGCCAGCGCCTGCGGGCAAACGGGCTCTCTCGACGTACACGCTGGTGAGCGGGACTCCCGTCACTGAAGCGCGGTTGTCCAATTCTACAAAACAGGTGCAGGAGAAGACGGACACCATCGACCGTTTTGGGGACCGAAGCGACCAGCTGCGGGCACCGACCATCCTCCGTTTGGTTTACCAGAGACTTCTGTGTGTTTGTCCGAGTGAGTACCACTCTGCCTGCGGGCCGTGCACCAACACTGCACCACATCAAGCGGGTCCCGGGGCCACCACCCCCTGCCCACGGAGGGGTTAACATTACAAGCTGCCCCCAACATCTCCCCCGGGGTGCCCAGTAACCGGCAGCGGTGGTGCCTACATTCACCACAACCCATGGGTGGCGTCACGAACTCTAATCTAATCCCAAAAACCCCAATTTCAACATGCTAGCCCCCTTTCAGAGTGACGTGACCCCCGGTCCGGAGACGCTCGAGCCACCTACACACGAGCCTGGATCCGAGCAGCTCGTCTGCAGCCGAGCGCGGGGCGGTACACATCAACCCCATATATTACCCCGTTTGCCAGCGCACCAGGGCAACGGGATGAGTTGGGGTGAAGCGCCGGGATTGGCGCATCTAATTGATTCGCCACTTCTGGGGCAGCTGTGGCATGCTATTTTTAGGCTGGGGAGTGCCCAATAACGGTGGACCTCCCTAGTCTGAGAATACCAGACCACAGTTGTCCGCTGTACCTTGGCTGGTGATCCAATTTGGGGGGCATCCCACGGTTAATGGAAACAGGAATGGTTTGTTTATAAGGCAGAATAAAGGGATTGGTGGGGTAGGTGGAGTTCTCTGGAGGAAGAGGTGGGACAGTTGAGGGGTGTAAGTAAAGGATCTTGACTTACCCCCTCTCTCTTGACTTCCGGATATGGAACGATCCCCGCCCACCCTCCCTTGTGTTTAATACCGAGGGGAATTTTGTCTGGGTTGTTTCTTTGTCACAGCAGCGGGGGGTAGGTCTGGTCCAGAGGCGGTTGAAGGCAATGGTAACTGGACAGAGAGACAGCATCTTGGTATGGTGGCTCCAGGTTCCGGGATGTTGCAGGCACGGGGTTCTGCAAAGTTGGGGGGTATTAATCCGTTGGTGATTAATACCTCATCTCTGGGTCGGTGTGTTGCGTCCAGGGATATTGGGGTGAGAAGTGGTTCCTGGACTGAGCCTACTCAGGGTTGTATATTTACTGTATTGGTTACTGTGTTACCTATTGTTATTTGTTGGGGTCGCCCGTTGGACGGCGCCCCCTTGTGTTAGTATGTAAATAATAGGTAATAAAGGCTGCTGTGGCCAATTTTAAACCAAGTCACATGCAGTTCATGTATTATTTACAGATGGTATTGGTGGGTAACACACACACAGCACGACTGGAGAATCCTTCCTCAATGGTCAAGTTTTTTACTGTGAGCATGCGTACAGTAAAAAACCATGATTGACTGTAAATTCAGTTCCAGTTCCAGTGGCCAGAACGATCAGCTGATGAGCCGGCAGGCAGCTATTGTGAACGATCAGCTGATGAGCCGGCAGGCAGCTATTGTGATTGATCAGCTGATGAGCCAGCAGGCAGCTATTGTGAACGATCAGCTGATCGCCTGGCGGCCAGCTACCGTGAACGATCAGCTGATCGGCCGGCTACCGTGAGCGATCAGCTGATCGGCCGGCTACCGTGAGCGATCAGCTGATCGGCCGGCTACCGTGAGCGATCAGCTGATCGGCCGGCTACCGTGAGCGATCAGGTGATCGGCCGGCTACCGTGAGCGATCAGGTGATCGGCCGGCTACCGTGAGCGATCAGGTGATCGGCCGGCTACCGTGAGCGATCAGCTGATCGGCCGGCTACCGTGAGCGATCAGCTGATCGGCCGGCTACCGTGAGCGATCAGCTGATCGGCCGGCTACCGTGAGCGATCAGCTGATCGGCCGGCTACCGTGAGCGATCAGCTGATCGTTCACAATAGCCGGCCGCTGGTAAAACAGTAGATAAAAACCCAACAGATTGTTTTTGTGCAGCATCAGTAACATCAGTTGTGCCACTATCTGCAACGCATCTGTACCGCCCCGCGGCCTCTGCTGCGGCCGCCGAGCCGCTCGGATCCGTGCTCGTGTGCTGCGGGTGGTGGCTCGAGCCTCTCACGGACCCGGGGGTCACGTCGCTCTGAAAGGAGTAGTGGCGGTGCACGCAGGGGTTTGGGTGATTTGTTTGGTGGAATTGATAAAGTTCGTGACGCCACCCACGGGTTGTGGTGATTGTATGGTGGACACCACCACTGCCGTTGACTAGGCCTCCCGGGGATGGTGTTATGCAGCTCGGTGTTAACCCCTCCGTGGGCAGTGGTGATGGTCCCGGGGGCCCGCGGGAAGGTGAGGGCCGGGGTGCAGTGATGCGGTACAGCGCGGTGCGGTGCCTGATGGCACTGGTGTACTCACTCTGACACAAGATAATGGAGTCTCTGGTAAACCTAACGGCAGGATGGACGCAGCCGGCTGCAGTGTTCTCCCTGGACAGGTTGGTGATGGCTGTCGTTTCCCTGCACCTGTGTTATGTAAATATTGACTCCTGTGCCTGGACACCGGTAGTCCGCTCCCCGGCGTGTAAGTGTCGTAGGAGCAAGTTTGCTCGCAGACGCTGGCCCTTTGGATCTCTTGCCTTTGGCGGTGGCATTTATCCTGGATGGTTGGGCTGTTGCCTTCAATCGGGACTTGGGTGGGAATGAACCCCTGAGGTCCAGACCGCAATCAGTAAGTTTGACTATCAGGGCGGCTTCTAGCCTAGTCGGGGTCTGAGTACCCTGCCTGGTGCTTGGCTTCCAATCGGATCCCCGGTTCGGTACCGGCGGGCCAACGCCCGACCCTGGTCCTACGGTTCCACCGACCGTACACCAACTCCTGCAGACGGCCACCACCGTCTGCCGACCTTGCTGGAGGTGCCTGGGCACCGACCCAGACACTTGCAGTTCCACTGGCGGGCCTGGACTCAGGTCCGCCTGTGTGTGTCTCTCTCTCCTCTCCTTTCACTGTACTGAACTGTACTGAACTGAACTGTTGTGTTTTCCCTCCTCCAGGCCTCTGAACTCCTCAGTGGGCAGGCCAACCGCCTGGCTCCGCCCCACCTGGTGTGGACATCAGACCCTGGAGGGTGGCAACAAGGATTTAGTGTGACTGTTGTCACCTGTCCGGGGAAGGGGTGTGTGTGGTGTTGTGTCTGTGACCCCCTGGCTAGTCCAGGGCGTCACACATCCGTTGCATCAGTCACACAACTGATTGTGACTGATGCAAAACAACGGAAGTTTGAACTTAGCCTTATTCTTCTGTGTTTTTGTGTGGTCTGACTGAGTTTTTGTTTTCCTGCCCAGTTTGTCTATTTGATGGGGTTACCACTTTGATCCCGGTTCCCTCTTTGTGTGGTGGAAGAGGGGGTACTAGATCAGGGCTGATTAGGAGCAGAGCCAGGGTGGTGGCCCAGATGTTCCCACCATCACAGGTAATGCTGAGATCAGAGATAGTTAGGGTCCCGTAGCCTGAGGGTTAGTCCAGGAGCCCTTATCCCCGTTACCTCCATTCCTTCCCACCTATGACATTATCAACTAACCCCCATATTTTTCTGAGTCCACATGGCTCAGGCAGCTGCTTTTGTGTGCAGAGAGCAGGGAGCCGGCACTGACAGCATGACAGCGGTGGACGCTGGTAACGAAGGTAAACATCAGGTAACCAAGGAAAGGGCTTCTTGATTACCCGATGTTTACCGTGGTTACCAGCGTCCGCAGAAGCCAGCTCCTGACTGGTGACACGGCCAGTCAATAACTGAGATCACCGTTGCCATAGCAACGCGCTTGGTAGCGGTGACGGGGACATCCCGCTACCAGCACACAGCGGCAACGGAATCACGTGATCGGAGCACCGCTGCTATGGCAACCCGTGCCACCGCTTAGAGCCGGGAGCCTGTGGTCACTCTCACTGAGTGGTTACTGCACAGAGCACAGTGTCTTCCCCCATGCAGTGCTGTCTGATGGAGCAGACAGAGCTGCATGGGTTGAAGAAGAAAGAAGACAGAAGAGCATGGATCGTGGAGGGCTGACAGGGGGTAATAAAGATGGAGTCTCTAATGTGTCTGTGTATTTATTTCTATTAAAGTATTTTTTCTGTGGGTGGTGATTTTTTTTTAACCCTTTATTGGAGATTCTTAATGGCCGGGTCAAACGTGCCTGACATTAAGAATCTCTGACTTAATACTAGCTAGTAAAACATAGCTAGTATTAACTCATTATTACCCAGCAAGCCACCCGGCTTCAGGGCTGCTGGAAGAGTTGGATACAGCGCCAGAAGATGGTGATTCTATGAGCGCCATTTTCTGGGGCGGCTGCAGACTGCAATTCGCAGCAGAGGGGCCCAGAAAGCTCGGGCTAACCTGTGCTGCGGATCCAATCCCCAGCTGCCTAGTTGTACTCGGTTGGACACAAAAATAGGGCAAAGCCCACGTAGTTTTTTTTGTTTTTTTTTTTAATTATTTCATGAAATTCATGAAATAATTAAAAAAAGGGCTTCCCTATATTTTTAGTTCCCAGCCGGGTACAAATAGGCAGCTGGGGGTTGGGGGCAGCCCGTACCTGGCTAGCATACAAAAATATGGCGAAGCCCAAGTCATTTTTTTTTTTTTTTTTTTTAGTTTTTTGGCAAAAAAAATGCTACCCTGGAATTTCCATTGCCAGTGAAGGTAATACCAAGCAGTGGGGGTTGGCAGCCAGTAGCTGCTTGGATTACCCTTAGCTAGCAATACAAAAAATGTAGCGGGAGCCCATATATATTTTTTTTAATTATTTATTTAAATAACTAAGAAAAAAGGGCTTCCCTGTATTTTGATTGCCTGACATGACAGTGCTGTAAAAATAAACCATTAAAAAAATGACATAGTACTCCGCGATATTTTTGATTCTCAGCGCAGATAAAGCAGACAGCTACGGGTTGCCACCCCCATCTGCCTGGCGTTACCTTGGCTGGCAATCAAAATACAGGGAAGCCCATTCATTTTTTTTATTTAAAAAAATAGTTTAAAAAAAAAATGACGTTGGGTCCCCCCATTTTTGATAGCCAGCTAGAGTAAAGCAGACGGCTGTAGGCTGAAAACTATAGCTGGCAGCTTTGCCGTGGTTGGGGATCCAATGTGGAGGTCACCCCAGGCTCTTTTTTATAATTATTTTATAAATAATAATAATTACAAAAAAAAGTAGGGTCCCCCCAAAATGGATCACCTGCCAAGGTAAAGCAGACAGCTGTGGTCTGGTATTCTCAGGGTGGGAAGGTCCATAGTTTTTGGGCCTTCACAGCCTAAAAATAGCAGGCCACAGGCACCCCAGACGTGGCACATCCACTAAATGCGTCAATCCTGGCGCTTCACCCCAGCTCATCCCGTGCCCTGGTGCAGTGGCAAACAGGGTAGTAAATGGGGTTGATACTAGCTGTAATGTCACCTGACATCAAGCCCAGCAGTTTGCGATGTCATGGCATCTATCAGATACCCGACATCATAAACTGTTAGTACTAACAAAAAAAATCAACAAAAAAAATTTATTTGAAAAAACACTCCCCAAAACATTCCCTCTTTCACCAATTTATTGTAAGAAAAAAAATAGCGGGGTCCCATGATGACTCTGGACCGTCTAGAATATGGGGGGAGACATTCAGGGAATGTATCCCCCATTTTCTAGGAGTGCAGACCCTCCATGTGAGGAGTGTGGGTGCAATGAATCTGCACTCACTCTTCCCGGGTCCACAGCAGCAGAGTCCATGTCGTAACGGTTGCTACAAAAGCTGCAATGCCCTGCTCATGAGGTAAGGGCATGCCTAATAAGGAGAACTATTCTACATTTCCAAATATTGGTATTTGCTGATATTATTGCTATTCCACATACTATATATTGGGGATAGTATCTTGGAGATGGAATACCCCTTTAAGTCCAGTTATCCAGCTGAATGAATACTAAACAGAGCTTGCAATTTAGATGTGTTTTCTTGTCGCGTATAATGGACTCTCATGTTTGGTAGTTGTTCAGCAGGGCAACTATAAAAGCAAATCCCTCCACTTGGAGATGTAGTATAGCTCTCCTGATCAACTATGTTCCTTACCTCATGAGCAGGGCATTGCAGTAGCTTACAGATGCATGGTTACTACCACTCACTGTGTCTGAACACAGAAAGCTGAGCTGACAGTCGCTCTGTGCATGCGGCAGCGTCTATTGTGAAGGAGGGGGCCGCGGGGATCAACGCTGCACAGGTACCGTGGGACACCGGGGAACACCGGTGGAGTTATAGGGTGTGACCTGGCAGGGCCTGGGGAGGAGTTTTCTGTCGCATGTGTCATGGCACATGCGACAGAAATCAGAGGAGTAGGATAAATGCGGCCGGCGTGCTGCTGTGCGCGCGGCCATCTTGGATTTTACGGGAGGGAGTCGGGGGGGGCACTTTGGCGACACCGGGGGTCCGGGGAGGAGATTTATCTCCCATCTGACATGTTTGTTCATGACAGAAGGGAGATAAATAATTTTTTACTGGCGCTGTCATTTACTGTAACATGATCACTGGTATACGGTGTATACCGATGATCACATGAGCGGGGACCGGAGAAACCGGCCTGAATCATGATCTCCAGGGTCTCAGCTACCCCTGAAACCACGGAGATTTTCTGACGCTGGGGGCGCTATTCACTTATTTCTGCCTGCTCTTTATAAACGGCAGATTAGAATAAGGCTACATTCACACAACCGATCCGTTTTTGCGGTTTGCAAAAAAACGGTCCATTTTTTTCACAGGTGCATCTGTGTGGCATCCATTTCCGTTCCGTATTGTTAGGTCCGGGTGGTGGATCCACTGGGCCGTGCACCCCACCGGAGGCCTGGGTGCACGGTAGCCGGAGCACTAGCGTGGCAGGGACTGCGTCCCACAGGGGACGGGTAGAACAGTCACTGGGGCTTTAGAGTTCCTGTTGACAGTGCAGGAATCCGGCACAGGTGCCGTGTAGGAATGTCAGGCAATAGTATTGATCACAGGACACGGCACAAGGGGGACCTGAGCACCTAGCTTTCAAGACAAGGCTTACAAGACACATTGATCAGGCCCCGCCCACATGGAAAGGCCAGTCTTATATACCCAGCACAGCCTCAGGTCATATCCTGCTGCAGAAGTGCTGGGCCTATAAGACCAGGTGAGGTGGGCGCGGCCCGACCCTATACAGAAGCATGAGTCAGACACATGAGACTGGGGACAGGACACTGGAAAGCACTAGCGGGAGCGGCAGCTGTGACCGGAGGACATGTGGACCGGATCAGTGGGTAAGGAGCGGTCCCGTGCAGGTGCGACCGGATCAGTGGGTAAGGAGCGGTGCCGTGCAGGTGCGACTGGATCAGTGGGTAAGGAGTGGTGCCGTGCAGGTGCGACTGGATCAGTGGGTAAGGAGTGGTGCCGGGATGGTGCGACCGGAACAGTGGGTATGGAGCGGTGCCAAGGCATCCGGAGCGTGACACGTATACGGTCCATATGTCATCCGTTTGTCGTCCGTGTGCCTTCCGTTTTTTTGGCGTACTGCCAAAAAACTGAAGGAGGGAAAATACATAAATTTACCCAGGATCCATAGCTTCAACCTACATGAGGTGGTCACATGTTCACTCCAGTGCCATTTTCTACTGCTTTTCACAGCGTAGAGCGCTCTGGTGATTTTCTTGTGCTTGTACACTTCATATCAGTCTTTTCTGTCATTATAATGGCAGAAAGACACATAATGTCCCACTCTCCTGCATTTTGTAATTTTGCACCCTTTGGTGCGTTTCATGTGGCACTAAGGGGTGCTTAGCCTTGTATTTACCAAAATAAATAAATAATTTTTAAAAAAAGAATGACGTGGGGTTCCCCCTATTTTTGTAGCCAGCTAGGGGAAAGCAGATGGCTGCAGCCTGAAGACCACAGCTGGCAGCTTCACCTTGGCTGGTAATCCAAAACTGAGGGCACCCCATGCTGTTATTTTAAATTAAATATATAATTAAAAAAAAAATAAACACGTAGGCATCCCCCCAAAATTAGACCACCAGCCAAGGTAAAGCAGACAGCTGGGGTCTGATATTCTCAGACTAGGGAGGTCCATGGTTATTAGACTCTCCCCAGCCTAAAAATAGCAGGCTGCAGTCGCCTCAGAAGTGGAGCATCCATTAGATGCGCCAATCTTGGCGCTTTGCCCCAGCTCATCCCGTTCCCTGGTGCGGTGGCATACGGGGTAATATATGGGGTTAATACCAGATGTGTAATGTCACCTGGCATCAAGCCCTGGGGTTGGTGAGGTCAGGCGTCTATCAGATACCCGACATCACCAACCAAGTCAGTAATAAAAAAAAAATAGACAACAGACACATTTTTATTTGAAAAAACACTCCCCAACACATTCCATCTTTCACCAATTTATTAGAAAGAAAAACAAATCCAGGTCTGCTGTAATCCAAGGGGTTCCCATGACGATCCACACTGTCTCAGTCAATGAAGAGCAGGATGTTCCCCATTGGCTGGGAGAGCAATGCAGTGACCTGAGCTAACATCAATAGGTCAGCCCAGGCCACTGCAGGGGATGACAAGTAGTGATGAGCGAGTACCAAAAAGCTCGGGGGCTCGAGGCTCGGGCCGAGCATCCCAAGATACTCATGTACTCGGCCCGAGCACCAAGCCCAATGTTATCCTATGGGAGACCTGGTTATTTTTATGAAATGACCCCCCCGGCAGCATGTAGAAACCCTAAAAATGTCAAAAAAGTCTCAGAAGAGTGCTCAAATGACATGGCAACAGCATGGGGAAGACCCCTTGAAGCATTTATCACTTAAAAGTCGCAGCTGTGAACAATTTTGTACGAGTTTTACGCCATTTTTACGGACTCACGAGAAAACCTTCCAAAATGACACCAAAATGAATTTTCATGGCGGAAATGTTAAGGGCACATACCCAATAGAGAGATAGAGCTGGTGTATGTTACTTTTTGAGATTACATGAATGATTTTACGTGAAAACATTGTGTGGCACTCCGATGTCCCTGAGAAGAGACGTACATGAAGGCCTATTGAGTCTAATGTGCCCATTTCGAGGAAGTGAGTCTTTGGAGTATTTTCCTTTGCCAGGGCAGTCCAAAATTGTGAGGGTCACCAATGCCCCTGCATACAGACGTGCATGATGGCCTGTAAACCTGAGTGCCCATTGTAGGGAAGTGGGTCTATTGAAGTATAGCCCTTTGGCAGGGCAGCCAAAAATTGGTAAGCTCCACATTGTCCCTGGATAGAGATGTGCATGATGGCCTGTAAACCTGAAGTGCCCATTGTAAGGAAGTGGGTCTATTGTAGTATAGCCCTTTGGCAGGGCAGCCAAAAATTGGGGGGCTCCACATTGTCCCTGGATAGAGACGTGCATGAGGGCCTCAAAACACTGTTCCCATTGCAAAGGAGCCGGTCTCCTGTCGTTGTAATGCCCATTCTGAAAGAATGGGTGAAAAAATTTACCACTGGGGGTATACCTGAAACAACGGCCTAACTATTGTAACGGTCATCATGGTGGCGCATGAGGAGAAGGAGGAGCA
This sequence comes from Anomaloglossus baeobatrachus, assembly GCF_048569485.1. Lineage (NCBI taxonomy): Eukaryota > Metazoa > Chordata > Amphibia > Anura > Aromobatidae > Anomaloglossus > Anomaloglossus baeobatrachus. The sequence continues at coordinate 637,362,910 of NC_134353.1, forward strand.
GTCCAGCGATTATCCAAAGTCCAGAAGTGTGTACCCATGGGTGAGTGGAGGTACATGGCAAATTCCCGTTACAAAATTTAAATTCCGCTCTCATTTGCTGGTGGTGTGGTGAAGTCTGGCCCAATCCAACCCTTGTTCATCTTGATCAGAGTCAGCCTGTTAGTATTTTCAGTTGACAGGCGGGTGCGTTTATCTGTAATGATTCCACCTGCGGCACTAAAAACACGCTCTGACAAAACGCTAGCGGCAGGGCAGGCCAGGACTTCCAAGGCGTAGAGAGCCAATTCATGCCACGTGTCCAGCTTGGATATCCAAAAATTGTAAGGCACAGAGGAATGTCGGCGTACAGTTGTTCGATCTGCAAGGTACTTCATGAGCATCTGGGCAAACTTAGGATTTCTTGTGGCACTACTCTGCACCTCAGGGGCTGTGGTACGTGAGGGGCTGAGAAAACTGTCCCACATCTTAAAGACTGTTTCCCCTACCTCTGGCGGATTGGACTTGTGCCCCTCTGGTCTCTACGCCTTGGTTGTCCACTGATTCCTGACCTATGCCGCTAGCGTTTTGTGAGGAGAATGCTTTGCCTACTTCCGTGACTATGGCCTTCCAGAACTGCTGCATTTTGGCTGACCTCTCCGCCTCGGGAATAAGAGACATAAAGTTCTCCTTGTAGCGTGGGTTTAACAGTGTTACCAACCAGTAATGATTGTCGGCCAAGATGTTCTTAACGCGAGGGTCACGAGACAGGCAGCTTACCATAAAGTCAGCCATGTGCGCCAGACTCTTAACAGCCATCACTTCAGTATCCAGACCAACACGATGACTGAACATGCTGTCCTCCTCCTCCTCCTCCTCATCTACCCTGACCTCTGGCCAGCCACGCTGAACCGAGGATATGACTGGTGTGCATGTCATATCCTCAATTTGGCCGGAGAGTTGCTCCATGTCTTCATCCTCCTCCTCGTTATAGTCCTCCACTGCACGTTGTGATGAGACGAGGCTGGGCTGTGTGTTATCACCCACACCCACTACTGTTTCTTGCTCCAACTCATCGCGCTCCGCCTGCAATGCATCATGTTTGTTTATGAGCAGAGACCGTTTTAGAAGGCAGAAAAGCGGTATGGTGACGCTAATAATAGCGTCATCGCCGCTCACCATCTTGGTGGAGTCCTCAAAGTTTTGGAGGATGGTACATAGGTCGGACATCCATCTCCACTCCTCAGGTGTTATGTGTGGAGTTTGACCCATTTCCCGACGGCTTAGGTGATGCAAGTACTCAACAACTGCCCTCTTCTGCTCATATATCCTGACCAATATGTGCAGAGTTGAATTCCAACGCGTGGGGACATCACACACCAGTCTGTGAGCCGGAAGATACAAACGGCGCTGAAAGCCGGCAAGGCCGGCTGAAGCAGAAGGTGACTTTCGAAAATGTGCAGACAGGCGGCGAACTTTTACCAGCAGATGAGACAGCTCTGGGTATGACTTTAGAAACCGCTGAACAACGAGGTTGAGCACATGGGCCACGCATGGAACATGTGTCAGCTGGCCTCGCCTCAAAGCCGCCACCAGGTTCCGGCCATTGTCACACACGACCTTTCCTGGCTTTAGGTTCAGATGTGTGAGCCAGTGATCTGCGTGCTGTTTCAGAGCTGTCCACACCTCTTCGGCATTGTGGGGTTTGTCACCTATGCAGATTAGCTTCAGCACAGCCCGTTGCTGCTTCGCCGAGGCAGTGCTGCAGTGCTTCCAGCTTGGGACTGTTGTGGAGGGTAAAGTGGATGAGGATGCGCAGGAGGAGGAGGAGGCTGAGGAGCATGACATTCCGGAGCTGTTGAGTGTGGGTGAAATCCTGACTGAGGTAGGGCCTGCAAACCTTGGTGTGGGAAGGACGTGTTCCGTCCCTCGCTCAGAATGGGTCCCAGCTTCCACAATATTAACCCAGTGTGCCATCAACGAGATGTAGTGGCCTTGCCCACAAGCACTTGTCCACATGTCTGTGGTTAGGTGGACTTTGGCTGAAACAGCGTTGTTCAGGGCATGTGTGATGTTTTGTGACACGTGTTTATGCAATGCGGGGATGGCACACCGGGAGAAATAGTGGCGGCTGGGGACCGAGTAACGTGGGACAGCTGCCGCCATCAGGTCGCAGAATGCTTCTGTCTCCACCAGCCTAAAAGGCAACATTTCCAGCGCAAGCTTTCACGAAATGTTAGCATTTAGAAGTGTGGCATTTGGGGCGTTGGAAGTGTATTTGCGCCTGCGTTCAAAGGTTTGCTGAATGGATAACTGAACGCTGCGCTGGGACAAGGACGTGCTTGATGATAGTGTTATTTCTGCGTGGGCAACTGCAGGTGCAGGGCCGGAGGAGGCTTGTTCGCGGGCATCATGGACAGGGGATTGGCTCGCATGCACAACAAGCGAAGACGTAGCAGTGACATCAGCAAGCACTGCTCCTCGACTCTGTTGTACATCCCACAAAGTCGGGTGCTTGGCTGACGTGCCTGATCATGCTGATGGTGGTCAGGCTGCTAGTTTTGGTACCCCTGCTGATGCTCGCATGGCAGGTGTTGCAAATGGCCTTTTTAGAATCATCTGGAGCCAACTTAAAAAACTGCCAGACTCGGGAGGACCCAACATTTGTACAGGCACCTTGTGTCGTGTTGTTGTTCCGGGGAACGGTTGCCTGACTTCTGCCTGGGGCCACCACCCTGCACCTTCTGCCTGGGGCAGCACCTTGCACCACAACTGCATGTTGGGATGCTACGCCTCCCTCCCCCTGTGCACTGCTGTCCTCGCTCTGCATATCCTCCTGCGAGGTTGGGTCAATTACTGGATCATCCACCACGTCGTCTTCCTCTTCCGCACCCTGCTCCTCCTCCTGACTTCCTGACAATTGTGTCTCATCATCGTCCTCCCCTTGTTGAGACACGTTGCCAACTTTGTGAGAACGTGGCTGCTCAAATATTTGGGCATCTGGACATACGATCTCGTCATGACCCACTTCAACAGGAGCTGGCGAGAGGCCAGAATATGCGAATGGAAACGCGAACAGCTCTTCCGAGTGTCAAGTGTGGGATCAGTAATGTCCGTGGATGTGTACTCGGCCTGGTGGTAGGAAGGAGGATCAGGTTCTGAAAAGTGCAGTGCAGTATCACGGCTACTGACACTTGACCGTGTGGAAGACAGAGTGTTTGTGGTGGTGCCAATCTGACTGGAAGCATTATCCGCTATCTAACTAACAACCTGTTGACACTGGTCTTGGTTCAAGAGCGGTGTACTGCTGCGGTCCCCAAGAATTTGGGACAGGACGTGCGAGCGAGTAGATGTTGCCCTTTGCTGTGGTGAAATTAGAGCTTGCACACGACCTCGGCCTCTACCTGCACCACCATCACGTCCACTTCCTTGTTCGTTGCCAACGCCCTTGCGCATTTTGCAATGCTGTGCTGACGTGTATTCACTAGACTTGTCCGTTATATCTAAGTTTGTGCAAAACGCACACAAGGTCACCTGTACGCTGCCACCAACAGGCACACACGTGCGGTTTTTAAATGCAAGCACGGACGCACTAAGAACCTAACAGCTTTTTAGGAGCGAAAATTACTGAGACGTCTGACACTATCAGGACTGTTTTAGACTGTGTACACCAGCCCCAGATATGATGAAGGCTGGTATACGGTCACCACTAGGAATGGCTATATACCCTGCCTGCCTGCCTGTATACAGCTACAATAGCCCTGAGAAGGACTCTTCTGGTCACTAGCCTGTATTCAGACCTGGCTATACCCTGCCTGCCCTGCCTGTATACAGCAACAATAGTCCTGAGAAGGACTTCTGGTCACACTGTTTGCAGCCCTGCAACGGAAATAACTATAAAGAGCCGCAAACCTTTCCCTGAAGCAGCAACACTCTCCCTGCACTGACTGTCTGGATGGCTGTGTGCAGAGCACAGCGCGCCCGCCGGTATAAAGGCTCGGTCACTCTGTGCGGGCCGGCCAATCACTGCAATTCCACAACTAACAGGGCTGTGGCATTGCAGTGGTCTGCCAGCCAATCCCTGCATGAGGGCTGGCTCTCAAAAGAGCGCCAACATGCAGGGATGAAGACCACGAGTACAGTACGAGTATCGTGAGATTACTCGGTACCCGCCGAGTAGCCCGTGTACAGTGATACTCGTGCAAGTACCGAGTAGTGACAAGCATACTCGCTCATCACTAATGACAAGTGCTGCTGTCAGGAGCGAGGTACATTACCTGCGCTGATCTCCTGCACACTGACTTCAAACACCTTCACAGCCAAGTATCGCGAGCGGCCTGTGACGTCACCGCTAGTGACAGTCTCGGGTCGCAGTGACAGATGTGAAGCGTTAGCCATGGAGGACAGTGTCAGCACTTAGGTCGGGATGGCAGGACTTCATCACCGCAGGTAAGCCAAGCGGGGTAATGCGTGCGGAGTGTGAGGTGGGCGGAGCCTAGCGGGGTAATGTGTGTGGGTGTGAGGTGGGCGGAGCAATGTGTATGGTGTGAGGTGGGCGGAGCCTAGCAGGGTAATGGGTGCGAGGTAGGCGGAGCAATGTGTGCGGTGCGAGGTGGGTGGAGCCTAGCGGGGTAATGTGTGCGGGTGTGATGTGGGCGGAGCAATGGGTGTGGTGCGAGGTGGGCGGAGCCTAGCGGGGTAATGTGTGCGGTGCGAGGTTGGCGGAGCCTAGCGGGGCCATGTGTGCGGGCGGCGAAGTGCAAAGTGGATGGAGCCTAGCGGGGCCATATGGCGCTGAGGACATCAATGTCGGGGACTGCATGGCTGGGGACAGGTGAGTGTGAGTGTGAGTGTGAGTGTGAGTGTGTGTGTGTGTGTGTGTGTGTGTACATGCTGAGTACGGGAGGGGCAGAGCCGAGCGGGGAAGTGTCGGCTCCCTGCACGCCTAACCAGCGTAAATATCGGGTTACTAACTAAAACGCTTTGATTGGATACCCGATGTTTATCTTGGCTACCAGCTTCTGGCAGGCTGCCAGCGATGGCTGCCTGCACACTGTAGCTGAAAAAGCCACGCTTTTGCTGCTAGAACCGTTCTCGAACGTAACTCGAGCTATCGAGCTTTTAGCAAAAACAGCCCCCAAAATTACTCAAACCGCGAACTGGAGAACCTCGAACTACGAACCGAGCTCAACTCTACTGCCGACCAACTGTCAGTTGTTGCGGTCAAGGGATGAATTCTTTGCGTCACTGGCTCTTGTATATAGTGTCCATGATGGGATCTCCCTGGCAGAATCTAAACTTCATAAGATCCAACAAGGTACATGGCCGGTGGAGGCATACCGCTCTGAGTTTCGTAGGTGGGCCACTGACACTCAATGGAACGACCTTGCATTAAGGTGTTATTTTGTTTAGGGGTTCTCAGCTAGACTTTGAGACTGTCTGGTTCAGTATCCTGCTCTGGAGTCATTGAAGGCCGCTATGGCCCTGGCTATATGGGTCTATAGGTGCGTCAGAGATAGTCCCACCAGGACCCGGTCCCCTATGGTTCTCCCTAGGGAAGAAATTCCACAGGTGGTTTATGATGAATCTATGCAGCTAGGGGGTGTTTCTCTCCCTGTGAGGCCCCCTGTGATTCACCAGGGTACTGGCTCATGTTTCTATTGTGGAAGTAAGGATCATTATATTGGGCCCTGTCAATTGAGATCCAAGCAAGTTACATCTTGTGAGATGCCACGTTCCCTGGTCGTGTGTGGAGGGAAGCGATTAGCGAGTGTTTATTTCCTCCATTTACACATCTCAGTTCACCATAAAGGCTGATGTGGTTATTGGTGGGAGAACTGAGACGGTTTCTGTCCTTGTAGACAGCAGTGCGGGTGCAAACCTAGTTTATTCTCGCCTTACTCAGACTTGGGGTTGGACTTGTAGTGCATTAGCGAGACCCATCCCTATCTGGGCCATTGATTCAGTCCCTTTCAACCAGAAGGCGTTTACCCAGGCTGTACATGGTGTAAACGTGCGTGTTGGCTCTCTTCATAATGAGCACTTCTCCTATTATTTTTTGGAGGGCTTGCCCACTCCCATTGTTTTGGACCTTCCATGGTTGAAAAAACATAATCCGGTGATTGATTGGCAGTCAGAGGAAGTAGTCAGTTGGGGCAGTTCTTGCAGAAGCAAGTGCCTGGGTGCTACCATCTCTGCTGTCCTTACACACTCCCCTGTCTGTTAGAGGTGACTGCGGAAGTTCCTAAGAATATGTATGATGTGTTACCCCCATCCTAATGGAAGGTTAAACCTTAGTGCTCTACCAGTAGAGGTGGTCGAGGGAGGGTGGTCGTTTCTAGTAGGAGTGGAGGACTGGAGGGGAGTGTGTCGAAGAGACTGCAAGACACCTCTGTTGTTGGTTTTTCCTACAAGACGCATGCATGGAAATAAACACCCAGGTCCAGACATGGTTTTGAATGAATACGTATGGCTGTCCACTAAAACAATAGGGTGGAGGAGTAACTCTGGAGTTCCAGGCTTAAGGTTTATTGGCCCATTTAGAGAGTTGGAGGTCATTAATCCTACGGCTATTTGACTGGAACTTCCCCCAGTACTTAATGGTCATAATTAGTGATGAGCGAGTACTAAAAAGCTCGGGTGCTCGAAGCTCGGGCCGAGCCTCCCAAGATACTCGTGTACTCGGGCCGAGCAACGAGCCCAATGTTATCCTATGGGAGACCCGAGTATTTTTGTGAAATGACCCCCCGGCAGCATGGAGAAACCCTAAAAATGGCACAAAAGTCTCAGAAGAGTGCTCAAATGACATGGCAACAGCATGGGGAAGACCCCTTGAAGCATTTATCACTCAAAAGTCACAGCTGTGAACAATTTTGTCCGCGTTTCACGCCATTTTTACGGACTCACCAGAAAACCTTCCAAAATGACCCCAAAATGATTTTTCATGGCAGAAATGTTAAGGGCACATACGCAATAGTGAGATAGAGCTGGTGTATGTTACTTTTTGAGATTAATACATGAAAGATTTTACGTGAAAACATTGTGTGGCACTCCGATGTCCCTGAGAAGAGACGTACATGAAGGCCTCTTGAGTCTAATGTGCCCATTTTGAGGAAGTGAGTCTTTGTAGTATTTTCCTTTGCCAGGGCAGTCCAAAATTGTGAGGTTCACCAATGCCCCTGCATACAGACGTGCATGAGGGCCTGTAAACCTGAAGTGCCCATTGTAAGGAAGTGGGTCTATTTTAGTATAGCCCTTAGGCAGGGCAGCCAAAAATTGGGAGGCTCCACATTGTCCCTGGATAGAGACGTGCATGATGGCCTGTAAACCTGAAGTGCCCATTGTAAGGAAGTGGGTCTATTTTAGTATAGCCCTTTGCCAGGGCAGCCAAAAATTGGGAGGCTCCACGTTGTCCCTGGATAGAGACGTGCATGATGGCCTGTAAACCTGAAGTGCCCATTGTAAGGAAGTGGGTCTATTGTAGTATAGCCCTTAGGCAGGGCAGCCAAAAATTGGGAGGCTCCACATTGTCCCTGGATAGAGACGTGCATGATGGCCTGTAAACCTGAAGTGCCCATTGTAAGGAAGTGGGTCTATTTTAGTATAGCCCTTTGCCAGGGCAGCCAAAAATTGGGAGGCTCCACATTGTCCCTGGATAGAGACGTGCATGATGGCCTGTAAACCTGAAGTGCCCATTGTAAGGAAGTGGGTCTATTTTAGTATAGCCCTTTGCCAGGGCAGCCAAAAATTGGGAGGCTCCACATTGTCCCTGGATAGAGACGTGCATGATGGCCTGTAAACCTGAAGTGCCCATTGTAAGGAAGTGGGTCTATTTTAGTATAGCCCTTTGCCAGGGCAGCCAAAAATTGGGAGGCTCCACGTTGTCCCTGGATAGAGACGTGCATGATGGCCTGTAAACCTGAAGTGCCCATTGTAAGGAAGTGGGTCTATTTTAGTATAGCCCTTTGCCAGGGCAGCCAAAAATTGGGAGGCTCCACGTTGTCCCTGGATAGAGACGTGCATGATGGCCTGTAAACCTGAAGTGCCCATTGTAAGGAAGTGGGTCTATTTTAGTATAGCCCTTTGCCAGGGCAGCCAAAAATTGGGAGGCTCCACGTTGTCCCTGGATAGAGATGTGCATGATGGCCTGTAAACCTGAAGTGCCCATTGTAAGGAAGTGGGTCTATTTTAGTATAGCCCTTTGCCAGGGCAGCCAAAAATTGGGAGGCTCCACGTTGTCCCTGGATAGAGACGTGCATGATGGCCTGTAAACCTGAAGTGCCCATTGTAAGGAAGTGGGTCTATTGTAGTATAGCCCTTAGGCAGGGCAGCCAAAAATTGGGAGGCTCCACATTGTCCCTGGATAGAGACGTGCATGATGGCCTGTAAACCTGAAGTGCCCATTGTAAGGAAGTGGGTCTATTTTAGTATAGCCCTTAGGCAGGGCAGCCAAAAATTGGGAGGCTCCACGTTGTCCCTGGATAGAGACGTGCATGATGGCCTGTAATCCTGAAGTGCCCATTGTAAGGAAGTGGGTCTATTTTAGTATAGCCCTTTGCCAGGGCAGCCAAAAATTGGGAGGCTCCACGTTGTCCCTGGATAGAGACGTGCATGATGGCCTGTAAACCTGAAGTGCCCATTGTAAGGAAGTGGGTCTATTGTAGTATAGCCCTTAGGCAGGGCAGCCAAAAATTGGGAGGCTCCACATTGTCCCTGGATAGAGACGTGCATGATGGCCTGTAAACCTGAAGTGCCCATTGTAAGGAAGTGGGTCTATTTTAGTATAGCCCTTTGCCAGGGCAGCCAAAAATTGGGAGGCTCCACGTTGTCCCTGGGTAGAGACGTGCATGAGGGCCTCAAAACATTAAGTGTCCATTGTCAGGAAGTGGGTGTATTATAGTATAGCCCTTAGGCAGGGCAGCCAAAAATTGGGAGGCTCCACGTTGTCCCTGGGTAGAGACGTGCATGAGGGCCTCAAAACATTAAGTGTCCATTGTCAGGAAGTGGGTGTATTATAGTATAGCCCTTAGGCAGGGCAGCCAAAAATTGGGAGGCTCCACGTTGTCCCTGGGTAGAGACGTGCATGAGGGCCTCAAAACATTAAGTGTCCATTGTCAGGAAGTGGGTGTATTATAGTATAGCCCTTAGGCAGGGCAGCCAAAAATTGGGAGGCTCCACGTTGTCCCTGGGTAGAGACGTGCATGAGGGCCTCAAAACATTGTTCCCATTGCAAAGGAGCGGGTCTCCTGTCGTTGTAATGTCCATTCTGCAAAGAATGGGCGAAAAAATTTACCACTGGGGGTATACCTGAAACAAAGGCCTAAGTATTGCAATTTGTAACGGTCATCATCATGGTGGCGCATGAGGAGAAGGAGGAGCAGTCCAGCGATTATCCAAAGTCCAGAAGTGTGTACCCATGGGTGAGTGGAGGTACATGGCAAACTTTAAATTCCGCTCTCATTTGCTGGTGGTGTGGTGAAGTCTGGCCCAATCCAACCCTTGTTCATCTTGATCAGAGTCAGCCTGTCAGCATTTTCAGTTGACAGGCGGGTGCGTTTATCTGTAATGATTCCACCTGCGGCACTAAAAACACGCTCTGACAAAACGCTAGCAGCAGGGCAGGCCAGGACTTCCAAGGCGTAGAGAGCCAATTCATGCCACGTGTCCAGCTTGGATACCCAATAATTGTAAGGCACAGAGGAATGTCGGAGTACAGTTGTTCGATCTGCAAGGTACTCCTTCAGCATCTGGGCAAACTTAGGATTTCTTGTGGCACTACCCCGCACCTCAGGGGCTGTGGTACGTGAGGGGCTGAGAAAACTGTCCCACATCTTAAAGACTGTTCCCCTACCTCTGGCGGATTGGACTTGTGCCTCTCTCGGCTGTACGCCTCGGTTGTCCACTGATTCCTGACCTATGCCGCTAGCGTTTTGTGAGGGGAATGCTTTGCCTACTTCCGTGACTATGGCCTTCCGGAACTGCTGCATTTTGGTTGACCTCTCCGCCTCGGGAATAAGAGACATAAAGTTCTCCTTGTAGCGTGGGTCTAACAGTGTTACCAACCAGTAATGATTGTCGGCCAAGATGTTCTTAACGCGAGGGTCACGAGACAGGCAGCTTACCATAAAGTCAGCCATGTGCGCCAGACTCTTAACAGCCAGGACTTCAGTAGCCTGACCAACAAGATGACTGAACATGCTGTCCTCCTCCTCCTCCACCTCCTCCTCCTCCTCCTTCTCATCTACCCTGTCCTCTGGCCAGCCACGCTGAACCGAGGATATGACTGGTGTGCATGTCATATCCTCAATTTGGCCGGAGAGTTGCTCCATGTCTTCATCCTCCTCCTCGTCATAGTCCTCCACTGCACGTTGTGATGAGACGAGGCTGGGCTGTGCGTTATCACCCACACCCACTACTGTTTCTTGCTGCAACTCATCGCGCTCCGCCTGCAATGCATCATGTTTGTTTTTCAGCAGAGACCGTTTTAGAAGGCAGAGTAGCGGTATGGTGACGCTAATAATGGCGTCATCACCACTCCCCATCTTGGTGGAGTCCTCAAAGTTTTGGAGGATGGTACATAGGTCTGACATCCATCTCCACTCCTCAGGTGTTATGTGTGGAGTTTGACCCATTTCCCGACGGCTTAGGTGATGCAGGTACTCAACAACTGCCCTCTTCTGCTCACATATCCTGACCAACATGTGCAGAGTTGAATTCCAACGCGTGGGGACATCACACACCAGTCTGTGAGCCGGAAGATGCAAACGGCGCTGAAAGCCGGCAAGGCCGGCTGAAGCAGTAGGTGACTTTCGAAAATGTGCAGACAGGCGGCGAACTTTTACCAGCAGATCAGACAGCTCTGAGTATGACTTTAGAAACCGCTGAACCACGAGGTTGAGCACATGGGCCACGCATGGAACATGTGTCAGCTGGCCTCGCCTCAAAGCCGCCACCAGGTTCCGGCCATTGTCACACACGACCTTTCCTGGCTTTAGGTTCAGAGGTGTGAGCCCGTGATCTGCCTGCTGTTTCAGAGCTGTCCACAGCTCTTCTGCATTGTGGGGTTTGTCACCTATGCAGATTAGCTTCAGCACAGCCTGTTGCCGCTTTGCCGAGGCAGTGCTGCAGTGCTTCCAGCTTGTGACTGGTGTGGAGGGTACAGTGGATGAGGATGCGCAGGAGGAGGAGGAGGCTGAAGAGCATGACATTCCGGAGCTGTAGAGTGTGGGTGAAACACTGACTGAGGTAGGGCCTGCAAACCTTGGTGTGGGAAGGACGTGTTCCGTCCCTCGCTCAGACTGGGTCCCAGCTTCCACAATATTAACCCAGTGTGCCGTCAACGAGATGTAGCGGCCTTGCCCACAAGCACTTGTCCACGTGTCTGTGGTTAGGTGGACCTTGGGTGAAACAGCGTTGTTCAGGGCACGTGTGATGTTTTGTGACACGTGGTTATGCAACGCGGGGACGGCACACCGGGAGAAATAGTGGCGGCTGGGGACCGAGTAACGTGGGACAGCTGCCGCCATCAGGTCACGGAATGCTTCTGTCTCCACCAGCCTAAAAGGCAACATTTCCAGCGCAAGCAGTCGCGAAATGTTAGCATTTAGAACTGTGGCATGTGGGGTGTTGGCAGTGTATTTGCGCCTGCGTTCAAAGGTTTGCTGAATGGATAACTGAACGCTGCGCTGGGACAAGGACGTGCTTGATGATGGTGTTCTTTCTGCGTAGGCAACTGCAGGTGCAGGAGTGGAGGAGGCTTGTTCGCAGGCAGCATGGACAGGGGATTGGCTTGCATGCACAACCAGCGAAGACGTAGCAGTGACATCAGCAAGCACTGCTCCTCGACTCTGTTGTACTTCCCACAAAGTCGGGTGCTTGGCTGACATGTGCCTGATCATGCTGGTGGTGGTCAGTCTGCTAGTTTTGGTAACCCTGCTGATGCTGGCACGGCAGGTGTTGCAAATGGCCTTTTTTGAATCATCTGGATCCAACTTAAAAAACTGCCAGACTCGGGAAGACCTAACATTTGTACAGGCACCTTGTGTCGTCGTGTTGTTCCGGGGAACGGTTGCCTGACTTCTGCCTGGGGCCACCACCCTGCTTCTTACTGCCTGTTGTGATGCTACGCCTCCCTCCCCCTGTGCACTGCTGTCCTCGCTCTGCATATCCTCCTGCCAGGTTGGGTCAGTTACTGGATCATCCACCACGTCGTCTTCCTCTTCCGCACCCTGCTCCTCCTCCTGACTTCCTGACAATTGTGTCTCATCATCGTCCACCACTTGTTGAGACACGTTGCCAACTTCGTGAGAACGTGGCTGCTCAAATATTTGGCCATCTGTACAGACGATCTCCTCATGACCCACTTCAATATGAGCTGGCGAGAGGCCAGAATGTGTGAATGGAAACGTGAACAGCTCTTCCGAGTGTCCAAGTGTGGGATCATTAATGTCCGAGGAGGACGTGTACTCAGCCTGGTGGTAGGAAGGAGGATCAGGTTCAGAAATGTGCGGTGCAGTATCACGGCTACTGACACTTGACCGTGTGGAAGACAGAGTGTTTGTGGTGGTGCCAATCTGACTGGAAGCATTATCTGCTATCCAACTAACAACCTGTTGACACTGGTCTTGGTTCAAGAGCGGTGTACTGCTGCGGTCCCCAAGAATTTGGGACAGGACGTGCGAGCGACTAGATGTGGCCCTTTGTTGTGGCGAAATTAGAGCTTGCCCACGACCTCGGCCTCTGCCTGCACCACCATAACGTCCACTTCCTTGTTCCTTGCCAATGCCCTTGCGCATTTTGCAATGCTGTGCACTGCTGACGTGTATATTCACTACTTGTGCGTTATATCAAAGTTTCTGGAAATTGCACACAAGTGCACCTGTACGCTGCCACCAACAGGCACACACGTGCGGTTTTAAAAACCAAGCACGGACGCAATAAGAACCTAACAGGTTTTTTTGGGGAGCGACAATTACAGACAAGTCAGACACTATCTGGACTGTTTTACACTGTGTACACCAGCCCCAGATATGATGAAGGCTGGTATACGGTCACCACTACCCTGCCTGCCTGCCTGCCTGTATACTGGTACAATAGTCCTGACAAGGACTCTTTTGGTCACTAGCCTGTATTCAGACCTGGCTATACCCTGCCTGTATATAGCAACAATAGTCCTGAGAAGGACTCTGCTACTGTACTCCGACCTGGCTATACCCTGCCTGCCTGTATACAACTAGAATAGTCCTGAGAAGGACTTTTGGTCACACTGTTTGCAGCCCTGCAACTGAAAAAGCTATAAAGGGCCGCAAAGCTTTCCCTGAATCAGCGACACTCTCCCTGCACTGACAGTCTGGATAGCTGTGAGCAGAGCACAGCGCGCCGGCCGATATAAAGGCTCGGTCACGCTGTGCAGGCCGGCCAATCACTGCAATTCCACAACTAACAGGGCTGTGGCATTGCAGTGGTCTGCCAGCCAATCCCTGCATGAGGGCTGGCTCTCAAAAGAGCGCCAACATGCAGAAATGAAGACCACGAGTACAGCACGAGTATCGCGAGATTACTCGGTCCCCGCCGAGCAGCCCGAGTACAGCGATACTCGTGCGAGTACCGAGTAGTTACAAGCATGCTCGCTCATCACTAGTCATAATGTATTGCCCAGGTCATCGCTTAGGTGATTTGTCGCGTCTCCGGAATCCAGATTATTTAGACCATCTCCAACTTTTATTGATAATGATCTGGACGATCAAGTGTCAACAGAGAAAGACCCTTGTGTGTTGGCTCGTATCTCTGAGTCGACTCTGGACATGTCTGGCTTTGAGGGTCCAGAGGCACCTTGTTGAAGGGGAGGTACTGTCACGATTTTCTCTCAGCGGTGAGAGATTTATGACTGTTCTACTATTTGAGTCTTTTTCTCTCTACTCTGGAGCCCAATAGTAAATGTGCTTTGCTTTCTGTTGGCACAACAAAGGTTAACGCCAGCTTCTCCTTTGCTACAAAGTTGCTTAATTGGTTTTCCCCTTTACCATTTGTTGTCTTATTCCTCTGTGTTTTGGGTACGTTGTGACTGAGTTTTGGTCCCCCCCCCCCCCCCACGCGATTTGTCTATTTGTTGGGGTTACAGGATTAATCCAGGTTCCCCCCTCGGGTAGTGGGAGAGGGGGTACTAGATCAGGGCTGGTTAGAAGCAGGGCCTGGGTGGTGGTCCAGAAATCTTTGCCATCAGAGGTAATTGTGGGATCAGGGATAGTTAGTGTCCCCTACCATCAGGGTCAGTCCAGTAGCCCTTATCCCTGTTACCTCCATTCCTTCCCACCCATGACACATGCCCTGTCAGTCAATTAATGCCATCTGTCAGTAAGAGTTTAGTTCACTTAAAAAAATTCCATGTGATATATCAAAGGCAACATTGCTCTGCTAGAAGTCAAATTAGCGCTATATCTAAGACAATGTAATGTTATTTGGAAAGTCCATGATGTAGTGAAAGTACTATATCTTCATTTCCACCTTAGTTAAGACAATATTATAAAGTGCAGAACATGTCATCTTCAGCATAAGTCGTTACACATTTGGTCGTCTTTTAGCGGGACAAAAAAATCAAGTTCACATATAATACATACAGTACAGAACTATTGCTTTTAGGATTCTATGTGCTTACTGGGCTGACCACGTAGTGAATAACACCCAACATCTGCGGCAACGTTTCTGGGGAACCTCCCCTTTCCCAAGCTGACAATCCATTTCCTCTTCTGGATTATATAATTGAGCACACCATGTGACCACCACCTATAAATATATCACAACTAGAATAATAATTAAAATATCTTGAGACAATATATGCAGGATTGTCCTTCGTAGCAGACCTAACGGTTGTTTTCATATCTTTGTATAACACAAGAAATATAAATGAAATAAATTTTTAATGCCAGATGGTGTGAATGGACTGACATGGCATGTGTACAAATTTGGGCAAATCTCATACGAATATGTTTAAATTTTATTTTTCATGATGAGGGAACATATTCGTTACTATTCATTACTCTCATGAATATTAAAGGTATTCTGGATATTCATTACTTGTTGAGTATTTTGGTATTTGCCTTGTGTGTTTCAAGTCCCCTCTTTAGCATGTTTGGCGCATAATTGTCAGCCACTAAACATGTGGGGCTTGCCTGCCATTCATAGTAATGTTGTAGCCATCTTTGCTACTTTCAATACTGTGATTGGCAAGCACAGTAGAAAAAATTTGACATGTGGTACCCCGCCTATTTTTGCTAACAATCGCAGGTAGATTAGACTGATGGGGTCTGGTATTCCCAGGCGTGAAAGTCCATGGTTATTGGGCCCCCACAGTCAAATAATAACAGCCCATAGCCATGGGGTGGGATTCAAATTTTTAACAATATGTTCTCTGTAAACCCCACCCATTTGAAAACCACATGCATTCTGTAACCACACCCATTTTGTTAGCCACACCCATTTTCACGCACTTTCCTCAACCAAAAAATACAAGTAATTTCAAGTAAAAGCTCTTTCCCCTTCTTACCCTCCTATACTTTCACTCTCCTGTCCAGTACCAGTTGTTCCAGTCACTGTCAGTCTTATTGTATTAAACGTTTTTTCTACAATTTTTAAACATTACTACTAAAGGAGCCCTGCTAAAATTGGAACGGACAACCTTCCCCATACAGATACCATCCCATGTGGCTGGTTTCCCCGTACAAATCCCATCCCATGTCGTCTCTTTCCCCTGCAGGTCCCATCCCATTATGGCCTTTTTCTCCTGCAGGCCCCATCCCATAATGTAAACCTACAACTTCCCTAAAAGGGAGGGTCTCAATGAGAACATTAAACCTAAAGAAATTCCAGTGATCAATTATACCAGTATACAGAATAAAAGGAAGATCACTGGTGAAAAAGGAGACCAAAGCAAATATACGGTGAAATACAAAAGTTTATTAATAGAATGTGCGTGACACAAGGACAGACAGCGGTGGCGAGCAGAATCTTAGAATCGCCAGACACAAAAATATGCACAAACATCACCAGCAGATGGAAAAAGGCTGCTAATCACAAAGAAGTCAGATAGCAGAAAGGCCAAATAGCTGACAGGGAAAGAGAAAAAACTAATGAATCAAAGGGTAGATCACCCATAAGGTACTTTCCCTAAATATATGCCAATAACATGTCATAAATTAGGGTTATAGCAATTTACCTTGAGACATGTTAAAAGTGCTAGCAGGCAGGCTGGTTGTGATGGGCGGGGCCTCGACGTGCATTTCACCGGGCGTGGCTTCGTCAGGAGGCTGGCCATAGTGCATAATATGTGGGTTTATAAAGGGGGGTTACAGGAATCCAAGGCAAATCGGCACGCTCCACGTCATGATGTCTTTTTCCCCTGCAGGTCCCATCCATTTATGGCCTCTCTCCCCTGTAGGTCCCATCCCATTATGGCCTCTTTCCCCTGCAGGTCCCATCCCATTATGGCCTCTTTCCCCTGCAGATCCCATCCCATTATGGCCTCTTTCTCCTGCAGATCCAATCATGGCCTCTTTCCCCAGCAGATTGCATCCCATGTGCTCCTTTTCCCTTACAGATCCTGTCCCATATGGCTCCTTTGCCCATATAGTTCTCATCTTTTGAAGCTCCTCTCCCCATATAGTTCCCATCTATGCGGCCTCCTCTCCCCATATAGTTCCCATCTTATGCGGCTCCTCTCCCTGCTCCATGCATCTTCTGCTCACTGAGCACTTACCTGCTCCAAGCACCAGTGCTCTCTCCTCTGTCTTCCTCCGTGGCACTCTGTCTGCACACTGACGCTAACGGATGGCAGGAGGAGGAGCAACCTCACCACACTGCCGTGACCTCTGCAGTGTCAGCGCGTCGCTGCACGCCAGGTCAGGGAGCAGAGAGGCTCCACTGAACCCGAAAATGTGGCACGGAGGTACGGGGATTCATTTGTGCTAGTGTCTTAAAGACACTATTACGAGTGAATACAGGGAACCGGATCGCCAAAGCAGGTTCTTGCCGGTTCGGGGAACCGACTGCTATTTTAATAACCAGTTTGCCTGAACCGGACAGAATTGGCTGAATCCCACCCCTGCCATAGCCACCTGTCTCATCCAGATTGCCCTTGTGCGATGACAATTTAGGCTAATATATGGGTTTTATGTTGGCTATGATTAGACACTATAGCTATTGGGATGAGCTGGGCAAAGCGCCACAATTGGCACACCTAATGGATAAACTTTTACAACCTGAGAATACCAGTGCCCAGCTGTCTGCTTTATCTGTGCTAGTTATCAAAAATGGGCAAAAGCCCTTGGTTTTATTTATTTAAATAATAAAAAAACAGGCTGGTGCAGCCTCTAATTTTGATAACCAGTCAAAATAAAGGTAACAGGAAGGATGAGGTCCAGCACCAAAATAAAACCCTTGCCTTTATTTTAAATGGAATATTATAAGCCTCTGAGGGTGAGCTGATAACTTTTCTTGTTAGCCAAGATAAAGCACATAGCTGGGGGCTGCAGCACGCAACTGCCATCTTTAAGGCTGGGTTCACACATAGCGACAGCGACAACGACGTCGCTGTTACGTCACCATTTTCTGTGACGTAACAGCGACCTTGTAAGTCGCTGTTATGATCGCTGCTTAGCTGTCAAACACAGCGACGCAGCAGCGATCATAACGTCACTACATGTGCAGAGAGCAGGGAGCCTCGCACACTGCTTAGCGCTGGCTCCTTGCTCTCCTAGCTACAGCACACATCGGGTTAATTAACCCGATGTGTACTGCAGCTACATGTGCAGAGAGCAGGGAGCCGGCACTGGCAGCGAGAGCGGCGGAGGCTGGTAACGAAGGTAAATATCGGGTAACCAGGGAAAGGGCTTCCCTTGGTTACCCGATGTTTATCTTGGTTACAGCTTACCGCAGCTGCCAGATGCCGGCTTCTGCTCCCTGCTCGCTTGATTTCGTCGCTCTCTCGCTGTCACACACAGCGATGTGTGCGTCACAGCGGGAGAGCGCCTTTGAAGAAAACGAACCAGGGCTGTGTGTAACGAGCAGCGATCTCACAACAGGGGCCAGATCGCTGCTCAATGTCACACACAGCAAGATCGGTAATGAGGTCACTGTTGCGTCACCAAAACCGTGACGTAGCAGCGATTTTGGTAGCGATCTCACTATGTGTGAAGCACCCCTAACTGTGATGGTTATCACAAGTAGATGGGGTACCGTACGCCAAAGTGGTTTAATACTCTGATAACATTGTTCCCAGAAGCAACCTGTGTTTCAGAGATACATCCATGCATCTTCTCCATGTCGTTTAAGCACTTTTCCATCCATTCAGCATTTTTACACCCCACCAGACATCCTGGGAGGGTCCACTGGAAATTATTTGAGTTTGTCATTGACTTGCATTAGATTTGTTATTTGTGCCAAAGACAAACATATATTACCAAGTATTCGAGGCGAACAATCCAAACCAAATAATTTTAATTAATACGTTTAATATTTTGCATATGTTCCCATGAAGATAATGCATATTATATATGGATATAAGTCCATTGAAACTCTATAGTAAAAATCATGAGAAAAAGCTCAAGGATTGTGTAGCCATTTTTTCTTTCATTATATGGATGGAATATATGGTGATAGAAAAGCCGACAAATTCATCTATTTTTCAATCTATTTATAGAAATTATCTTACCATCTCTGTATATATATAAATTTTTGCATGCATTATTGCAGTTTTATCAACAAATAATTTCATCTATACTGTTTCCCATGGGTGTGAGTCCATAGTCGGGACCCAGTCACTCTCTGCCCTTATTCAGATTGAGGTCTGTTCTGACACATGGTAAGGTTTTAATATTAGAGAATGTTAGGTACTATATAACAAAGAAAATCCAGCACGATCCTCAGGGTAGAATAAAAGTAAAAAAATTTATTTGAGAATTTCCATTTAAAATGGAACAAGACTAAGGGCGGCTTTGCACATTGCGACATCGCACGTGCGATGTCGGGGGGGTCAAATAGAAAGTGACGCACATTCGGCGTCACTTTCGACATCGTACTGTGTAAATGCTAGATGATACGATGAACGAGCACAAAAACGTCGTTATCGTATCATCGTTGCATTCACCGACATTTCCATAATGCCGGTGCCGCGACAGGTACTATGCAGTTCCTCGTTCCTGCGGCAGCACACATCGCTGTGTATGAAGCCGCAGGAGCGAGGAACATCTCCTTACCTGCCGCCGGCGGCTCTACGGAAGGAAGGAGGTGGGCGGGATGTTTACATCCTGCTCATCTCCGCCCCTCCGCCACTATTGGCCGCCTGCCGTGGGACGTAGCTATGACGCCGCACAACCCACCCCCTTAGAAAGGAGGCGGGTCGCCGGCCAGAGCGACGGTCGCAGTGCAGGTGAGTGCATGAGAAGCTGCCGTAGCGATAATTTTCGCTACGCCAGCTTTCACAAGATATTGTACCTGCGACGGGGGTGGGGACTATCGCGTGCCACATCGCAGCATCGGCTTGTGATGTCGCAACGTGCAAAGCCCGCCTAAGACTATGTGTCGAAACGCGTAGTTGTATGAGGTATATCCCTATCCTATTTATCTGCCAATCCGCTGTATTTTAAATGGAAATTCTCAAATAAATTTTTGGACTTTTATTGTACCCTGAGGATCGCGCTGGATTTTCTTTGTTATATATTCTACTAGAAGGTGGCCCGATTCTACGCATCGGGTATTCTAGAATTTACGTATTGTGTAGTTAATGTATGATTTTTGTTTTATTTATATATATATATATATATAGATGTTGTTGTGTGTAGTTACCAAGTGTTTGTGTAGGGTGCTGTACATGTTCTGGGTGTTGTCTAGGTGTGGCGGGGGGTGAGAGCTGTGTTGTTTGTGTGTTGCGTTGTGTGTAGCGTTGTTTGTGGAGCGCTGTGTGTCTGTAGCGTTGTGTGTTGCGCGGTTTGTGTGGGTGTGGGGTGTGTCTGTGTATTTTGGGGGGAGGTATGTTTTGTGCAATGTGTGTGTTGCGTGGTATGTGCGCATATTTGTGTGTGCCGCGGTGTTTGTGTGTTGGGTGTTGTGTGTGTGCGGCGTTGTCTGTGTGTGTGTGTGTCTGTGTAGGGCGGTGTTTGTGGTTCCCAGTGTGTGTGTGGTGAGTTGTGCAGTGCGCGCGTGTGTGTGTGTGTGTGTGTGTTTTGGGGGGAGGTCTGCACCCCCCATCGTGCTCCATCCCCCATGCTGCGCACCCCCCATCGTGCTCCATCCCCCATGCTGCGCACTCCCCATCGTGCTCCATCCCCCATGCTGCGCACTCCCAAACGTGCTCCATCCCCCATGCTGCGCACTCCCAAACGTGCTCCATCCCCAATGCTGCGCACTCCCAAACGTGCTCCATCCCCCATGCTGCGCACTCCCCATCGTGCTCCATCCCCCATGCTGCACACTCCCCATCGTGCTCCATCCCCCATGCTGCGCACTCCCCATCATGCTCCATCCCCCATGCTGCGCACTCCCCATCGTGCTCCATCCCCCATGCTGCGCACTCCCCATCGTGCTCCTTCCCCCATGTTGCGCACTCCCCATCGTGCTCCATCCCCCATGCTGCACACTCCCCATCGTGCTCCATCCCCCATGTTGCGCACTCCCCATCGTGCTCCATCCCCCATGCTGCGCTCTCCCCATCGTGCTCCATCCCCCATGCTGTGCACGCCCCATCGTGCTCCATCCCCCATGCTGCGCATGCCCCATCGTGCTCCATCCCCTATGCTGCGCACTCCCCATCGTGCTCCATCGCCCATGCTGCGCACTCCCCATCGTGCTCCACCCCCCATGATGCGCACTCCCCATTGTGCTCCACCCCCCCATGCTGCGCACTCCCCCATCGTGCTCCATCCCCCATGCTGCGCAGTCCCCATCGTGCTCCATCCCCCATGCTGCGCACTCCCCATCGTGCTCCATTCCCCATGCTGCGCACTCCCCATCGTGCTCCATTCCCCATGCTGCGCACTCCCCATCGTGCTCTACCCCCATGCTGCACACTCCCCATCGTGCTCCACCCCCCATGCTGTGCAGTCCCCATCGTGCTCCATCCCCCATGCTGCGCACTCCCCATCGTGCTCCATCTCCCATGCTGCGCACTCCCAAACGTGCTCCATCCCCCATGCTGCGCACTCCCAAACGTGCTCCATCCCCCATGCTGCGCACTCCCAAACGTGCTCCATCCCCCATGCTGCGCACTCCCCATCGTGCTCCATCCCCCATGCTGCGCACTCCCCATCGTGCTCCATCCCCCATGCTGCGCACTCCCCATCGTGCTCCATCCCCCGTGCTGCGCACTCCCCATCGTGCTCCATCCCCCGTGCTGCGCACTCCCCATCGTGCTCCATCCCCCGTGCTGCGCACTCCCCATCGTGCTCCATCCCCCATGCTGCGCACTCCCCATCGTGCTCCATCCCTCATGCTGCGCACTCCCCATCGTGCTCCATCCCCCATGCTGCGCTCTCCCCATCGTGCTCCATCCCCCATGCTGTGCACGCCCCATCGTGCTCCATCCCCCATGCTGCGCATGCCCCATCGTGCTCCATCCCCTATGCTGCGCACTCCCCATCGTACTCCATCGCCCATGCTGCGCAGTCCCCATCGTGCTCCATCCCCCATGCTGCGCACTCCCCATCGTGCTCCATTCCCCATGCTGCGCAGTCCCCATCGTGCTCCATCCCCCATGCTGCGCAGTCCCCATCGTGCTCCATCCCCCATGCTGCGCACTCCCCATCGTGCTCCATCTCCCATGCTGCGCACTCCCAAACGTGCTCCATCCCCCATGCTGCGCACTCCCAAACGTGCTCCATCCCCCATGCTGCGCACTCCCAAACGTGCTCCATCCCCCATGCTGCGCACTCCCCATCGTGCTCCATCCCCCATGCTGCGCACTCCCCATCGTGCTCCATCCCCCGTGCTGCGCACTCCCCATCGTGCTCCATCCCCCGTGCTGCGCACTCCCCATCGTGCTCCATCCCCCGTGCTGCGCACTCCCCATCGTGCTCCATCCCCCATGCTGCGCACTCCCCATCGTGCTCCATCCCCCATGCTGCGCACTCCCCATCGTGCTCCATCCCCCATGCTGCGCACTCCCCATCGTGCTCCATCCCCCATGCTGCGCACGCCTATCGTGCTCCATCCCCCATGCTGCGCACTCCCCAACGTGCTCAATCCCCCATGCTGCGCACTCCCCATCGTGCTCCATTCCCCATGCTGCGCACTCCCCATCGTGCTCCATCCCCCATGCTGCGCACTCCCCATCGTGCTCCATCCCCCATGCTGCGCAGTCCCCATCGTGCTCCATCCTCCATGCTGCGCAGTCCCCATCGTGCTCCATCCCCCATGCTGCGCACTCCCCATCGTGCTCCATCCCCCATGCTGCGCACTCCCGATCGTGCTCCATCCCCTATGTTGCGCACTCCCCATCGTGCTGCACAGTCACACATCAGACAGTATACACGCACACACCCGATCGCATACACGCACACACCCGATCGCATACACGCACACACCCGATCGCATACACGCACACACCCGATCGCATACACGCACACACCCGATCGCATACACGCACACACCCGATCGCATACATGCTCACACACACTGACGATATCGCACATACGCGCTCACACTCACAACATCCGGAGATACCACATGCTTCCGGTCATGTGATCCTCCGGCAGGTCCTGGAAGGTCACTGCAGCACAGTATCGCGGCCGAGAAGCAAGCGGTATCGCCGGATGCTGTGAGTGTGTGGATGCGATCTGATGTGTGCATACCTCCCAACTTTTAAAGAAGGAAAAGAGGGATAAAGTTTGCGTCGCGCTACGCGCGCCGCGGCAAATTTTTAGGCCACGCCCCCTAACCACACCCATTTCACAGTCACGCCCATATCCACTCCCCATCCACACCCATTCAGCACAAACACGCAGGCAGCCGGCGGGCCTCCAGCACGGACACGCAGGCAGCCGGCGGGCCTCCAGCACGGACACGCAGGCAGCCGGCGGGCCTCCAGCACGGACACGCAGGCAGCCGGCGGGCCTCCAGCACGGACACGCAGGCAGCCGGCGGGCCTCCAGCACGGACACGCAGGCAGCCGGCGGGCCTCCAGCACGGACACGCAGGCAGCCGGCGGGCCTCCAGCACGGACACGCAGGCAGCCGGCGGGCCTCCAGCACGGACACGCAGGCAGCCACAGTGAGGCGGCCGGTCGCCCGCACAGTGAGGCGGCCGGTCGCCTTCACTGACAGGCGGCCGGCCGCCTTCACAGACAGGCGGCGGGCCGCCCGCACAGAGAGGCGGCCAGCCGCCCGCACAGAGAGGCGGCCGGCTGCCCGCACAATGAGGCGGCGGGCCGCCCGCACAGACAGGCGGCGGGGGGCGCCCGCACAGACAGGCGGCAGGGGGGCGCCCGCACAGACAGGCGGCAGGGGGGCGCCCGCACAGACAGGCGGCAGGGGGGCGCCCGCACAGACAGGCGGCAGGGGGGCGCCCGCACAGACAGGCGGCGGGGGGCGCCCGCACAGACAGGCGGCGGGTGGCGCCCGCACAGACAGGCGGCAGGGGGGCGCCCGCACAGACAGGTGGCGGGCCGACCGCACAGACAGGCGGCCGGCCGACCGCACAGACAGGCGGCTGGCCGACCGCACAGACAGGCTCCGGCCGGGGGTGAGGGGGGAGGGAGGGAAATCAGCGCTGGGGAGATTAGTTTACTGTACCAGCTGCAGCACAGGCAGCGCTCCTCTCTATGCCACGTCTACTAGGATGGTAGGAGGGAAAAGCAGGGAGGCGGAGAGAGAGTGGGTGGGCGGAGCCCGGGAGCCGGCCGTCCCGCCCGTGGCAACGGGACAAACAACGTAAAGCGTGAAAGTCCCGCTGTATCCGGGACGGTTGGGAGGTATGCAGCATGTTAGAATGTGTACATAAGATCCCGCTGGTGGTGGCCGCAGCTTATAGGCCCCAAATCTGGTGACAGGTTCCCTTTAAAGTGAACCTGTCAGGTGCAATATGCACTCAGAGCCAGGAGCAGTTCTGGGCACATATTGCTAATCCCTGCCTAACCGTCCCTGTATACACTAGCATAGATAAAGAGATCAAGAACAAATATTTTTAAAGATCTTATATCTTATGCTAATGAGCGCGGGGACTAGTCCGAAGGGCGTTACTTCACTTGGCTAGTCGGCTCGCATAGCATGTTAGCATGTTATTACGCCCCTGTGTGAGTACTAATACGCTATGTGAGCCGACTAGCCAAGTGAAGTAACGCCCTTGGGACTAGTCCCCGCGCTAATTAGCATAAGATATAAGCTCTTTAAAAATACTTTTTCTATAGATGCCTTTATCTATGCTAGTGTATACAGGGACGGTTAGGCAGGGATTAGCAATATACACCCAGAACTGCTCCTGGCTCTGAGTGCAGATTGCACCTGATAGGTTCCCTTTAAAGGGAAACTGTCACCAGAAATTTAGCAAAAAAAATAAAAGATTCCCCTCTGCAGCTCCTGGGCTGCATTCTGGAAAGGTTCCTGTTGTTATTGTGCCCACTTTGAGACCTAAAAAAATACTTTATGAAGTCTTACCTTTTTGTATGCAAATCTGTTTTTATGGTCACGGGGGCGGGCTGCCTGGCGTCCGTTATTCCCCCTCCTGCCGCTGTACGCTGTCCCCCATTGCTCATTTCCATACATGAGGACGCCTTCCTCATGTAACTGTCCTCCTGAAGTTTTGTGCATGCCCAGTGCCACTCTCGCGGGACTGAGCACTGTGCAAAGTGTGAACGCTTTTGAGGTGATTGCGCAGGCGCGAGATTATGGGCGGCGCTGTGATTGTCATCAGCAGCGTCATCCAAGTACCCGCCCATAATCTCGTGCCCGCGCTTCTCACTCTGCCTCCACCGTTATGCGCAAGCACTGGCCATATGAACCACGTTACCTATTACCATGGGCACGAGATTATGGGCGGCGCTGTGATTGTCATCAGCAGCGTCATCCAAGTACCTGCCCATAATCTCGTGCCCGCGCTTCTCACTCTGCCTCCACCGTTATGCGCAAGCACTGGCCATATGAACCACGTTACCTATTACCATGGGCGCGAGATTATGGGCGGCGCTGTGATTGTCATCAGCAGCGTCATCCAAGTACCTGCCCATAATCTCGTGCCCGCGCTTCTCACTCTGCCTCCACCGTTATGCGCAAGCACTGTCCATATGAACCATGTTACCTATTACCGTGGGCGCGAGATTATGGGCGGCGCTGTGATTGTCATCAGCAAAGTCATCCAAGTACCCGCCCATAATCTCGTGCAAGCGGTAATAGGTAACATGGTTCATATGGCCAGCACTTGCGCATAACGGTGGAGTCAGAGGGAAAAGTGCGGGCACGAGATTATGGGCGGGTACTTGGTTAACGCTGTTGATGACAATCACAGCGCCGCCCATAATCTCGTGCCTGCGCAATCACCTGAAAAAGCATTCACATGCGCAAATCTTCGGGAGGACAGTTACATGAGGAAGGCGTTCTTGTGTATGTAAATGAGCAATGGGGGACTGCGTAAAGCGGCAGGAGGGGGAATAACGGACGCCAGACAGCCCGCCCCCGTGACCATAAAAACACATTTGCATACAAAAAGGTAAGACTTCATAAAGTATTTTTGTAGGTCTCAAAGGGGGCACAATAACAACAGGAACCTTTCTAGAAGCAGCCCAGGAGCTGGAGAGGGGAATCTATTACTTTTATTGTGAAATTTCTGCTGACAGGTTCCCTTTAACTGGTAGGGGAGCCAGGATAAAGCAGAGCTGAAGCTGTTGGGAAGCTAGGACCCAGCAGCTCTGCTCCACAGGCAGGAGACCACTGATCGGTAACTAATAGAAGCCTGCAGATGTCACTCTGCATAGGTTATTGTCACTGCTATCTGCAGGAGAGAGAAGTGCTGATTGCACGGTCTGCTCAGCTTCCTGACTCCCCGTGTATCTGCAGCAGTGAGAAGCCGCACAGGGGGAGTCAGAGAACAGCTGCAGAGAAACGCAGGCTCCAGGACTGGGGGGGTCGGCTCTGGGGGAGGGGGGATCGCTCTGCTGCAGGGAGGGGTCGCTCTGCTGCAGGGGGTGATTCATACCTCAGCAGCAGTCACAGGAGTAGGTGCGCGGTCGGCTCTGTAATGAATAGAAGGGAGAAACAGCGAGGCGGGGCTACAGTGGGTGGGTGGAGCCCGGGATAAACAGCCTCACGGGCGGGACCCGGGATCAAAGGCTCAGAAGAGGGACTGTCCCGCTGTATCCGGGACGGTTGGGAGGTATGGACATGTGAGGTGTGCGTGAGAGTGAGTGTGATCTGATGTGTGTGTGTGTGTGTTTGTTCTTATGTGTGTGCGTGTGTGTGTGTTCCGCCGCACTGCAGGACCTTGATGCGCTGACCTGGGAGCCGGTGTACGTTGGTAACCATGCTACACAATATTACTCGATGTGTACCATGATTACCATCGTACCCCGCCCCACAGCTCGCACGGGAGCCCCCACCAGCATACGCCGGCAACCCTAGCAATGCGAGGGTATGTGTCGGCTGGGTTGGCGGCGTACGCTGATGTGGGCTCCCGGGGGTACAGCACTCACCTGGGAGTCGGGGCTCCCGTCGGTTCAGGGAATGCGTGCGGGGGGCGGGGCCAGAGCGAGCGTGCAATGCGTGAGGGGGGCGGGGCGTGGCCGAGTTGCCAATGCGTGCAGGGGGCCGGGGCGAGAGGCCAATCCCTGTGGGGGCGGAGCCTGGGCGAGCGGCCAATTCGTGCGGGGGGCGGAGCCGAGGCGAGCAGCCAATCCGTGCGGGGGGGGGCGGAGGCGAGGCGAGCGGCCAATGAGACGCTTGTCGCGGTAAAGACACAATTTTGGAGCAAGACAGACAGACAGAATTAGGCAATTATATATATAGATGACACTTGGCAGCTGAGGTTTCCGTGTGCTGGATCCAGGCGGGGAGCGGTAAATGGCAGTATCGGTGAGCTGGATTTCCTCTCTCTTTTTAATGTTAGGTACTGTCTTGATTTGGGTACACCTTGAGGCAGTGGAATGGCTTTATGCTTTTTGCTCAAAAATAGTGTTTCCTAAGTACTCTGTGTTTATTTATATACACTATTGTTTTTACCTATTTACACCAGGATATACAGTATATCTATATTATTTTCATCTTGGATTTTCTTTATCTTATGGTCAGTAGGAACATGCGCTTACTAGTTGCATATATACCAAGTCATGCACCGGCTAATTTTTTTTTTTTTTAAGTTATTGAGACAGTAGCACATTCTGTGGGCATGCCTTTTCCCTATTCCCAATAATTTGTGGCATCAAAGGTATTAAAGATTAGAGATCAAGATCCAGAGTTGTGGTCGTATGACCTGTCATGGATTGGTGCTTGACACATGACTGCCCTACTGCAGAGGCTTTCTTCATATTGTCAGCAGAATCCCCCACACCAAACCCCCCTCCCCCTTTTTCCCAACCGCTAATAAAAACACAACACCCTTCTTTTGGATAAATTGGCCAAATCGGCCCGGTTTGTTAACAAACATTATAACAGATAATAAATAACCATTTTACCAATGCAAGGGCGGTTCTTGGAGCCCCAAAACCTGGCGGACACCAAATATTGTTACCAAACCATCCGGCATATTTTGCCCCCAGCCGCGACCACAAGCTCAGGGGCATCACCTTTGCCGGAAAACCGTGTCCCTAATCGACTCTCAGGGGACCCCACCCCTGGAGAGCCCCCCCAAGTCCGCCAGGCAATTACCATACCAGAATAAAGAAAGGGGGGTGGTCCCCCAGCTATCCGATGTACCACCCCCCACCCCGAATTTCCACCGACTCCAAGAACCCCCCTCGCCACCGCTCGCCGAAATGACTCGAACACCCAATAGAAAATTAAATGAACCTTGACTCCACCGTCTTCCCCGACAAAGATTAAACATATATGTAT
Source organism: Anomaloglossus baeobatrachus (assembly GCF_048569485.1). Lineage (NCBI taxonomy): Eukaryota > Metazoa > Chordata > Amphibia > Anura > Aromobatidae > Anomaloglossus > Anomaloglossus baeobatrachus. Next base: position 637,390,905 of record NC_134353.1, read on the forward strand.
AGGGCGGGAGGGCGGGACCTTCTCTAACGGTACCTCGCGCCGAAGTAGTGCCCTCCCCTTTCTCCCTGGACATATATACAGCCCCCACCCTGTCCCCTCCCCTGGCCCTATAGATCCACCCCCCCTAAACTCTTGACCCCGCAAAAGTACGCTCTTTCTATAGAAAAATCATTAACCCCTTGCTGCCCTGCAAAGGTGAGTCATGGGTCACTACGCTCATGGCTCTGCCCTGGCTCCGTTCAGCCTTGACTGCCCTACTGCAGAGGCTTTCTTCATATTGTCAGCAGAATCCCCCACACCAAACCCCCCTCCCCCTTTTTCCCAACCGCTAATAAAAACACAACACCCTTCTTTTGGATAAATTGGCCAAATCGGCCCGGTTTATTAACAAACATTATAACAGATAATAAATAACCATTTTACCAATGCAAGGGCGGTTCTTGGAGCTCCAAAACCTGGCGGACACCAAATATTGTTACCAAACCATCCAGCATATTTTGCCCCCAGCCGCGACCACAAGCTCGGGGGCACCACCTTTGCCGGAAAACCGTGTCCCTAACCGACTCTCAGGGGACCCCACCCCTGGAGAGCCCCCCAAGTCCGCCAGGCAATTACCATACCAGAATAAAGAAAGGGGGGTGGTCCCCCATCTATCCGATGTACCACCCCCCACCCCGAATTTCCACCGACTCCAAGAACCCCCCTCGCCACCGCCACCACGAGCATTACCTGACACCTCATAATGCGAGTCACCCCACCAAAACGAGTGCCCGCTCCACTCCTTCCTGTATGCTCAAGGCCCATAAATCAATACCCACGGCAGTCAGGTGCACACCATCTGATCGCCAAAAATTCCCCTCCCCCGACTCAAAGTCCCTGTGCCGAACCACAACTCCTCCATTCCTGGCCACAAAATTCCCAACCACCCTGTTGACCTTTATTCTGGTCTTGTCGATCCCCTCCAGGGACCGAGCCCCCCGTCAAACCTTTCTGGGAACAATGTCCGACCAAACCACCCTCAGGTTAGGGCAAACTGACCAAAGGCGGAGCAGGTCATACCGTATATCCCGAATCAACTCCCGACAGGGGCGGGCCCCTAAATCGTTTACCCCAATGTGCAACACCAGCACATCTGGGGTGCGATCCAATCGAGCAAACCGGTGAAAATCAACCAACACCTGCCGCCAGCGCATGCCCCTCACCCCGATCCAACGTACGATTACATCATCTCTGGACCAACCCAACTGCCGACCATTGCGCCGCACATCAGCTCTCAGTGCCCCCCAATAAACAAATGAGTGGCCGAAAATCCAGACCAGGGGCGCACCACCTATAACAGGGAACAAAACAAGAAAAGAGGGGGAAGGGGGTACAACAACCACAAGTCAGACACACTCCAGTAACTACCATTAACTTTAGAACAACATTACAAGTTTTTTTTTTTTTTTTTTAACAATACACCCCTACACCAGACTAGCCCTGACTTTTACAACAAATGGGGGCGGACGTACAGCCTGAACCTCCTCGACTCCCACCTGCCTATCCTCTTCACTGTCTCCGCTGGAAGCCCCCACCTGTCGGCCTCCGTCGCCGCCCCAATACGAAAAGAGTGGGCTGAAAACTTGTCCGCCTCCAACCCCAACCTCTCCAGGCATTTCCGAAAGACTGACACAAACTGGTACCTGGACAAAAACGATCCGTCCTGATGCTTCAACAACGGGCCGAGGCGGCCAGGCCCCAATTCTAAGTACTGTTTAAAACAAGAGACAGGGCACATCAAGGACCCCGCCAATGCCCATAAAGTGACCCTTCTTCCACGACCAAGTTGATCCGTCTTAGACCGCCGGATCCAAAATTCCACAGAGTCTCCTAAATCAACTGTGTCTTCTCCCAAAACACCCCCCCCCCACGGGACGACGCTGGGGACACCAATTCGCCTATCCTCGTAGCTCCGAAGAAAGCCCAGGTAAATGCCAACCGAAACAAAACCAATTCAAAATAGGAAACACACACTCGCTCCAGCTAAACACCCAGCTCTTCCAGCAGCTGGAATGACACCGGTCTCCGACTGTCCAGTCTATGAAGCCCCTTCCTCAAGCCCCTCACAGCTTGTCGAACCAAAAAATGCTTTATGTCATGTCAACAACCCCCCGCAATTTACAACCAAACGCAACCCCTGCCATAAACCGATTAACCCTGGAAAAAGACCACTGACCGGAAGCCATCCGGCACATCCAACAAAGCAAAGCACCTACAGAATCCTCGGCAGACTCCCCCGCCCCAAATTCCTGCCTCCAATTTGTCCATTCCATCCAAGCTGCTTCATACGCAGCCCACGTGCCAGGGGCCAATGATGCTCTGATCAACGAACTTGCCTCTCGAACACCAATTCCAAGAGCTCCGCTAGCCAGATGCTGCCAGCGGACTCCGCTTCCGGTGCCAGGCTCCAAAAACGATCCCACTGCAAGCGAGAAAGGGAATCAGCAATGGAGTTCTCAACCCCCGGTACATGCACTGCCACAACCCATGCATTAACACAAAGTACCGCAACAAGCGGACCACCGGAGGAGACGCGCCCGACAGGTTATTAATTTCCATGACTACCGACATATTATCACAGTGAAAACGAATTTTTCTGTTGCTGAAATGCTCTCCCCAAACTGACACTGCCACCACAATTGGAAAAAACTCCAACAAAGTCAAATTCCGTGTAAACCCTGCTTCATGCCAAGCCGCGGGCCACTCTCCCACGCACCATCTGCCGCCGAAGTAAGCTCCAAAACCCTTACCCCCTGCTGCATCGGTGAAGAGCTCACAATCAAAATCATCTAAGACTTCCGCAATCATTAGCGACCGGCCATTGTACTTCTCTAAAAAACTGCCCCATACCGCCAAATCCTCCCTAAGGTCCCGAGTCAACCTTATGTAATGCCTTGGGGAGCGCGCTCCAGCGGTCGCCGACGCCAACCTTCGTGAGAAAACCCGGCCCATGGGTATGATGCGGCAAGCAAAATTAAGCTTGCCCAACAAAGACTGGAGGTCCCTCAACTGAATTTTTCTAAGACGAACAGCCGATCCCACCTCTGCCCGCAAAGCTGAGATCTTTTCTTCAGGCAGCCTGCACTCCATCAACACAGTATCAATAGTGATACCCAAAAAATTCAGACAAGTACACGGGCCTTCCTTATCCTGAGCCAAGGGGACCCCGAACCGGCCAGACAACCACTGCATAGTCCCCAACAACGTCTGACACACTGCCGACTCAGCGGGGCCGATAAACAAAAAATCGTCAAGATAATGGATCGCCGACGAGAGCTGCGCCACATCACACACTGCCATTCTAAAAAGGAACTGAACGCTTCAAAATAAGCGCAAGAAATGGAACACCCCATTGGTAAACAACGATCAACAAAATAGGAACCATCCCAAAAACAACCCAACAGGCGCATACTCTCAGGATGCACCGTCAGCAAGCGGAATGCCGATTCGATGTCCGTCTTTGCTAGCAATGCTCCCTGACCACATTTCCGAACCCAGCTGACGGCTGCGTCAAACGAGGTATAAACCACCGCACAGAGGTCTGGGTCAATGCCATCATTCACCGACAAACCCTTGGGGAACGACAAATGCTGAATGAGCCGAAATTTGTTCGGCTCCTTCTTTGGGACGACCCCTAAAGGAGATACTACCAAATTGGGAATGGGGGGAGATGCAAACGGACCCGCCATCCGCCCACAAGCAACCTCCCCAAAAAGCTTTTTAGCCACAACCTTTGGGTGTCGCCGCGCCGACAACAAATTCTTTAACTGAAACGGAACAACATGAGGAGGGGGGGGATCCAGAAACCAACACGAAAACCATCCTCCAACAATACCGCCTTATCCCGCTTAGGGTATCTATCTAGATAAGGGGCCATCTCGTGAAGCCTCACCGGGCTCACCCCCTTTTAGCAAATCTCCCCCTGCCTTGGGCCTACCCTTCTTAAAGCAACGAGCTGCTCCATGGGAGGACCCTCCACAACCTGAACACTGATGCTTAAACTTGCAGGAGTTTCCAAACTTGCACTGGCTGTCGTTAAACTGCCAGCACACCCCTGCCTTTTCTCCAACACCCCCTGCCTTGGTCCCCGCTCCCCCAGCAGTATTGTGGCCGGCCGACCCGGCCCCCCCGTGAAAGGGCTGACCATAATGAGCCGGAGCCATGACTTTTAACCATAAACCAATATCCTTCTGATCCCAACGGATACTGGGCCGCACAGCTTTCCGCTGCCTAAATTTTTCATCGTACCGCAACCAAGTCTGCCCACCATAAATCCTATGAGCTTCCGCTATAGCATCCATGTAGCAGGATAGCCCAGAACAATTATCCGGCGCCTTTTCGCCAATGACGCTAGCTAGGATCGCAAAAGCCTGCAACCAGTTAACAAACGTTTGAGGGATCAGCCGCCACCTTCGCTTTTCTTCCTCCTCCTCCTTGCTACCATCCTTCTTTCTCTTATCTAAATTAAACTTCTCCAAAGGAAGGAGGGAAAAAATTTCCACGTATTCATCCTTCCAAATCTTCTCCTTCACTTCCTTCTTTAAATGCGCCCCCAGAGGGCCCTCAAAGCAAACGTACACCTCCCCTCTGGCCCTATCATCCAAAATAATCCTATCTCCCTCCTTATCCTTCTCCTTTTGCCCGGGATCCGTCACACTATCCCCAGCAACCACCTCGCTTCCCGTCGGTACCACAACCACAGCCGATGCTGGCGCCCCAGAACACGGCACCCACGCTGGGACAGGAGACCCGGTCGCCCCCTGACTCGCCCTATCCAACTGCGCCAACAAATCATGCACACCCTTCAAAACATTGCTCAGACTACCGACATCAAACCCCGCCGCGCTCGGCCCCGCGACCCCCAGACCCCCCATGACGCCCTGCGCCTGGCCCCTGCTCATTCCCGGGGAAACTAAACTAGGTGAGGACGCACAAAACATAGAGGAGTACTCACCAAGCTGCGTCGGTACATGAGACCCTCCAGCCGAAAATCCTGACTCCAGACGACGATCTCCTCCAGAATGGCCCAGCACGGAAACGTCTTCGGCAGCTCGACCCGGGGGGACCTGGGAACCCGCCGCGCTCGACCTTGGTCGGATGACCCGGGAGCGAACCGGATAATGAGATGCAGGACGACTCCCCTCAGATGCCGACCGTGAAGGCGACCTCCTCCTGGATCGCGACCTCGACCGGGATGACGCAGGCCCCTGCTGTGCGGGCGAATTTCTCCCCATCGCTGACCTCCCTGATGACCCGCTCCTCCGCGTCGAAGGGGACCTGAACCTGGACCGCGACCTCCTCTCTGGCGATGATCTCCGCAGCTGCGATGCCCCACTCCTGGCAGTATCCTCGAACCCAGCGCGCGCTGTCATCCTGGAAGCTGCATCCATCCTGGGCTCGACAGGTGATGTTCCTTGAAGGGTCGTACTCCCAATTCCCGGCCCCGGAGGCCCCGCAGCAACACAATCTCCGTGCTGTCTAGCAGTCCCCCCGACTGGAGCATCGCCAGGGAGGACCGCCGCCATTTTGTCGGAACCTGAAGCAGTAGAGGCAGCTGAGCCGGTCACATGACCCCTGGAGGGACCGCCCACCTCCGCAGGTCCTGAACGCCGAGAAGGATTCCTCCCTCGCCTGCTCCTGCCAGCTGCTGCAGGTGGATTCTTCTGGTGAGGAGGGTCCCCGGAGGGGCTCCTTCGGTGCCGCTGAGGACCAGGAGCAGCATCAGGCGAGAACCTCTCCGGTGCCCTCACCCTGCGCCCACTCCGGAGCGGTGGGGGGGTCAGCATCAGACACCGCATCCGGACCTCCCAGGATCTCCCTCAACGCTGTCCTGATCGCCGCTCCATTAAACATATATGTATAGGGCGGGAGGGCGGGACCTTCTCTAACGGTACCTCGCGCCGAAGTAGTGCCCCCCCCCTTTCTCCCTGGACATATATACAGCCTCCACTCTGTCCCCTCCCCTGGCCCTATAGATCCACCCCCCTAAACTCTTGACCCCGCAAAAGCCCGCTCTTTCTATAGAAAAATCATTAACCCCTTGCTGCCCTGCAAAGGTGAGTCATGGGTCACTACGCCCATGGCTCTGCCCTGGCTCTGCCCTGGCTCCGTTCAGCCTTGACATTGATTTATTGAGCTCAAATCACTGCTAAAATATGAACCACAATGTAAATGTGACAAATGGAAATGTAGGGCTCTGACACCAATACACTTTGATATATGGTTCATTCCAAAATCAGTTTATCTCATACAAGTGCTATCTATGTTTCTGATGATGGCATTTGTACTCATGAAAGTCTATGGGGCAGTTAATATATCCATGACTTTATACAGACTGAATCATTTCTATGCAAAATACGTGCAGGGAGCAGTCGATCCATGGTTCTCTGACTCTAGGTATTATTCTTCATTTAAAATGGCGCTGGAGATCGCGGTTCACGCATGTGTGGACTCTGCCGCCATTTTAACGAAGACAGAATCACTGTGTCAATACGAACTTACCGCCAACAACAGCAAAGATGGGCAATGAGCCCCATAGGGGTGAATGAGCCCATGACTATCGGGAGGGTATAGGGTAGGAAGGGGTTAATGTTGAGGGAATAGGGCTGTGTAAGGGACTAAGGGATTGGTGGTCTAGTGAGCGGCGAGGATTGGGCCAGAGGTCATAAGGGGTGGGGAAAAAAGGGGGGGTTTATAAGGGGCAGTTATTTGCAGTACCTCCTCTTTTGCTGTTGGTGCCATTCGTGTTTGGTCATCATCGCCGGTTCCAGAATGGCTGACCTAGCTGCGCTTTTGGAGTGGGTCCGTGGAGCCTCTGAAGTCCTGGGAGTGGATGTGGTGCGGGAGCAGCTGCGTGCGGCCTGTGGGGACGGAGCGATGGTGCCTTCAGCTGTGGCTGCGGCTGCAGCACCTGGACCTTTGCTGCGTGCTCGGCGGTCGCGGCCGCTGGAGCGTTACTCCCCCAGCGGGAGGGGAGAAAGATCTAGGAGCCCCTTGCGGGACCCTCCGGGGCAGGGGAGCCCTCACCAGCCTGCAGGAGCTTCGCCGGCCTCCGGGAGGAATCCTCATCGGCAATCCCGTGGGCCGGAAGTGGGCGGAGCTTGTTTGCGGCCTACTTCCGGTCCGCGGGCGGCAAGGCCCCGGACCAGATTAACGGCAGCCCCCGGTGATGTGCCGGCCGGGGGCAGAGCTCTGCAGACCAATGTGGCGTCGGGGACTCCCTGCAGACGGCAGGGGAGGCGCGCAGATAGTGCAGCCCAGGAGCTGCAGATCGCCAGCCAAAGGGCTGTGGAGGAGGGGTCCAGCAACCGGCAGGGCCACAGCAGGCGGTCAGTGGTGACGGTCTCCCCCAGCGTGGATCGTGCTGGGGGGAGGACTCAGCGTATATCGGAGGCCGGACGGCCTTCCTGCAGTCAGCAGGGAGGGAGACCAGTGGTGATGGCAAGTGGAGCCGCAGTGCAGGAGTCGGCCTCGGGATCGTCGTGGGGGGACGGCGGCAGGACGCCGCGTCGGGCGACACGAAAAAGGTCCAGCAGGAGGCGATTGGAGGAGCAGGGTGCGGTGACCGTGGGGGTCGACGGCCGCCAATTGCAGGCTGTCCCCTTGCTGGTCCCCCCTGAGGTCCTCAGCGGCGATTCGGACTCTGGTGACGAGGATGGAAGCGACAACGCGGCAAGACGGATGGAGCGTCAGGAGAATCATGATACGGCTGTTCCGGATCCGATTCAGAGGCAGCCCGGTGAGCGAACGACGAGTATGCTTAATGTTGCGGGTAGTGTGGGGGGGGTGTCTTCTGTGTCGGCGAGTGCGCAGGGCTCTGGGGTTCGGGAGCCGTCGGCGTTACCGGGGGCAGAGTTTTGGGGGCAGTTATTGGGGGTGCTGCAGGGGCTGTCGGCTGAGCGAGCAGGTACGAGTGGGTCTGGTTCTCCGGCGGGGGCTTGGGTGGGTCCCTCGGGTGGCGTGCCGCCGGGGGTGGCGGCGCAGAGTGTTGCTACGCAGGGAGCTGCAGTGACGACAGAAGCAGGGCAGGTGGCAGGAGTAGCGGCCGGGTCGGACGCGGTAAAGGACGGGGAAAAAGAGAAGGAGAAAGAGGATGAGGTGGTGCGGCTAGATGATAGGGCGCGGAGCGAGGTATACGTTTGCTTCGAGAGTCCGCTGGGGGTACATTTAAAAAAGGAGGTGAGGGAGAAGATATGGAAGGGGGAGTATGTGGAAATTTTTTCCCTGCTTCCCCTTGAGAAATTTAACTTGGATAAGGTGAAGCCAAGCGATTCAAAAAAGGAGAAGGAGGATGAGGAAAAGAGGAGGTATAGGCTTATTCCCAGGACATTTACCAACTGGTTACAGGCCTTTGCGATCCTAGCCAGTGTCATTGGGGAAAAGGAGCCGGAGCATTGTTCCGCACTTTTCGGGTATATGGATTCGATTGGGGAGGCGTATAGAGTGTACGGCGGTTTAGGGTGGTTGAGGTACGACGAACAGTTTCGGCAGCGCAAGGCTCTGCGGGCCGGAATAAAATGGGACCACAAGGACATCTCCTTGTGGATGAGGTTAATGACAGCCCCGGCCCAGCCCTTTCGGGGGGCTGCCGGGGGTTCGGGTTCAAGCAACGGGTCCCCGGCGGGTCAGAGGAAAGGAGCCTGCTGGCAATTCAATGAGGGACAGTGTAAATTCGGGGCCTCGTGCCGTTTCAAGCACGAGTGTTCCGGATGTGGAGGTTCCCATCCTTTGTCCAGGTGCTTTAAGAAAGGGAAGGGTAAGCCCGGGGAGGGGGCTGGAAAAAGGTAGGACGCCGGTGAGGGTAGAGGCGATGCTTCCCTATTTAAGTAGGTATCCGGATGTACGGGCGGCCGAGTTATTGAGGAAGGGTTTTACTGAGGGTTTTCGGATTCCGTTTGAATCTGGGGCTCCAGTGTTTCGCCCGGGTAACTTGAGGTCCGCAAGGGAACACCCAGAGGTTGTGAAAGAGAAGCTGGACAAGGAGGTTGAATTAGGGAGGATGGCGGGCCCTTTTCAGGACCCACCATTTTCCAATCTTCAGATTTCGCCATTGGGGGTGGTTCCCAAAAAAGAGCCGAAGAAATTTCGGCTCATACATCATTTATCCTACCCGGCCGGGTTGTCGGTGAATGATGGGATATCACCTGAGCTGTCAGCGGTTTGTTATGTTTCTTTTGACAGAGCTTTGGATTTGGTGCGGGCGGCCGGGCGTGGGGCCCTTATGGCGAAAGCGGATGTGGAGGCAGCTTTTCGCTTGCTCCCAGTGCATCCAGACAGTCAGCATCTGTTGGGATGTATGTGGGAGGGAGAGTATTATGTGGATCGTTGCCTGCCCATGGGATGTTCTATTTCCTGTTCTTATTTCGAGGCATTTAGTTCTTTTGTGGAATGGGTAGTCCGGGACATGGCGGGGGTGCACTCCGTCATTCATTACTTGGACGATTTCCTTTGTGTTGGGCCGGCAAGGTCTTCGGTTTGTTCATTGATGTTGTTTACATTATAGCGGATAGCGCAGAGTTTGGGTATTCCTTTGGCGAAAGACAAAACGGAAGGGCCAGTGACGGCTTTATGCTTTTTGGGCATAGAAATCGACACGATGGCAATGGAATGCCGCTTGCCGGAAGGGAAGTTGGTGGATTTAAAAGCGTCAGTGCGGTCATTATACCAGGCTAAAAAGGTGAAGCTGAGAGAGTTGCAGTCAGTTTTGGGAAAGTTGAATTTCGCCTGTCGCATCATGCCGATGGGGCGCATATTTAATAGGAGATTGGCGAGCGCGACTGCTGGGGTGACAGCGCCGAATCATTTTGTCAGAGTGACGAGAGTGATGAAAGGGGATCTGCTGGTTTGGGATTCCTTTTTAGATAGGTATAATGGCAGGACACTGTGGATGAGCAAGGCAATGTCTAATAGTCAGATTGAGCTGTTTACGGATGCGGCAGGGGCTACGGGTTTTGGAGCGATTTTCCAGACTCATTGGTGCGTGGAACGGTGGCCACAAGCATGGAAGGAGAAGGGGCTGGTAAAGAATTTGGCTTTGCTTGAGTTGTTCCCGATCATAGTGGCGCTCGAGCTGTGGGGCTCTGAATTTTCGGGAAAAAAGGTTTGCATGCATTGTGATAATATGGCGGTGGTTCATTCTATCAATTCGTTGTCAGCAAAATCTCCCCCGGTGGTGGGGTATCTGAGGCATCTGGTGCTCCGTTGCTTGGCACTGAACATTTGTGTTGTGGCGAGGCATGTGCCGGGGGTTCAGAATGAGGTGGCTGATGCGCTGTCTCGGTTTCAGTTTCGCAGGTTCAGAAGGCTGGTGCCGGGAGCAGACGACGATGGAGCAATATGTCCGGAATGGTTGTGGGATCTAGCATTGGCGTAGCTTTGGAGGGCATTAGGAGATCGGTGTCTGAGGCTACTTGGTGCCGATACCAGGCAGTGTGGAATGAGTGGGAAGAGTTAGGCAGGTCGGAGTTCATGGAGCCGGGTTATGATGGCAGAGTGGTGAGGGTTTTGGTGGTGATTAGTGGCGATTTTTCAGCGGGACGGTCCGTATCGGTAATGAGTTACCGGTTGTCAGCCTTGGCCTTTTTATTCAAGTTGCAAGGGGTGCGGGATGCCACGAAGGATTTTCTAGTACGGCAGGCCATGAAGGGTTTTAGAAGAGGGGTGAGGTCGCGGGACTCTAGGCGGCCGATATCGCTTCCATTGTTAGTGCGTTTAGTGGGGTGCTTGGGGGAAGTGTGTGTGTCCCCTTACAAACAGAGGTTGTTTGCAGTGGCATTTGTGTTGGCCTTTTTCGGGGCCTTTCGGATTGGCGAGTTGGTTAGTCCGGCGAAGCAGGTAGTAGGAGGGTTGTTATTGGGAGACGTAACGCTTGGAGTTGATCGAGTGGAATGTCGATTACGTTTTTCCAAAACGGATCAGGTGGGGCGTGGGCGCCTGGTGGTTTTGTATGGGATACCTGGACATCAATTGTGCCCGGTTGGGCAGGTAACAGAGTTTTTGAAGATAAGGGGAGGTTATCCTGGGGTTTTCTTGAGACACGTGGATGGATCTGCACTGTCCAGATTCCAGTTTATTGCGGTTTTCAAAACTGTGTTGGCACGAGTGGGGGAGGTGCCAGGTGACTATGGGTCACACTCCTTTCGGATTGGGGCAGCGACAGAGGCGGCCAGGTGGGGTTTGAGCGATGATTGTATCCGGCGCATTGGGAGATGGGAGTCTTCCAGGTTCCGTTTGTACATAAGGCCCCACCTGCTGAGGGGTGACTGGGAGTGATTCGGCTGGTTTGGAATTAAGGGGGTCAATAGGTGTTTATTGTGAAACATGGTTTCTTCGTTCAGTTGCTGTTTATTCTTGGTTTTATATTTTTTAGGTGTGTGCCTGGTGTGGATTCTCGGGCATTCCTTTGTTCACTGGGGAGCATTGCGGGCGGATGTGCGTCCCGACGGTCGGCAACTTGGAGTGGCGAGAACGGATGCACGGGTCAAATGGATCGGGATTCGGGGCATGACCTGGGGGAGAGTTCGGCCGGAGGTGGCGTACTATAGTAGGATCGACCAGGATCCTAATGTTCTCATTTTGCATGTGGGGGGAAATGATTTAGGGGTGAGGACAGCAAGGGAACTAAAAAGGGACATTAAGCTGGATCTTTTGCACCTGTGGAGAGCGTTCCCGGGTATTATTATCGTATGGTCGGATATTGTGGCTAGGGAGAACTGGCGTTTTGGGAGGTCGGTTGACCGTATTAATAGGGCACGTATTAAATTGAATAGGGCGATTGGCCGGTTTGTGGCGCGGAATGGGGGCTTGGTGGTGCGACATAAGGAATTGGAGGAGTCGGCAGGTCAATATTTGCGGAGAGATGGGGTGCATCTCACAGATATCGGCTTGGACTTATGGATGCTTGGTTTGCAGGATGGTCTGGAGCAAGCCTTGGGGGTGTGGGGGGCCCGGGCCATGTAAGGAGTCACACGGCCGGTCTGTGGCGGGGGGATAGGTCCGTTCCTAGAGGCTGGGAGCACCGATAGTCGGTGGGGAGTATGAAGTCACTCAGGGGTAGTGGCTTCAGACAGGATTGGGAACTTGTGGGCGTAGGTCCTGCAGGTTCTGGGGAGGGGTATTTTAACGATGGAACGTTATTACCCCACACCTTGGGTTGGTTGGACACAGCCGAGGTGGTCCTCTGGGCCAGTGGTATGTTACGGCCAGGGGATAAGGATGATTATTGGCTTCTTGGACGGACCTATCGGTTGTTTGACAGTTGGGAGGGTATACATGTATCGGTTTATGTTAAAAGAGGGTGGCATGTTGAGCCACAAGTTTTGATACATGTATACTGTTTAAATAAAAGCTGTGGCCATTCGCCCATAAAAGTTGTTATGTCTTTATTTCAAGTAGAGGGTAAGAGGTTTTGTACATGGGAGACCCAATTATCCCTTTTAGATACGTCATGGCATATGTAATACAGGAAAGAAGAGGGCACCACAGCAGGTAACTGGAATATGTCAAAATCACACAGCAAAAAATTGAAGACAGAGCAAGAGAAAAAAGGTGGTGTAATAATTTGGGATCACCGGAAAACTAACATAAGATTAATAATCAAAGAAAACAACAAAAATCACTGAGACACACTTTAAAAACATTTAAAAACACACTCCAAATGTGCACAAAGTGCCAGGAGATTGTGTACAATAAAGCAGATACCTCTATTTTATCCTCAAAAGGGGAAAGCATAACCTATACATGGGTATTCACATAAAAAGCACAGGCTAAGGGGTACTTTGCACGCTGCGACATCGCAGGCCGATGCTGCGATGCCGAGCGCGATAGTACCCGCCCCCGTTGCAGCAGCGATTTCCTTGTGATAGCTGCCGTAGCGAACATTATCGCTACGGCAGCTTCACATGGACTCACCTGTCCTGCGACCGTCGCTCTGGCCGGCGACCCGTCTCCTTGTTAAGGGGGCGGGTCGTGCGGCGTCATAGCAATGTCACACGCCAGGCGGCCAATCGGAGCGGAGGGGCGGAGATGAGTGGGATGTAAACATCCCGCCCATCTCCTTCCTTCCGCATATCCTACGGAAGCCGCAGTGACGCCGGTAGGAGATGTTCCTCGTTCCTGCGGCTTCACACACAGCGATGTGTGCTGCCGCAGGAGCGAGGAACAACATCGGACTGTCGCGTCAGCTTAATCATGGATTACGCCGACGCTGCACCGATGATACGATTACGACGCTTTTGCGCTCGTTAATCGTATCATCTAGGCTTTACACACTACGATGTCGCATGCGATGCTGGAAGTGCGTCATTTTCAATTTGACCCCACCGACATCGCACCTGCGATGTCGTAGTGTGCAAAGCCCACCTTAGTACTACACTGCGATAGAGAGACATTGGGAAAAAGATGACAGTCAATAATCTATCACGATAATGACAATTCACAAAAAAATTTTCAGAGTACAAATTGTGAAAAACAAGAAGTTGTATCCCCTATGTAGAAAGCAGTACAATCAAAGGCTGTGAATAAACCCAAAAGATGCAGCTAGTTAGGAGGAGGGAAGAGAAGGAAACCCCCCCCCATGTGTATCGTCACGCACAATTGTGGCTTCCTCAGGGAAAATGGGGATTGCAAGGATTGACCAACTCGTGTTTTTTATGCTGGCAATAAGCGTGTTTATTATGATGAACAGCAATGGTGGCACGGCGCGAGATTCAAAAAAAAGAAAAGGGAGCACATCATAAAGGAAGCTGGAGGAGGACTTTACAGTGAGGACCTGACCCACAAAGTCCATCTCCGTTGCACCTGCCAATAAAAGTGTAGTGCATTTCTATTCTTCAGTAAGGTCATGTAAGCGGGTCAGAGATGTTTGTTCATCTTCTGGCTAGTCAATTGTCGCGGGCGGGGGGTGAGCTGCTCGACCGCGCTCGCGGCTCGGCTCCGGCTGTTGCTGGCTGCTCGGTGGCTCGAGCGGTGGGCTGGATCTGTGAACTCGAGCGGCGCTCCTTGCCCGTGAGTGAAAGGGGGAGATAATTTAGTTTGGGAGATGTAGTCCGTGACGCCACCCATGGTTCGTGGTGAGGATGGGACACCACCGCTGCTCTAGACGGGGATCCCGGGAGCGATGACGGGGAGCAGCTGAGATGTTTCTCTTCCCTCCGTGGGTAGGGGAGTTGGTGGTCCCGGGGCCCGGTGATGTTGACGGGGAAGTGATTAGCAGGGCTTGGCGGGGTGCAGGGTCGCGGGGCCGCGCAGTGCCAGACGGCACGGTGGTACTCACTCAGCCAGTAATGCACACGGAGTCTCTGGTGAAACAAGCGGCTGGATGGACACGGCTGCGGTTGTCACTCCCAGTAGGTTGGCGGTGAATGTCTCTCTCTGCACCCCTAATGTGTTTTCGGCCCCGATGGCTTCCCACCGGTAGCCCGCTCCCCAGCGGTGTGTTTGCCGGAGGAGCCCCTTTTTGCCCGCAGGCTCTGGCCCTGGGAACTCTAGCTGTGGCGGTAGCTGTATTTCCCTTCACGGTTGAGCGGTTGCCTTCAGTCGGGTCTTTGCTGCTGGGGAACCCCGGAGGTTCCTGTCGCTGATGGATTTGACCGGTTTAACGGTGACTCCAAGCCTGGTCGGGGTCCGTAGGCCCTGCCGAATGGTGCTGGCTTTTCTTCGCTCCCCGGTCCGGTACCGGCGGGCCACTGCCCGACCCCGGTCCTTCCGGTTGTGCGTCAATCGGCCTCGCCTGCAGACGGTCACCACCGTCTGCCAACCTTGCTCTTATGTGCCTGGGCCACGTACCCGGACACGGTCAATCAGCTCCTCCACTACCACTTTCCTCAACTGTAAAACTGATCTGAACCCTTTTCCCGCCTCCAGGGCTGTGAACTCCTCAATGGGCGGGGCCAACCACCTGGCTCCGCCCCACCTGGTGTGGACATCAGCCCCTGGAGGGAGGCAACAAGGATTTGTATGTGCGGCTGATGTGCCTAATCGGGGTGTGGGGTGTGTTGTTGCAGTACCTGTGATGTCCTGGCTTGTCCAGGGCGCCACATTCCCTCTTGGTTAAATGCAGACCGTCCGTGGGCTGCTGTCCATCACCGGTTTTATTTTCACAAACTGAAAAAGATTTTAAAAACATTTAAAACATTTCAACATCAGTATATGCATGAAACTTCCCTTACGGGAGGCAGTTTCTTAAACGTTACTAACGGCACACGTTTATTAACGGTAACGGCTTCCGCTCTCCCTCCGCCCAAACAACCTGGCCCTGATGCTGCTCCTAAGAAAATGGGCAGCACCCCTTGCCCCAGTCCAGAACCAAATTGCCCGAGCGGGTACGGTCTCTTTCAGGGGACCCACATCCATGGGGAACCGCTGAACCCCCGGAGGATCGCCACTGGTTACGGTAGTGGCGGGCCTGGGCCATCCATTCCTCCAGGCCCATCCTCCCAAATCAGCCTCTCCGGAGGCGGTCACGATATAAGCCAACATTTTTATTTACATGCCACAAGTTTGTGGTTGCCCTGCAAGTTCTCGGGCGTGTCCGTAAGCAGTTTCTTACGCAAACGGTTGCAGAAAGTCCCTACGGGGACTAGTTGCCGGCAACGGCCGGGTTCAATCACGGTTGCAAATCTGATAACTGTTCGGTTGATTACTCTTCTTATCATTCGGTTACATTTTCAACAGATCACACATTCAACAAATCACACAACGGTGCTGATGGTCCCAACGGGGACAACTTGCAGCGGGGGACCGCTGACATCACTTCAGGTCCACCCCACCGACCGGGGGAGGGGGCTGGGCTGGTGCTTGAGGCCCCTGGCCTCCTCTCAGCCTAGCATCCAGGGCGAACCAGCCCCCTCTCCCCACAGTGCCGGGTATTGGTGACGAGGTCGCCAGGGAGCAAGTTGCGGTCCGGGTGGTCCTCCGGCAGGTGGTCATTCACGTCCCTCCGGGCCACAAAAAACTTCGGCCTCCAGGCCCGGTTCAAAGATGAAGCCGTATCACCTACGGGCATCGAACCTCCTCACTTGCCACTCATATCTCGGGCCCCGTACTTGGAAGGTGGCTCTGCGGAGACGCTCTTTCTCCTCGATAGTGCAGCCACCAGCTCCGCTTTCCTCTTCTCCCTCTCTGCAATCTCTCGGCCCAGCGGGGTCGGTTCCCTGTCCCAGTAAGGGGCTGCTGCGGGCCCCTGCGCACCGGTCGGGCCCCGCGAGACTTCCTTTATGCTGCCCATCACTGGCAGTCTGGGTGGAAGGTCCCGCGGTGTCATGGCCTGTGGTGCTGCCTCACAGCGGCGACCCGGCGCAGCCTCAGCCGAGGGGTGGGGGACGGGTACAGGGGTCCTCTCCCACTGAGCCTCCGCCTCCTCCTGCACGAGACGGGCTGACGGAGTCGGTACGGGGCCAGGCACGGTCACATGTGCCTCCGGTATATCTCCGCTGACGGGTACAGCCTTCGGTTTCTTCCATGGGAGCGGTTCAGGGCGGCCACAGGCCTCGGCTGCAGTTTGGTCCGCTTGGGCGGATAGGCAGGGTACCGCTACCGGTTGCGGGGGTAGCGGGCCTTGTGGCGGGGCAGCAACAGCCAACACGGGTAACGGGGAAGGCAGCAGGGCGAGTGGGCACAGACCGGGCCCCTCAGCCGCGATGGCCGACCCGGTAGGGATACAGGGGCGTGGGTCGCTTACCCGCTCTTCCAGAACTTCCTCCACCTCGCGTCTCCATATGGCCGCGACCACATCCGCCATGTTGGCCTCCCACTCCTCCAAGAGGAGCTGCACTCGGATCTGCAGACGGTTATGAAGCTGAGCGGTCTGGACCTCCACCCACGCCGCGGTGCCGGGCGCGGGGGTTATGGTGTTGCTGGTCGGACGGTGCATCGTTGCGGCGGCCTCTTCCAGGAACCAGTGATGGCCGCAGGGTCCGGGCGTCCCCGCTTTTATAGCCGCGGTTCACATGCGGCCGGACGCCATCCGTGCCCCCTTGGTTTCTTTTTTTTCCGGCACCTCCGCTTTAGGGGCAGAGCCTCGGCTTTCGCGCCTCCACTGCTCGGGAAGACGCTCGAGCGGGGAACTTTTCGCGCCCAATATGGCGGATTCTGAAATTTTTCGGCCAGACACCTTTGGCGGGACGCACTTCTACCAGGCGGTAGAACGGTAAGATCCTGTTCGTGACGCCAAGTTGTCGCGGGCGGGGGGTGCGCTGCTCGACCGCGCTTGTGGCTCGGGTCCGGCTGCTGCTGGCTGCTCGGTGGTTCGAGCGGTGGGCTGGATCCGGGGACTCAAGCGGCGCTCCTCGCCCGTGAGTAAAAGGGGGAGATGATTTAGTTTGGGGGATGTAGTCCGTGACGCCACCCACGGTTTCTGGTGAGGTTGGGACACCACCGCTGCTCTAGACAGGGATCCCGGGAGCGATGACGGGGAGCAGCTGAGATGTTTCTCTTCCCTCCGTGGGTAGAGGGGTTGGTGGTCCCGGGGCCCGGTGATGTTGACGGGGAAGTGATTAGCAGGGCTTGGCGGGGTGCAGGGTCGCGGGGCCACGCAGTGCCAGACAACACGGTGGTACTCACTCAGCCAGTAATGCACACGGAGTCTCTGGTGAAACAAGTGGTTGGATGGACGGGTCCCACAGGCGGCTGCGGTTGTCACTCTCAGTAGGTTGGCAGTGAATGTCTCTCTCTGCATCCCTAATGTGTTTTCGGCCCCGATGGCTTCCCACCGGTAGCCCGCTCCCCAGCGGTGTGTTTACCAGAGGAGCCCCTTTTTGCCAGCAGGCTCTGGTCCTGGGAACTCTAGCTGTGGCGGTAGCTGTATTTCCCTTCACGGTTGAGCGGTTGCCTTCAGTCGGGTCATTGCTGCTGGGGAACCCCGGAGGTTCCCGTCGCTGACGGATTTGACCGGTTTAACGGCGACTCCAAGCCTGGTCGGGGTCCGTAGGCCCTGCCGAATGGTGCTGGTATTTCTTCGCTCCCTGGTCCGGTACCGGCGGGCCACCGCCCGACCCCGGTCCTTCCGGTTGTGCGTCAATCGGCCTCGCCTGCAGACGGTCACCACCATCTGCCAACCTTGCTCTTAGGTGCCTGGGGCACGTACCCGGACACGGTCAGTCAGTTCCTCTACTACCACTTTCCTCAACTGTAAAACTGATCTGAACCCTTTTCCCGCCTCCAGGGCTGTGAACTCCTTGATGGGCAGGGCCAACCGCCTGGCTCCGCGCCACCTGGTGTGGACATCAGCCCCTGGAGGGAGGCAACAAGGATTTGTATGTGCGGCTGATGTGCCTAACTGGGGTGTGGGGTGTGTTGTTGCAGTACCTGTGACGTCCTGGCTTGTCCAGGGCGCCACACAATGACCATAAACACCCTATCAGGGCTACAATAGAATGGTTTAGATAAAAGCATATTTATGTACATGAGTGGCCCAGTTAAAGTCCAGACCTGAATCTCATTAAGAATCTGTGACAAGATCTGAAACACACACACTTCCATACAATCTAAGTGAACTAGAGCTAATTGCAAAGATGAATGGGTGAATGTTTCAGCATGGGAAAAGCTTGTAGAAACATACCCCAAAAGACTTACAGCAGTACAGTGGGGAAAATAAGAAATTATGCGCCATTTCCAGGGGCGGCTGCAGACTGCCGAGAATCCCACCTGACTGGCAATCAAAATATGGTGGAAGCCCAGGCATTTTTTTTTTTAAATTATTTTAAATTATGTATTTTGATCGCCAACTAAGGTAAATCAGGCAGATGGGGGTGGCAGCCCGTAGCCGTCTGCTTTATCTGCGCTGAGAATCAAAAATACCACGGAGCGCTATGTCATTTTTTTAATGATTTATTTATGTTTACGGTACTGTGATGTCAGGCAATCAAAATACAGGGAAGCCCATTTTTTTTTTTTTTTTTTTCAGTTATATAAATAAATAATTAAAAAAAATGTGTGGGCTCCCGTTGTATTTTCTATTGCTAGCTAAGGGTAATCCAAGCAGCTACTAGCTGTTAACCCTCACTGCTTAGTGTTACCTTCACTGGCAATGGAAAATCCAGGGAAGCCCTTTTTATTATTTTTTTTGCCAAAAAACTAAAAAGAAAAATGACGTGGGCTTCGCTATAGTTTAGTATGCTGGCCAGGTACAGCAAGCACGTACGGGCTGCCCCCAACCCCCAGCTGCCTATTTGTACTCAGCTGGGAACCAAAAATATAGGGAAGCCCTTTTTTTAATTATTTTATGAATTTCCTGAAATAATTAAAAAAACAGACATGAGCTTCGCCCAATTTTTGTGTCCATCCAGATACAATTAGGCAGCTGGGGATTGGAATCCGTAGCGCAGGTTGGCCCAAGCTTTCTGGGCCCCCTGTGTTATGATCCGGAACCATGGAAGACCACCACAAATCATTGGTAAAAGGTGACAATAGCATTGGCAACTAATCTGGCCACCATCTTCTTACTAACCATCACAACTAGAAGTAGCCGAGGGGTGAACTAACATCCTGTGCAGCGCGAACCCAGCCGGAGAACTAACTATCCTAAAGGAAGGAAAGATGAATAACTCTCTGCCTCAAAAAATAGACAAGAATAGCAAGCCCCCCACATTCAAAGACTGCGGTGATATAGGAAAAACACAATACACAGATAGATGACAGGATTAGCAAAAGGTGAGGCCCCCACTGACTAAAATAGGAAGGGACAGGAAAGGGACTGATGGTGGCCAGAGAAAAACCCTGCAAAAATCCAAATTCCTGATAGTACAAAAAGGCCCTCAGATCGCACGATCTGAACTCCGTCCTATACCAGGTGCTTTTGTCATACCAGGGAACAGAAAACAAGAATCACAACAAATTCAACAAGCCACAAACACATGGACCCAAAGGAGCTATACTTCAAACAAATCTGCAGGGAGTTCCCCAGTCAAGCGACTGAGGGGAAAATCCCTGCATGCAAATAAACTTAAAACAACCACAGCAAGTGACAAACCCAGAAAAGAGCAAAAGAACCGAACAATAAATAAAGAGAAAGCACTTATCTGGGGTAGACGTGGTGCGGAGCAGAATGAAGCAGGCTGGTGATACAAAGAACAACTGACATCCGGCATCGCCTGCTAACAGACCAGGATTTAAATAAGCAGAGAGTTAGCAAAGGAAATGCCCATTGCACAACTCACCGGGTCCAAGTCCAAACCATTCCTGGCCACCAGAGGGAGCCTCCCAGCAGCCAAAACATAACTAACATTCACAACACCCCTGGCTGCAAATTGCAGTCCGAAGCTGTCCCAGAAAATGGCACTTTCATAGAAGTCCATCTTCTGGCACTGTACAAACTCATCCAGTGGCCCTGGTGCTGGGTGGCACGCTAGGTAATAAGGGGTGAATATCAGCTTTGTTTTACCAGCTAGTATTAAGCCAGAGATTCTTAATGTCAGGCCAAGTTTGACTCGGCCATTAAGAATCTTCAATAAAGGGTTAAAAAAAAGACCACACAGTGAAAAAATACTTTATTAGAAATAAGTACACAGACACACATTGGGACTCCATGTTTATTACTCCCTCTCACCCCTCCACGATCCTAGTCTTCTGTCTTCTTTCTCCTTCAACCCATGAAGCTCTCCTATATCACAAAGCATGGAGGAGGAAGAATGCTGCTCCTCCCCATGCAGTCTAATCACTCAATGAATGAGCAGAAGCTGTGGTAAGCGGTGACGTCACTGCTGCCACCCTTGCCATAGTAATCTGACAGGTGGGTTACAATAGCAACCATTATTCCCAGCGCCGCTATTCATCACCGGCTGTGGTAGCCTATCCCTGCATGTGGGCTGACTCTGTAAAGAGCACCAACATGCAAGGAGGGGGAGCTGAGTATGTGCCGGAGCATCTCGCCGGTATACGACACTCACTGAGTATACCGAGTACTGAGATGCTCGGGCGAGCACCTTGTACCGGTGAAATGCACTGACAGGACCTAGCATGGTGTCATAGCCATGTGACCGGTCTGTAACCAACAAGGTAATGCAATATTCACATGTAACTGGTCACATGGGTATGACATCACGGAAGGTCCTATTGTCAGTGCTGATTACCGGGACGGCACATCGATGATCGGAAGCAGAAGTGGCGGGAGACAGCGTCTGCAGGATGTGTCGCAGGAGTGGTAAGTATAATGACAATGTTTATTGTTAACTGTATTCTTTATTTTACAGACCCCCGCCCCATCCCATAACTGTAAAGTTCAATTTCAGTATTCGGACGCAAGTTCGCATTATATCAGAACCCGAATACGAACTTTACAAAATGTTCGGGTAAGTCGCCCATGGCTACTATTAATGCTTCTTACGAAGCCACTCCTTAGTTGCCCTGCCTATGTTTTGAGTTACTGTCATGCTAAAAGACCGAGCCACGTCCGATCTTCAATGCTCTTACTTAGGGAAAGAGGATGTTGGCCAAAATATCATGGTACATGACCCTATCTATCCTCCCTTTAATACAGTGCAGTTACGCTGTTCCCTTTGCAGAAAAGCATGCCCAAAATATGATGGTTCCACCACCATCTTTCACAGTTGGAACGGTGTTCTTGGGGTTGAACTCATCCTTCTTCTTCCTCCAAACACAGCTAGTGGAGTTGATATCAAAATGTTTTATTTTGGTCTCATCTGACCACATGATTTTTTCCCATGCCCCCTCTGGATCATCCAGATGGTCACTTGTGAACTTCAAATGGGCCTGGACATGTGCTGGTTCGAGCAGGAGTACGCTGCTACTATTGGTAATCTTTGATACTGTGGTCCTAGCTTTCTTCAGGTCATTCACCAGGTTCTCCTGTGTAGTTCTGGGCAGATTCCTGTTGGTAGAAGGGACATTGTCTGCTGGTACAACATTAAATCAACAGTCCTTTCATGGCTAATTGAAATAAATTTTACTCTATGCTAATACTGCTCTTAGTCTGCAATTAGTCCTTGGTTAGCTTCTAGAATAGGGATAGTATATTAGAGGTATTTAGGCTGGGTTCATTGAGTAAAGCCCCCGTCACACACAGAGATAAATCTGTGGCAGATCTGTGGCAGATCTGTGGCAGATCTGTGGCAGATCTGTGGTTGCAGTGAAATTGTGGACAATCAGCGCCAGGTTTGTCGCTGTGTACAAATGGAACAATATGTCCATGATTTCACTGCAACCACAGATCTGCCAAAGATTTATCTCTGTGTGTGACAGGGCCTTTACAGTCCTTGGTGCTGCCTCGTACAACCAACAATCTTTTTCATTCCTAATTTATATTCTCTAATAATACCACTCTTACCTGTGTACATAATTAAAAATGCTCAAGGTGTGCGGTAAGTGACTGGGCAAAAATTGTCTTGCTAATGTAGGTTCACATTGCTGTGGGCCAGGGAAATTTGAGTCTCCTACAGGGGCACACTAAACACATGCATCATCTAGACTTAAGGGGGCTTTACACGCTACGACATCGCTAATGCGGAGTCGTTGGGGTCACGGATTTCGTGACGCACATCCGGCCGCATTAGCGATGTTGTTGCGTGTGACACCGATGAGCGATTTTGCATCGTTGCAAAAACGTGCAAAATCGCTCATCGGTGACATGGGGGTCCATTCTCGATTATCGTTACTGCAGCAGTAACGAAGTTGTTCGTCGCTCCTGCGGCAGCACACATCACTATGTGTGACGCCGCCGGAATGAGGAAGCTCTCCTACCTGCCTCCCGGCCGCTATGCGAAGGGAGGGAGGTGGGCGGGATGTTACCTCCTGCTCATCTCCGCCCCTCCACTTCTATTAGGCGGCGGATCAGTGACGCAGCTGTGACGTCTCTGTGATGCTGAACGAACCGCCCCCTTAGAAAGGAGGCGGTTCGCCGGTCACAGCGACGTCGCCGGGCGGGTAAGTATGTGTGACGGGTCTGGGCGATGTTGTGCAACACGGGCAGCGATTTGCCCGTGTCGCACAACCGATGGGGGCGGGTGCCCACGCTAGCGATATCGGGACCGATATCGCAGCGTGTAAAGTAGCCTTTAGGTTCCTGTCTCATTTTACTGGGGGACTCGGGATACCAATGTTGAAGCCAGAACAGTACGAAATGGTTGTGGGTTGGATGGTTGATAGTGACTTTTTTTATGCATCATAAAAGCAGAACTATTTGTTTTGGCTACAGCGGGGATTTCACGTCAGCATTGAATATCACTGCTGCAGCCAATCACAGAGCTCAGCTGCTAATGTAATCTACTTAGCTCAGTGATTGGCTCCTTCCATACGTTTTCTATGGGATTAAGGTCTGGAGACTGACTAAGTTCCTCCATGACCATAATGTTCTTCTTTTTGAGCCATTGAGCCATGCCTTTGTTTCCTTGGCTGTATGTTTTGCATCATTGTTGTGCTGGAAGACCCAGCCACGACCCATTTTTAATGTCCTGGTGGAGGGAAGCAAGTTGTGACTCAGAATTTTACGGTATAAGGCTCCATCCATTGTTCCATTGATGCGGAGAAGTAGTCCCATGCCGTTAGCAGAGAAACACCCCCAAAACATAATGTTTCCACCTGCATGCTTGACAGTGGGGATGGTGTTCTTTGGGTCATAGGCAGCATTTCTTTTCCACCAAACATGGCGAGTTGCGTTAAGGACAAAAAGCTCAATTTTTGTCTCATCTGAGCACAACACCTTCTCCTAGTTACTCTTAGAATCAACCAGGTGTTCATTGGCAAACTTCAGATGGGCCTGCATGTGTACATTCTTGAGCAGTGGGATTTTGCGGGCACTGCAGGATTTTAAGTCATTTTAGCGTAATGTGCTACCAATGGTTTTCTTGGTGACAGTGGTCCTAGTTACCTTGAGATCATTAACATGGATGATCGAATATCACAAATATGCAGCAATATTTGGCTTCGCGAATATCTGACGAATAGTTTGCCACTATGCGACTATTCGATGCGCAATGTAAGTCTATGGGAAGCCCAAATAGTTGCTATTCGGCAACTATTCGGGTTTCCCATAGACTTACATTGCACATCGAATATTCACAAATCGTTGAATATTAGCGACCTATTCGGTGAATATGGGTGTTGCCGAATATATGCGGTATTCCATCATCCCTAATCATTAACAAGTTCCCTCCGTGTAGTTTATGTCTGATCTCTCACCTTCCTGATGATCCTGGATATCTTCCAAGGTGAGATTTTGCATGGACTCCCAGATCTATGTTGATTGACACTCATTTTGTATTTCTTTCATTTTCTTACTATAGCACCAACAGTTGTCTCCTTCTCACCCAGTGTCTTACTTATGGTTTTGTAGCCCATTCCAGCCTTGTACAGGTCTATGATCTTGTCCCTGACATCCTTAGAAAGCTCTTTGGTTTTGCACATGTTGGAGAGGTTAGAGTCTGACTGATTGAGTCTGTGGATAGGAGTCTTTTATACAGATGACAATTTAAGACAGCTGTCTATAATGCAGGTAACGAGTTGATTAGGAGCTTCTAAGTGGCATGTAGGAGCCTGAACTCTTAATGGTTGGTAGGGGATCAAATACTTATTTCTCTCTGAAAAATGCAAATAATTTTATAGAATTTATACAATGCGATTTTCTGGATTTTATTTTGGATATTCTAATTGCTCACAATTAAAATTAACCTACCCTTAAAATTATGGACTGTTCATGTCTTTGTCAGTGGGCAAACTTACAAAATCAGCAAGGGATCAAATAATTATTTCCTTCACTGTATATTACAAAGAAAGAAAAAGAAAGGCTCTCTCAGTCTCTATTCATTAACATCAACTAAATGTACTGTACAGGTGCACCATTACGCTATATGGCCAATATTGGTGTTATATTCTTGTCACATTCTTATAGTGAGGAATGCATTAATGTATAAAATGTCTAAAATTAAATGAGCCTTTAGTTTACGTTCATGTCCTCAGTCCATCTGTTACACTGTGTGTATCTAGCACAATAATATGTTCCAGATTCTTCAGGTCTCACTCCAGTGAGTTTACAATAAGCTTCTCCTTTATTTGTGTCTCTTGTTAGAGTTATACGTCCCTGCAGAGACTGGGCAGTAGCTATGGCATTGTTATGACATATTCTTCCCAACCACTCCAGACCTTTCCCTTCAGGTTGTCTGATCCAAGCTACGCAGTGCATATTAGTGCTGTCAGTGAGGGCGGCACCGGTCACTTTACAGGTCAGGTCCAGAGTCTCTGATGGTCTCACAATCCCAGGACCAGACTCCATCATAGAGATTTGTGCAGCGACATCTACAAAACAATAAAAGAAATATTAACTATTAAATATTATAATTTCAGAAAGATATTGTGACATTGAAAACCAAATAATATCTTTCTGAAATGAGACCCACATTGTGAGTTAAACACTACACTGAGTAACCACAGTAGAGTCTTCATCTCTGGTCTGAGGATTTGCAGAGAATCTTTGTTTTGGATGAGTGTCCTGATGATCTCACTGAAATCTGTTATATAATTTCAGGTCAACGGCAGAAATTTACATATTTATTATACTGGCAAATTGTGAGCAATCCTCGAGAATGTCCTCCTTTCCCTATATTGCCATCTACGGGGCTGGTTGTGGTATCTTAATCTTCGAAGTGAACATGAAATGGATCTCAACACACTAGTATTTGCACAGCTTTATTTCTTGAAATAGATATTTTATATTTTGTTATGAATTATGAACAAAAATCTGAGAAAATGGAAGCTTGGCCATAACAGGTAGAAGATTTCATGCTTCTAATTATGGGTTTATCCTATAGTCTGCTGTGTCCTATTGTCAGAAAAATACTTTATTATTTTTAGTGATGAGCGAGCATGCTTGTTACTACTCGGTACTCGCACGAGTATCACTGTACTCGGTCTACTCGGCGGGGACCGAGTAATCTCGCGATACTCGTGCTGTACTCGTGGTCTTCATTTCTGCATGTTGGCGCTCTTTTGAGAGCCAGCCCTCATGAAGGGATTGGCTGGCAGACCACTGCAATGCCACAGCCCTGTTAGTTGTGGAATTGCAGTGATTGTCCGGCCTGCACAGCGTGACCGAGCCTTTATACCGGCCGGCGCGCTGTGCTCTGCTCACAGCCATCCAGACAATCAGTGCAGGGAGAGGGTCGCTGCTTCAGGGAAAGGTTTGCGGCCCTTTATAGCTATTTCCGTAGCAGGGCTGCAAACAGTGTGACCAAAAGTCCTTCTCAGGACTATTCTAGTTGTATACAGGCAGGCAGGGTATAGCCAGGTCGGAGTACAGTAGCAGAGTCCTTCTCAGGACTATTGTTGCTGTATACAGGCAGGGTATAGCCAGGTCGGAATACAGGCTAGTGACCAGAAGAGTCCTTGTCAGGACTATTGTAGCAGTATACAGGCAGGCAGGCAGGCAGGCAGGGTATATAGCCATTCCTAGTGGTGACCGTATACCAGCCTTCATCATATCTGGGGCTGGTGTACACAGTCTAAAACAGTCCAGATAGTGTCAGAGTTCTCATTAATTTTTGCTCCTAAAACCTGTTAGGTTCTTAGTGCGTCCGTGCTTGCATTTAAAAACCGCACGTGTGTGCCTGTCGGTGGCAGCGTACAGGTGCACTTGTGTGCGTTTTTACCAAACTATTATATAACGCACAAGTGTAGTGTATAATACACGTCAGTCAGCAGTGGCTGATAGT
Source organism: Anomaloglossus baeobatrachus (assembly GCF_048569485.1). NCBI lineage: Eukaryota > Metazoa > Chordata > Amphibia > Anura > Aromobatidae > Anomaloglossus > Anomaloglossus baeobatrachus. The sequence goes on from NC_134353.1 coordinate 637,417,598, forward strand.
GTCAGAGTTCTCATTAATTTTTGCTCCTAAAACCTGTTAGGTTCTTAGTGCGTCCGTGCTTGCATTTAAAAACCGCACGTGTGTGCCTGTCGGTGGCAGGGTACAGGTGCACTTGTGTGCGTTTTTACCAAACTATTATATAACGCACAAGTGTAGTGTATAATACACGTCAGTCAGCAGTGGCTGATAGTGTCAGAGTTTTCATTAATTTTTGCTCCTAAAACCTGTTAGGTTCTTAGTGCGTCCGTGCTTGCATTTAAAAACCGCACGTGTGTGCCTGTCGGTGGCAGCGTACAGGTGCACTTGTGTGCGTTTTTCACAAACTATTATATAACGCACAAGTCTAGTGTATAATACACGTCAGTCAGCAGTGCCTGATAGTGTCAGACTTCTCAGTAATTGTCGCTCCTAAAAACCTGTTAGATTCTTAGTGCGTCCGTGCTTGCATTTAAAAACCGCACGTGTGTGCCTGTCGGTGGCAGCGTCAGGCTCCATATTGTCCCTGGATAGAGACGTGCATGATGGCCTGTAAACCTGAAGTGCCCATTGTAAGGCAGTGGGTCTATTGTAGTATAGCCCTTAGGCAGGGCAGCCAAAAATTTGGAGGCTCCACATTGTCCCTGGATAGAGATGTGCATGAGGGCCTCAAAACATTGTTACCATTGCAAAGGAGCGGGTCTCCTGTCGTTGTAATGCCCATTCTGTGTCGCCCTGGGCCACAGAGCACAACACTTAAACACCCCACACTCCCTGCAGGCATATCATAGTCAAAACACAAAATCCTTGTTGCCTTCCCCAGGGGCTGTTGTCCACACCAGGGTGTGGAGCCAGGCGGTTGGTCTCCACCCACCAAGGAGGAGGGAAAACACAGGCAGTGAGAGTTAAGCTAAGGAAGTGGAAGGAGGAAAGTAGTAGAGAGGAGAAAAGTGACAGCAAAGAGCCTGAAGTTGGTCCGGGTGTGTGGCCCGGACAGGACAGCAAGGTTGGCAGGATGTGGTGACCGTCTGCAGTGGAGGCCGATTGGAGTCTGCCGTAAGGACCGTGGACGGGTGGTGACCCGGCCGTACCGGACCGGTATACAAAGAGAAGCCATCACCATTGGCAGAGGACTTTCGGATCCCGGCAAGGCTTGGTGTCGCCGTGAATTTGCCAAATCCGTTAGTGAAGGGGACCTCAGGGTTTCCAAACAGCCAAGTCCCGATAGAAGGCAACCGTCCAACCGTGAAGGGGAGACACCGCCACCGCCAAGGGCAACCGTCTCCCAGGGCCAGCGCCTGTGGGCAAAAGGGGCTCCTACGGCCCATATCCAGGTCGGGGAGCGGGTTACCGGTGGGAAACCATCACTACCAACACTTAACTTAGGTGCAGGGAGAGACAGTCATCACTAACCTGCAGGGAGGAACAACCGCAGCCGTCCGAGGGACCCGTCCATCCAGCCACTTGTTTTACCGTGAACTGTGTCATCATCATTGGGCTGAGTGAGTAGCTCCGTGCCGTGCGGCACAGCACTGCCCCTGCGACCCTGCACCTCATCAGGCCCCGCAACCCGCCTGTCATCCATCTCTACCCCATCACCGGGCCCCGGGACAACCAACCCCCCTACCCACGGAGGGGAGAAATAACAACAAAGCTGCTCCCTGTCACAGGCTCCCGGGATCCCCGTCCAGAGCAGCGGTGGTGTCCACACAATCACCACAACCGTGGGTGGCGTCACGGACAATATCCCCAAAACCCAAACCACCCCTTTTCACTCACGGGCGAGTAGCGCCGCTCGAGTCCCCGGGATCCGGCCATTGCTCAAGCCAACGAGCAGCAGCAGCCGTAGAGCAGCGGCAGCCGGACCCGAGCAATGGTAGAGCGCAGCGTCCCCTCCTCCGCCCGCGACACTTCCAGCTTGGGACTGGTGTGGAGGGTAAAGTGGATGAGGATGCGCAGGAGGAGGAGGAGGCTGAGGAGCATGACATTCCGGAGCTGTAGAGTGTGGGTGAAACCCTGACTGAGGTAGGGCCTGCAAAACTTGGTGTGTGAAGGACGTGTTCCGTCCCTCGCTCAGACTGGGTCCCAGCTTCCACAATATTAACCCAGTGTGACGTCAACGAGATGTAGCGGCCTTGCCCACATGCACTTGTCCACGTGTCTGTGGTTAGGTGGACTTTGGGTGAAACAGCGTTGTTCAGGGCACGTGTGATGTTTTGTGACACGTGGTACTGGTTATGCAATGCGGGGACGGCACACCGGGAGAAATAGTGGCGGCTGGGGACCGAGTAACGTGGGACAGCTGCCACCATCAGGTCGCGGAATACTTCTGTCTTAACCAGCCTAAAAGGCAACATTTCCAGCGCAAGCAGTCGCGAAAAGTTAGCATTTAGAAGTGTGGCATGTGGGGCGTTGGCAGTGTATTTGCACCTGCGTTCAAAGGTTTGCTGAATGGATAACTGAACGCTGCGCTGGGACAAGGACGTGCTTGATGATGGTGTTATTTCTGCGTGGGTAACTGCAGGTGCAGGGCCGGAGGAGGCTTGTTCGCAGGCAGCATGGACAGGGGATTGGCTCGCATGCACAACCAGCGAAGACGTAGCAGTGACATCAGCAAGCACTGCTCCTCGACTCTGTTGTACTTCCCACAAAGTCGGGTGCTTGGCTGACATGTGCCTGATCATGCTGGTGGTGGTCAGGCTGCTAGTTTTGGTACCCCTGCTGATGCTGGCATGGCAGGTGTTGCAAATGGCCTTTTTAGAATCATCTGGAGCCAACTTAAAAAACTGCCAGACTCGGGAAGACCTAATATTTGTACAGGCACCTTGTGTCGTGTTGTTCCGGGGAACAGTTGCCTGACGTCTGCCTGGGGCCACCACTCTGCTTCTTACTGCCTGTTGGGATGCTACACCTCCCTCCCCCTGTGCACTGCTGTCCTCGCTCTGCATATCCTCCTGCCAGGTTGGGTCAGTTACTGGATCATCCACCACGTCGTCTTCCTCTTCCGCACCCTGCTCCTCCTCCTGACTTCCTGACAATTGTGTCTCATCATCGTCCACCCCTTGTTGAGACACGTTGCCAACTTCGTGAGAACGTGGCTGCTCAAATATTTGGGCATCTGTACATACAATCTCGTCATGGCCCACTTCAACAGGAGCTGGCGAGAGGCCAGAATGTTTGAATGGAAACGTGAACGAACAGCTCTTCCGAGTGTCCAAGTGTGGGATCAGTAATGTCCGTGGACGTGTACTCGGCCTGGTGGTAGGAAGGAGGATCAGGTTCAGAAATGTGCGGTGCAGTATCACGGCTACTGACACTTGACCATGTGGAAGACAGAGTGTTTGTGGTGGTGCCAATCTGACTGGAAGCATTATCCGCTATCCAACTAACAACCTGTTGACACTGGTCTTGGTTCAAGAGCGGTGTACTGCTGCGGTCCCTAAGAATTTGGGACAGGACGTGCGAGCGAGTAGATGTGGCCCTTTGTTGTGGCGAAATTAGAGCTTGCACACGACCTCGGTCTCTGCCTGCACCACCATCACGTCCACTTCCTTGTTCGTTGACAACGCCCTTGCGCATTTTGCAATGCTGTGCTGATGTGTATTCACTAGACTTGTGCGTTATATCCAAGTTTTTGCAAAACGCACACAAGTGCAGCGGAAAGCTGCCACCAACAGGCACACACGTGCGGTTTTTAAATGCAAGCATGGAGGCACTAAGAACCTAACAGGTCTCTATCCAGGGACAACGTGGAGCCTCCCAATTTTTGGCTGCCCTGCCTAAGGACTATACTACAATAGACCCACTTCCTTCCAATGGGCACTTCAGGTTTACAGGCCTTCATGCACGTCTCTATCCAGGGACAACGTGGAGCCTCCCAATTTTTGGCTGCCCTGCCAAAGGGCTATACTACAATAGACCCACTTCCTTACAATGGGCACTTCAGGTTTACAGGCCCTCATGCACGTCTCTATCCAGGGACAACGTGGAGCCTCCCAATTTTTGGCTGCCCTGCCAAAGGGCTATACTACAATAGACCCACTTCCTTCCAATGGGCACTTCAGGTTTACAGGCCCTCATGCACGTCTCTATCCAGGGACAATGTGGAGCCTCCCAATTTTTGGCTGCCCTGCCAAAGGGCTATACTACAATAGACCCACTTCCTTACAATGGGCACTTCAGGTTTACAGGCCCTCATGCACGTCTCTATCCAGGGACAACGTGGAGCCTCCCAATTTTTGGCTGCCCTGCCAAAGGGCTATACTACAATAGACCCACTTCCTTCCAATGGGCACTTCAGGTTTACAGGCCCTCATGCACGTCTCTATCCAGGGACAACGTGGAGCCTCCCAATTTTTGGCTGCCCTGCCAAAGGGCTATACTACAATAGACCCACTTCCTTCCAATGGGCACTTCAGGTTTACAGGCCCTCATGCACGTCTCTATCCAGGGACGACGTGGAGCCTCCCAATTTTTGGCTGCCCTGCCAAAGGGCTATACTACAATAGACCCACTTCCTTACAATGGGCACTTCAGGTTTACAGGCCATCATGCACGTCTCTATGCAGGGGCATTGGTGAACCTCACAATTTTGGACTGCCCTGGCAAAGGAAAATACTACAAAGACTCAGTTCCTCAAAATGGGCACATTAGACTCAGAGGCCTTTATGTACGTCTCTTCTCAGGGACATCGGAGTGCCACACAATGTTTTACGTAAAATCTTTCATGTATTGATCTCAAAAAGTAACATACATTAGCTCTATCTCACTATTGGGTATGTGCCCTTAACATTTCCGCCATGAAAATTCATTTTGGTGTCATTTTGGAAGGTTTTCTGGTGAGTCCGTAAAAATGGCGTAAAACGCGGACAAAAATGTTCACAGCTGTGACTTTTGAGTGATAAATGCTTCAAGGGGTCTTCCCCATGCTGTTGCCATGTCATTTGAGCACTCTTCTGAGACTTTTTTGCCATTTTTAGGGTTTCTACATGCTGCCGGTGGTCATTTCACAAAAATACTCGGTTCTCCCATAGGATAACATTGGGCTCGTTGCTCGGGCCGAGTACACGAGTATCTTGGGAGGCTCGGCCCGAGCTTCGAGCACCCGAGCTTTTTAGTACTCGCTCATCACTAATTATTTTGCAATATGTGTCATAAACTGAAGCAGTGTAACACTTGAGTTACTACATTATCACTATGTATCATAGAAATTATCTTACCTTCTCTGAATATATGAGTGTGTGCAGTTTTTCCACAAATATATTCCTGTATAAAAACATACAATAAAATTGCAAAGAAAACACATTCAAGCATAAACATACAGTTATGGGACCATTTGATTTGAAGCTTATAGAAACACATCAGTTTTCTATATTTTCATGAAGTCAAAATTATATAGATAATTATATATTATTTTGGAGGTACTATGTAACTGAAAGGTGCATAAAAAAGTGTTCTGCTTATATAATATGACATGACAAAAGCAAACAAATTCTAAAAAGCAGAGTAAACTAATTTCAGATTACTGCCTTTTGGAGGAAAAGAAGCTATTTGCAAGGTAATCCCTTTATAATATTACATAAGAAGTGGGGGCTTTCCCTCATCAGGGGTCAGAGAGAAATTGTTATATTGTTATATAGTAAAGATTTTTCTTTGCGATATATATTATTTGTTTGCGTATTCAGTGATTCACTCTGTCCATGACAATAGTAATATTTACAGAGGCTTGCACAATTTTTACATTGATGGCCTCTCTTTACCCGACATCCTGCACCCCCACTGATCAGCTGTTTATGGTCCCATAGATAGCAGCAAGCAGCCAGGAATGCTCAATTCTTAAGCTGCCCCAGCTGCTGCCCCATCTAACCAATAGGAGGCGGATGTTCAGTACCCGGTCGCGGCCTCTATCACCAGATGGGGCGGCTACGGAACTGAGCATTTCCGTCTCTCAGCTGAGAACAGTTGATAGGTGGGAGTGGCAGGTGTCAAGTACTGGCCGATCAGACATTGATAAACTAATAGTAGTGGACGAAAGCTTTAAGTTAATAGTGGCAGACACTGCACATTGATGAAGCGCTGGGATGACGGGTAGGAAAGGGTAAGCACCAACTTATTACGATAGCTCTTGGGAATCTGGGGTGGGGGCAGGTTTAAAAAATAAATTGCTAACTGTGCCTGCGGCATTCAACATATTTACGACTGGGTGCAGGCTTGGAGATGAGCAGTGTTAGTGAGTCACTAACAGTGACACTGCTTTCTCTGTCTGCGTACCGGCCATCATTCCTTCTTGGCATTTAACTGTATTCACAAATTTAAGTCTCTGTCATTTCTTAATTGTATTTTCTCCTGCTTGGAGAGTGATTAGCCTCTAGTAGTTGTTGAAGCAGTAGCCAATAGGGCATGTACTTTTCCCTATTCCCAATATTGTGTGGATCGAAAGGTATAAAAGATTAGAGGTCCAGATCTGAGATTGTGGCCATGTAACCTCAGTCATAGGTTTGAGAGCCCGATCCGAGTCCGACCAGTACTCGGGATTCAGGGTGCACAATCCGGATCCGGGGTGTTTTTTTTTTTTTCCTTTCTCTCTCTCTCTCTCCTCCCCATTGATTTACATGGCCGCAGATTTTCTCTCTCTTTTCTCTCTCTTCTCTCTCACCTCTCTCCCTCTCTCTCTTCTCTCTCTCTTCTCTCTCTCCTTTCTCTTCTCTCTCTCTTCTCTCTCCTCTTTCTTCTCTCTCTCTTCTCTCTCTCCCCTCTCTCTCTCTCCTCCCCATTGATTTACATGGCCACGGATTTTCTCTCTCTTCTCTCTCTCTTCTCTCTCCTCTCTCTCTCTTCTCTCTCTCCTCTCTCTCTCTTCTCTCTCTCCTCTCTCGCTGTCTCTTCTCTCTCTTCTCTCTCCTCTCTCTCTTCTCTCTCTTCTCTCTCCCCTCTCTCTCTTCTCTCTCTTCTCTCTCCTCTCTCTTCTCTCTCCTCTCTCTTCTCTTTCTCTTCTCTCTCCTCTCTCTTCTCTCTCTCTTCTCTCTCTCCTCTCTCTCTCTCTCTCTCTCTCCTCCCCATTGGTTTACATGGCCGCGGATTTTCTCTCTCTTCTCTCTCTCTTCTCTCTTTCTCCTCTCTCTCTCTCTATCTCCTCTCTCGCTCTCTCTTCTCTCTCTCCTTTCTTTTCTCTCTCTTCTCTCTCCCCTCTCTCTCTCTCCTCCCCACTGAGTTACATGGCCGCGGATTTCGGTTTGGATCCGGACTTCTGCGGCAACCCGATCCGGATCCGACGGACCCAGATTATGGCCGATCCACTCAACTCTACTTATCTATGACATTGGTTTGTTTAAGATCAAATCACTGCTAAAATATCAAGTGAAAGAGAAAAGGAGTCTATTCATCCTTTGTGTGGAGTCTCGGATCCAGCCCCGCCATGGCTTCAAATCAAGACAGATAATTTGGGAGTCCAGCTCAAAATATAAAACGTTCCTTTATTTCTTGTTTACATAAAGTGCATATTAGCAGCAAACATCAACGTGATTCAAGTGCATACAACACTCTTAGTCATGACTAAGAGCAGTTTTTGCACTGAAAACGCGTTGATTGCTGTTAATATGCATTTTATGTAAACAAGAAATAAAGGAACCTCGTATATATTAAACTGGATTCCCAAACTAGTTTTACTGCTAAAATATGAGTCACATTGTAATTGTGACAAATGGAAATGTAGGGCTGTGATACTAATACACTCTGCTTTATGGCTTATTAAGACATCAGATTGCTCATACAAGTGCTATTTTTGTTTTGGTGATAGCACTTTTACCCATAAAAGTTTATACGGCTCTTCACATGTCCCTGACTTTATGCGAAATTAAGCATTTCTGTGCAAAATGCATGCATGGAGCGGTGGATCCATGGTTCCTTTCCTTCTAGGTGTTATTTGGTCCTTGGTCATTAAATACATCTTCTCACTTTATAACATTTGGAGCGCTATGGTTTGGCAACTCCAATTGTGCAGTCTATATAAATGCTCTGTATAAGTGGTGAGTTTGGCTCTTTGATCTCTTTTTTATCCGTTTGATACTATATTTCCATTTTATTTCTATTTACTTTATTTTACATCTTTCTGACACTATCTGTTATTTTGAGTGCGTATCTGATCATGTGTGCAAAATATGCAGATTATTCTACCTACAGTGCCTTGAAAAAGAAAATGTAACTTGTCAATTTCTCAACCTTTTTTCACGTTTCACCAACAAACTTGAATGTATTTTATTGGGATTTTATGTAATATTATACAAACCAAAACTAGCAAGTATTTGTGAAGTGTAAAAGAAATATAAATCTGGAAATTGTGACATGCATTTGTATTCATCCCCCAGTAGTCAATCACCTTAAATAAAATCCAAGTGACCATTGCCTCCAAAAGATAATACAGGCTGACGTTGCCCATTGATGAAGACCTGGATTAATAGGTAGAGAGAGAGGTGTAAGCACTCACTTATGGCAATACCTCCCGCCTCCCTCTCTGCCTGCGCCCCAGCCATCATTCCTTTTCAGCTTTTACTTGTATTCACATATTTAAGTGGGAGGGTCTCTGTAATTTCTTTTTTGTATTTTTGCTTGGAGAGTGACTAGTCTCTAGTAATTAAAGCGAACCATCCACCAGGATTTTCCTATATAAACTAAAGCCAGTGCTATACTGGCGCTATCATGCGGATTCTATACATACCTTTAGTTGTGAGATCGGTTGTATACTTTCTGAAATATAGGCAAGTAAAGTTTGTGAAATGCACTGTTATTTAATGAGAAGTGCAACGGAGTATCTCATTTTCCTGTCCATCTCATGCAGGTTTTCACAAAATGTTTGCTTCTCCTGTTTCTTACCTGATCTCCTATGTTTTAATTTTCTTTTGCAATATTCACAATTTTTGCATAATAAAATATTAAAAACTTTTTTTTTAATTATTTTGTTGGTTTCCGTTCTTCTTTTTCTCATTTTATACAATGTTTATTGAAGAACATACCCACTCGGGGGGCCACTACGTAGTGGTACCCCGGTGTATTTATTCAGTATTATGGCCTTGTTTCTTTATTGGAATATCTAATAGGTTGGTTTGGCTTTGCTAGCTATTCCTGCCCCTGTCTGCCAGCCTGTCCTTCTTCTCCTCTGTCCTTCCTCTCCTCTGTCCTTCCTCCCTCCTTTCTCTACTTGTAATCACAGAGACAGGGGAAGGAAGGACAGGCAGGCAGACATACTGACTAATGGATATGTAGGGCTGTGATACCAATACACTTTGGTTTAGGCTATGTGCGCACTTTGCGTCGTCGTAGTTGCAGTTCTAAACGCATCCTTTGGCAGAAATTGCTTTTGCCAAAGTTGCTTTTGACCACTAAATCGCGGTAAATACGCATGCATTTTTACAGTGTTTTAGCCGCGTTTTTAGAGTTTTTTTACCTGCTTTTCCATTGCGTTTTGACAGATGCATTTTGAACATTAAGACATTGCTAAATAAAGTTTAAACAGTCAAACACAATGAAAAAAAGGGGAAAAAAAGGAACATATATATAGAATTTTTGAAATCATAACAAAAATAGTTATATTTCATATAATTATAGCGGTTTTATACTATTTAAGGCTAAAATAGCAAGAAAAATATATTTTTCATTAATTTCATTGTCGGACTATGTGTGTGTGTAAAGGGACATATTATTCCATTATTTTGATGTCAGAAAAGCATGCGTTTATGTAGTCCAAAACGCATTCTTTCTGCAGCTAAAAAGCAGGTAAAACGCTGGAATTTTGATGTTTCTTGCTTTTTACAACTTCTCATTGACTTCAATGTTACCAAAACGCAGCCCAAATGGCAAAAACAATTGACATGCTGCTTCTTTGAACTCAGAGTTTTTGCCCAAAATTAAGCAAATTAACCCCTTCACGACCGGCCGATTTTTCGCTTTCCGTTTTTTTTTTTCGCCATTCTTTTTCTGAGAGACGTAACTTTTTTATTTTTCAGTCAATATGGTCATGTGAGGCTCTTTTTTTGCGGAACGAGCTGTACTTTTAAATGAAACCATCAGTTTTACCATATTGTGTACTAGAAAATGGCAAATAAATTCCAAATGCTGAAAAATTGCAAAAAAAGTGCGATAGCACTATGGTTTTTGAGATATTTTATTCACTGTGTTCACTATATGGTAAAACTGATGTGTGGGTGTGATGCCTCAGGTCAGTGCGAGTTCGTAGACACAAACATGTATAGGTTTACTTTTATATAAGGGGTTAAAAAAAAATCGGAAGTTTGTCCGAAAAAAGTGGCGCACGTTTTACGCCATATTCCGTGACCCGTAGCGTTCTCATTTTTCGGGATCTTAGGCTCAATGACGGCTTATTTTTTGCGTCTCGAGCTGACGTTTTTAACGGTACCATTTTTGCGCAGATGCTACGTTTTGATCGCCTCTTATTGCATTTTGCGCAAAAGTTGTGGCGACAAAAAAACGTCGTTTTGGCGTTTGGAATTTTTTTGCCGCTACGCCGTTTACTGATCAGATTAATTGATTTTATATTTTGATAGATCGGGCGTTTCTGAACGCGGCGATACCAAATGTGTGTATATTTTTTATTTTTTTAACCCTTTAATTTTCAATGGGGCGAATGGGGGGTGATTTGAACTTTTAGGTTTTTTTGGTTTTTTTTAATTTTTTAAAACTTATTTTTTAACTTTTTTTTTTTATTTTACTAGTCCCCCTAGGGGGCTATTGCGATCAGCATTCCGATCGCTCTGCAGTATCTGCTGATCACAGCTGCAAGGCTGTAAACAGCAGATACGCTGTCTTTCTCTTTTGCTGTGCCCCGGGCACAGCGAAAGTGAAACCAAGTCAGGTGTAGTACAGGAGTCATCACATGACCCTGTGCTACCATGACAACTATCGGGAGTCACGTGATTCCGGTATCGGGCGGTAAGGAAAATATTACCGCAATCGCGCTTATAATGGCGCTGTCATGTATTGACAGCGCCATATAAGGGGTTAATCGGCACGAGCAGATAACGATTCTGCTCGTGCCTAGCAGGCACACATCTCAGCTGTGAAAATCAGCTGAGATGTGTGCCGATCGCGGCATGCTGCCGCCGGAGGACCGCGGGCAGTAACATTATGTCATTTAGGACGTAATTTTACGGCCCGCGGTCGTTAAGGGGTTAAACGCTGCGTTTGGAAACGCAAAGTGCGCACAAGAAGTCCACATTTTCCATAGACTTTGCAAGAAAATCAAAACGCATGCCTTTTGGCATGAAAACGCTACAGTTTAAAACGGACCTAAAAAGCAGCTGAAACGCAGGTGGAAACGGAAAGTGCGGACACAGCCTTAGGGTTCATTCAGAAATCAGTTTTTCCGTACAAGTGCGATTTATACTTTGGATGATAGCACTTGTACCCATGAAAGTCTATGGGGCTGTTAACATGTCCATGACTTTATGTGGATTGAAATACATGTATGGAGTGGGTGGGTCCATGATTCCCTTTCTGCTCGGTATTATTTGGTACTCTAACATTACATAGACATAACATAGATCTTCTCATCTTATCACGTTTTGAGCGCTACGGTTTAGCAACTCAAATTGTGCAGTCTATACAAATGCTCTGTATAGGTGGTACATTTGGCAGTTCAATCTTTTTTCATCTGTTCCATACTATATTTCCCATCTTATTTCTATTTACTTTATATTACATTTTTTGACACTATCTGCTATGTTGATTGAATGTGTATTTATTTGTAACAAAATATGCAGGTTGTTTTACCCACAGTGCCTTGAATAAGTACTCATAGTCATACCCCATGGACTTTTCTAAATTTTTTCACATTATACGGCAAGCTTAATCATATTATAAAGAGATTTTATGTAATATACCAAAACTAAGTAGAAAGTATTTGTGAAGTATAAAATAAGATATACAAAGTTTTCCAAATATTTCAAAAATATAAATCTAAAAATTATGTGCATTTGTATTCAGCCCCTGATAACCTTAAATAAAATCCTGAGTGACTACAGAAGTCACATAATTAGTAAATTGAGTCCACTTGTGTGTGAATTATTTTCATTATAACTACAGCTGTTCTGTGACGGCCTCAGAGGTTTGTATGAGAACATTTGGGATTAAGCAGCATCATGAAGACAAAAGAAAACACCAGACAGGTCAGGGACAAACGTGAAGAAGATTAAAGCAGGGTTAGGTTATACAAAATAGCCCAAGCTCTGAACATCTCATGGAGCACTGTTCATTTCATCATAAAAAATGGAATGCATATGGTTCCATTGCAAGTCTACCAATATATGGTAAATTACTTGAACTGACATCCCAGGAAAGGACACTGCTAATTAGAGAAACAGCCAAGAGGCACATGGTCACTCTGGAAGAGCTGCAGATCTCCACAGCTCAGGTGGGAGATTCTGCCCAGAGGACAACTATTATTTGCATGCTATACAAATCTGTCCTTTATAAAAGAGTGGCAAGAGGAAAGCCATTTTTGGAAGCAAACAATAAGAAGTTGGATTTTTAGTTTCCAAAAAAGGAATGAAGAGGACACAGCTAACATATGGAAAAGGTGCTCTGCTCCGATGAGAGCAAAGTAGAACTTTTTGGGCTAAATTAAAATGCTATGTTTGGCAGAAAATTAACACTTCAGAACACACTATTCCCACCATTAAACATGGTGGTGGTAGTATTATGAAGTAGGCATGCTTTTCTTCAGCAGGGAGAGGTAAACAGGTCAGAGTTTATGGGACATTGGTTCATCTTCCAGAAGGATAATGACTCTCAACACATTATCATGGATTATGGCTACGATGGAATAGTTTACATCAAAGCATACTTATGTACATGAGTGGCCCAATTAAAGTCCAGACCTAAATCTCATTAATAATCTGTGACACTATTTCAAACACACTCTCTATACAATCTCACTGAACTAGAGTTGTTCTGCAAAAAGAAATAGGCAAAGGTTTCTACCTCTAGATGTGCAAAGCTCTTAGAATCATACTCCAAAACACTTGCAGCAGTTGTTTTACAAAAGGAAATGGGCAAAAGTTTCTACCTCCTAGATTTGTAATGCTCATAGAAACATGCTCCAAAAGACTATATACAGTATATGCAGAAAAAGTGGTCTAACAGAGGACTTGCTCAAGGGGGCTGAATACAAATACGTCACAGTTTTCAGATTTATATTTTTAAAATATTTGGAATATGATTAGTGATGGGAAAGCGTGCACGGAACTGCTCAATACTTGATCGAGCTTTTTAGTGCTCGAGACTCTCGGTACTAGATCGCTTATCCGGGTACTAAGTGGCCATGCTCGAGTCCCTGCCCCATATGTTTCATGGTTGTTGTTCAGCCACTAAACATGTGGGAATAGCCTGTTAATCATGGTAATTCCGTAGCCATGTTGGCTATTAGCATTACAGTGATTAGTTCTCTGCATAGCATTATAGGGTCTAACAAAGACGCCATTTTCCACACTCTGTACCTGGAAATTGACTTGGAAGAGTTTCTGTTGGAGAACTGACCGTATCTTATAGTGTGACCCTATCAGCTGGTGCTGCCATGTACAACCAACAGTACTTTTCAAATAAAATACAACTTGTTCTCTCATAATACTACTCTTAATCTGCAATTAGTGTAACGATAGCTTCTGGAGTAGGGATAGTGTATTAGAGGTATGTAGGCAGAGTTCAATGAGTTGCAGTCCTTGGTGCTGCCATGCACAACCAACAGTCCTTTTCATCGCTAATTTATATAGATTCTATTCTCTAATAATACTGCTCTTAGCTGCATACATAATTTAAAATGCTCAAGGCAGCTGCATGTAGTTTCTCTTAGGCCGGGGTCACACTTGCGAGGGACTTGTATGAGTCTGACATCGAATCACCGGCACGGCCGCACACTCTCCTAACAGGAGCAGGCTGCATGTGTTTGTCTACATGCACGCTCATGTTCAGAGAGTGGCAGGTCGTAACAGGTACGGAGTGCGAGGTGCGTGGAGCCTAGCGGGGCCATGTGTGCGCGCGGCGGAGTGTGAAGTGGGTGGAGCCTAGCGGGGCCATGTGTGTGGGCAGTTGAGTGCAAAATGGGTGGAGCCTAGCGGGGCCATGTGTGCGGGCGACGGAGTGCGAAATGGGTGTGACTCGCCCACCCCAGGGCTATGGGACACCCGGTGCCGGACTAGTCCAGGGGGTAGTCAGTGGTGGTAGGGCCCAACTCCTTGACCCTGGCGGGGTCAACTAATATGGCTTCAGTGGGGGTGGTGATAATAATTAAAGTTTGTAATCGTGACGCCACCTGTGGTTTGCGGCTATTAAGCCGCCGCTGCTGTATGGGGCCTCCGGGGCTGGTGGAATGGCAGCTTGGATGGTCCTGCTCCCCACAGGTGGAGCGGTGCCCCAGGGAAACCGTTGGTGCTTATTATAGTTTATGGTGCTGGGAAAGGGTGCAGGGCTACTCAGGACGATGAAAAGAACCGACACAAACAACAGTCTCTTTACCTTCTTTTCTTTTACTTGGCAAAACAGTCCAGTCCTGGGAGACCATAACAGGTGGTGAAGGGGATCCGGTCGGCCTGGAAGTAACTGGGGTGATCCTCTTGGCCAGTCAAGTATTGAGGCCTACTCCCTGTTCTTCCTTCACTTCTACAGGACCCTGCACTGTGAGTTTAGCAATGGCCCTCTTCCTGCTGGGACCGGTGGTTCGTCCCTTTCCCCTAGGATAGGCTGCACAGGCATTCTCTGATACCTTCCCTGCTGGGGTCCACACCGGGCCCTGGTAATGCAGCTGTACCTTCGGATTGTTTTGGAGGACAGGAGACCTACAGTCCTCCTGCCCTTCGGATTCGGCTACCAGGTAAGGGTTTTAAACCCTGGCAACCACAGACTCCGATGTCTAATTCTTCTTCTGTGCCTCTTTACAGCTCTTGCTTTCCTGGGTTGAGCTAACCTAGCTCCAACCCCTGCTCACAAGACTGCACTACTCCACATCCTCTCTCTCCAAACTTCCCTACAGACTAACTAACTCCTCCCTCAGGTCAGACTTAAGGAAGTGCTCCCTGAAACTCCAGGTTTAGAGCTCCCTCTGCTGGCCTCAGAGAGGAACAGTGTTGGATGTTGGTACTTACTGGCCAATGGACCTCCCAATTACCTCCAGGCTCAGCATTAACCCTTTGGAGGGGCAATGCTGTTGTGGCAACCAGATCCTGGGGTGCCATACTCCCCCTTAGTTAAAACCAGTACTCCCGGACTGAGGAAAAAACATAAACAAGACATAACATGTTAAAATTTCATCCCTTTATGGGAGGTGCATTACTTAAACGTTACAAACTTAAATAATAACTATAATGAGTCTAGTGTGGCTCCCTGCTGGGTGTCCATTACACTGCTCCATGGGGGACCCGCCACGATAAAACCCCCAACGTAGGCTCTGGGCGTGCGTCAGAGCATCGATGACGCCATTGTATGCACGCCGGACGGGTTTTTCTTCTGGGGTGTTGAGCACACTGGTGCTAACTATAAACAATAAAGTTTTGGCCACCCATAGTCCAGTGACCCAGTTGTCCATATACTTAATCACCTAAAATAAAAAGCATTTTATACAAGACATTTTCAGATAACTATATACACTCTGATTGGTACTTTTTCTTTCTAATCTCTATACTTTGGACGGGGCTGTCCCCGGGTGCTACGTTGGGACCTGCGTTGTATTGGTGTTTGTTCCTGACTATTTGGAATGTCTGCTACCTCAGTGCTACTGATAAGCCTAACCCTGATAGGTATGCGTGATTGTTGCCTACGGGGTCTGAGATTCAAAAAGGGTATGACAGATTCACCACTGGCAGGGGGTTGATTCTCCTGTTCCACTGCTGGCGTGACATCTTGTGTTGGGACTGATAGTTCTTCAGGTGGATCTGGGACTTCTTCTGCTGCTGGTATGACCTCTTGCGGGAATGTCAATACTGGTACCACTATAGCCTTATTTATTTGGGTCCATGTTTTGGGGAATTTTCCGAGTATTGTTTGGATCATATCTTCCTCTTTTTCTTGAGGTTGGGGACTTTCTTGAACTTCTTCTTGTATTTTACACCGTTCAGGGCATACCTTCAGACGATCTCTTGAAACTGCTTGATAAGTACTGCCTCCGTCTTTACTTATGAGACACACTTTGCTGTTGTCAAAATTTGAGGGAATAATTGTGTAGGGCTCATTTTCCCACTGGTCATCTAATTTGTGCATTCTCGGCTTTTTCTTAAGGACCTGTTCTCCAGGTGCTAAGGGAGTTGCTGGGGCTGTTTGATTGTAGCTCTTTTCTTGTCTCATTCTAGCTTGGGACAGGTTCCTTTCCACACATTCCTGAACTTGGCGGTATTGTTCTTGTCGCTCTGTATTCTAATCTTCTATCTGTTGAACCGCTTCAGGTGACACAGTTCCCCTTTTCAAAGTCTACAGGTAACTTGCCAGGTCTTGCTCGCATCAAGTAAGCGGGGCTGTAGTTGGTGGAATTTACTGGTATATGATTGTACAAGTCCACTAGATCTGGCAACTTCTCTGGCCATTGGTTTCTTTCTTCTAGAGGTAGAGTCTTGAGCAAATCAATAACCACATGGTTCATCTTCTCGCATAATCCATTGGTTTGAGGGTGGTACGGTGTTGTTCTTATTTTCTTACAGCCGTACATGTTACAGAATTCTTGGAACACTTCCAACTTGAATGCAGGGCCCTGATCAGTCAGTACTCTTTCAGGATAACCGTGGGGTCGACAAAAGTATGCTTGAAATGCCCTAGCTGCTGTTCTGGCTGTTTGGTCTTTCACAGGCACTACTAGCAGGAAACGAGAGTAATGGTCCACTATGGTAAGGGCGTAGACATAGCCTGACCGGCTTGGTATTAGTTTCACGTGGTCCATGGCCACTAATTCAAGGGGCTGCTTCGTCATGATTGGCTGCAGGGGCGACCTCTGGCTAGTATCATCTTTTCGCCTCAGGTTACACGGACCACAGTCTCGGCACCACTTCTCAATGGCCTTTCTCATGTGTACCCAGTAGAACCCATCACGGAGTAGGACCTCCAACTTCTTCCACCCAAAGTGTCCTGCTTTATCGTGGTAAGCGGCTAGGACCATAGGGGCATTCCTCTGTGGAACTACTATTTGCCAGACGAGTTCATTGGTTCGCCAGTTAACATATCTCTTGCATAACTTGCCTTTGTAGAGAAACAGTCGTCCCCTCTCCTTCCACAGCTGTTGGGCTTCTTGTGAAGCATCTGGACCAAGATGGGTTTCAGCTTGTGTTAGCTTTTCTTTGACTAATCGGACGGCCGGGTCACTGTTCTGGGTTTCTTCCCATTTATGGTGGAGTAATGGGTTGACCGAGACCTCGTGCTGGCTCGAGCACTTCCCTCTTACAGCATGCTCACACTGGGAGACACCTTGGTGATGGAAAGCCGGTAACTCTATCTCTTCGAGGGAGGGTAGTGGAGCAAATAAGGGGATAGATAGAGCAGATAGAGACAGGGAGACGGTAGGGGTCAATGAAGGATTAGGGGGGGATGGGACATACAAGGAAGGTAGAGAGGCTAGGAGTAATAAAGGTGTTAATAGGATTAAATGTCTACTGGCAAATGCAAGAAGTCTTGCAAACAAAATGAATGAATTGGAGACTCTTATGTCAACCATGGATTATGATGTGGTGGGCATTACGGAAACCTGGCTGGATGAAAGCCATGACTGGGTGACAAACATACAGGGTTATAGTACATTTAGGAAGGACAGGAAAGGCCAAAAAGGTGGTGGGGTGTGTATATTTATTAAATCTAACCTAAAACCTGTGTTGTATGATGACATTGAGGGGAACAGCAACAATGTAGAGTCAGTATGGGTAAATGTACATGGGGAGGGGAATAATGGAAAAATGCTAATTGGAGTTTGCTATAAGCCTCCTAACATACCTGAACAAATAGAGGGTAAAATGCTGGAACAAATTGAAAAGGCAGCTAATAATAATAATCGGGTTCTTATTATGGGGGATTTCAACTATCCAGACATTCAGTGGGACATAGAATCTTCTGGTTCTGCTAAAAGCTGTAAGTTCTTATCTACTATTCAAGACAATTTCCTCTCTCAGATGGTAGGTGAACCGACCAGGGGAGATAATTTGCTAGATCTGGTCCTGTCAAATAGACCGGATACAATTTCAGATCTACAGGTCCGGGAGCACTTGGGCACCAGCGATCATAATATGGTAAGCTTCAACATAATATTCAATAGAACATTTCAAAGGGGGAATGCTAAAACCTGGAATTTTAGGAAAGCTGATTTCAACAAATTAAGGGAAGAGCTTAAATGTGTAGATTGGGACAAAGTCATGGTAACTGGGGATACGGAACATAAATGGGGTAAGTTTAAGGATATACTACTAGAGTCCTGTAAAAAACGTATACCCTCTGGTAATAAAATGTCCAGGAATAAAAAGAAACCACTATGGATAAATAAGACTGTACAAAGTAAAATAAAACAAAAACTAAGGGCATTTAAAATCTTAAAGGCTGAGAATACAGAAATAGCATTTCAGAAGTATAAAGATATCAATAGGAAATGTAAAAAAGAAATCAAACAAGCAAAATTAGCTACTGAAACAAAAATCGCCAATGACATTAAAATAAATCCCAAAATCTTTTATAAATACATTAATGCCAAAAGGAAAACAAAGGATAGTATCGGCCCCTTAAAATATAATAACAAGTTAGTTATAGAGGACAAACAAAAGACTGAGATATTAAATAGGCATTTCTCATCTGTATTCACCAAGGAACTGACTGTACCAGGGATCATTCAACAAGTGAAAAATCAAAGTCCACCACCCGATATAATTAATTTAACACAAGATGAAGTACGCCTACGTCTGAGTAAATTAAACATTGACAAATCCCCAGGGCCAGATGGCATTCATCCACGAATATTGAGGGAATTGAGCTCCGTAATCGACAGACCGCTGTATCTCATCTTTTTAGACTCACTTGTAACAGGGTTGGTGCCTCAGGATTGGAGGATTGCTGATGTGGTACCAATATTTAAGAAAGGTAAGAGGGTAGATCCAGGCAACTACCGTCCAGTAAGCCTGACATCAGTAGTATGCAAAGTTTTTGAGGGCATTTTAAGGGATGACATGCAAAAATATATTGCAGAAAATAATATGATAACTGACAAACAGCATGGATTCATGAAAGATAAGTCGTGTCTAACCAACCTGTTGGGGTTCTATGAGGGGGTAAGTTCAAACCTGGATATTGGTAATGCAGCTGATGTGATTTATTTGGACTTTGCAAAGGCATTTGATACTGTCCCACATAATAGCCTTATACTAAAGTTCCAGAAGCAAGGACTAGGGGACCCAATATGCAACTGGGTAAGGAATTGGCTAAAAGATAGGAAACAAAGAGTAGTCATAAAGGGTACATTCTCTAGATGGGCTATAGTCAGCAGTGGGGTGCCGCAGGGATCTGTACTTGGACCGATTCTTTTTACTCTCTTTATTAATGACCTTGTGGATGGGATTGATAGTACAGTGTCAGTCTTTGCCGATGACACCAAACTATGTAGGATATTAAAAACTGACCTGGATAGTACAATATTACAAAAAGATCTGGATAAGATGTCAGAATGGGCAGATACTTGGCAAATGAGATTTAATGTTGATAAATGTAAAGTAATGCACCTAGGACGGAGTAATCCTATAGCTGCGTATACATTAAATGGAAGTAAACTCGGGACTACAGAACAGGAGAAGGACTTGGGTATTCTCATTACAAATAAGCTGAGCAGCAGCACTCAATGTCAAGCTGCAGCTGCTAAAGCAAACAAGATTTTAGGGTGTATAAAAAGAGAGATTAGATCCCGTGATCCCAACGTATTGTTACCCCTCTATAAATCACTTGTAAGGCCACATCTGGAATATGGGATTCAGTTTTGGGCTCCACATTTTAAAAAGGACATTCAGAAGTTAGAGTCAGTTCAAAGGCGGGCAACTAGACTATTACAAGGAATGGAAGGCCTCACATATGATGACAGGTTGAAAAAGTTAGATATGTTTAGCTTAGAAAAAAGACGTCTCAGAGGAGATCTCATTTATATGTATAAATACATGTGTGGTCAATATAAAGGACTGGCACATGACTTATTCCTTCCAAAGACAGTACTAAGGACCAGGGGGCACTCACTACGAGTGGAAGAAAAGCGATTCCGACACCTAAATAGGAAAGGGTTCTTTACAGTTAGAGCAGTCAGACTGTGGAATGCCCTACCACAAGAGGTAGTAATGGCAGATACTATAACAGCTTTTAAAAAAGGGCTGGATGATTTCCTCAGTACACAAAACATTGTTGGTTATAAATGACTTAGTGACTAAATGTAGAACTGGTGGAGGAAGGTTGAACTAGACGGGCCTAGGTCTTTTTTCAACCTAAGTAACTATGTAACTATGAGTTCATCCAGGTCTTCTCCAGACTCGGGTAAGTGAGGCATTCTGGACAGCACATCAGCATTGTTATTCTTTCGGCCAGCCCTGTACTTGATGGTAAAGTCAAAGTTGGACAGTCCAGAGGAGAAGACGGCGACCATCAGCCCGGATGGGGGACCAGAGTACGAGCGGCCGCGGCGGCCGGCCACCAGCACCTTGGTTTACCAAAGGACTCATGTGATTCTTTTACTTGTGAGTAAAGGGTGTTTTACACGCTGCGACATCGCTAGCAATCTCGTTAGCAATGTGACACGCCAGATCTCAGATGCAATCTGCCGAGATCGCACATAGGTCGTTTTTATAGCGCCGGTCACATGTGCGATCTCGGCAGATCGCATCTGAGATCTGGCGTGTCACGTCGCTAACTAGATCGCTAGCGATGTCGCAGCGTGTAAGGCATCCTTAACCAAACATCCCCTGGTCCATCCGGGCGCGCAAGCCCCTGCCATCGCCATACCCTGCACAGAGACACTGGGCCCCGGGGCAACCATCCCTACCAACGGAGGGGTTAACATCCGGCTGCCATTACATCTCCCACGGATATCCCCCAACAGCAGTGGTGGTGTCCCACTTCACCACACACCGTGTGTGGCATCATGAACCGAATACAGTCAAGGCTGTACAACTATGCCCCCCTTTTCATTCGGCGTGTCCGCGTGACCCCCGGGTCCGGAGGATCCCTCGAGCCAAGCAGCGGGTCCGGATCCGAGCAGCGCCGGCTTCTGGCATGGGGGCGGCACATATAATATTTATATCTAACATACATGGTAAATATTGCATGAAAAAGCATCAATTGGAACAATGACAATGGAATGGTCTCATTGCTGTTGAAGATGGAATCAGGTGATGTTTACCATGAAATAATTGCTGGATCTACGAGGGGGAGCTATAATAAATAGCTGCACAATACCCCTTAATAATGACCTGCAAAGGACGTGCTCATAGGTCTCCCTACGCATTTCGTGTAAGACTCATCAGGGGAGCTTCACTAAGGTACAGCACACGAAACACCTCCTAACAGAACAGAGGTAGACGCCAAAAATAGGGGTTCATTCAGAAATCAGTTTTTCCGTACAAGTGCGATTTATGCTTTTGATGATAGCACTTGTACCCATAAAAGTCTATGGGGCTGTTCACATGTCCATGACTTTATGTGGACTGAAATACATGTATGGAGTGGAGCAATGGCTCCTTCATTCCCTTTCTGCTCTGGATTATTTAGTACCCTGACATTACATAGACATGACATAGATCTCACTTTATCACATTTTGAGTGCTACGGTTTAGCAACTCAAATGATGCAGTTTATATAAATGCTTTGTATAAGTGGTAAACTTGGCAGTTTAATCACTTTTTCATCTGTTCCATACTATATTTCACATCCTATTTTTACTTACTTTATTTTACATTTTTTTACAGTATCTGCTATTTGGATGTGTATTCATTTGTATTCATATGCAGGTTATTTTACCCACAGTGCCTTGAATAAGTACTCAGGGTCATACCCCATGGACTTTTAAATATTTTTTCACGTTATTTCACAAACTTAAACATATTATATTGAGATGTTATGTAATATACCAAATCTAAGTAGAAAGTATTTGTGAAGCATAAAATAAAATATACATTGTTTTCTAAATATTTCAAAAATATAAATCTAAAAATTGTGATGTGCATTTGGATTCAGCCCTCTGATACCCTTAAATAAAATCCTGAGTGACTACAGAAGTCACATAATTAGCAAATTGAGTCCACCTGTGTGTGAATTATTTTCATTTTAACTACAGCTGTTCTGTGACGGCCTCAGAGGTTTGTATGAGAACATTTGGGATTAAGCAGCATCATGAAGACAAAAGAAAACACCAGACAGGTCAGGGACAAACTTGTGTAGAAGATTAAAGCAGGGTTAGGTTATAAAAATAGCCCAAGCTCTGAACATCTCATGGAGCACTGTTCATTTAATCATAAAAAAGGGAATGCATATGGTTCCATTGCAAATCTACCAATATATGGTAACTTACCTAAACTGACATCCCAGGAAAGGAGACTGCTAATTAGGAAAACAGCCAAGAGGCACATGGTCACTCTAAAAGAGCTGCAGAACTCCACTGCCCAGGTGGGAGAATCTTCCCAGAGGACAACTATTATTTGTATACTACACAAACCTGTCCTTTATAAAAGAGTGGCAGGAGGAAAGCCATTTTTTAAAGCAAATTGTAAAAAGCCATGCTTTTAGTTTGCAAAAAGCCATATTTATGCAATTGAGTAGCATTGTTGAAGTCCAGACCTCAATCTCACTATTAATCTGTGGCAGTATTTGAAACACACTCTCTCAATACAATCTCACTCAACTAGAGTTGTTCTGCAAAAATAAATTTGCAAACATTTCTACCTCTAGATATGCAAAGCTCCTAGAACATACTCCAAAAGACTTACAGCAGCATCTGCAACAAAAGATGATCCAACAGACTCAAGGGTGCAGAAAAAAAAGTCACAATTTTCAGATTTATATTTTTAAAATATTTGGAATATGATTAGTGATGGGCGAAGGTGCACGGTACTGCTCGGTACTCGATCGAGCATCAGAGTTCTCAAAACTCTCTGTACTTGACTGAATATCTGGGTACTAAGTCGCCATGCCCAAGTCCCTGCCCCATATGTTTCATGGTTGTTTTTCAGCCACTAAACATTCGGTAATTGCCAGTCAATCATGGTAATGCCATAGCCACTGGCTACTGACATTACTGTGATTGGTTGTCTGCATAGCGTTATAAAGTCTAAATAATACCTGACGACATCATTTTCCACACACTGTCACTGGAAATTGAGTAGGGAGAGTTTCTGTTGGAAAAGGGACAGTATCTTATAGCATGACAGCACCTGCTGGTGCTGCGATGTACAACAAACAGTACTTTTCAGGCCTAATTGAAATACAATCTATTCACTAATAATACTGCTCTTAGTCTGCATCTAGTGTAGGGTTAACTTCTGGAGTAGGGATGGTGTATTAGAGGTATTTAGGAAGGGTTCATTGAGTTACAGTGCTTGGTGCTGCCACGTACAACCAACGTGCTTTTCATTGCTAATTTATATATATTCTATTCTCTAATAATACCGCTTTTAGCAGCGTACATAATTTAAAATGCTCAAAGCGTGTTGTAAGTGACAGGGAAAAAAAAATCCTGCTGATGGTGGTTCATACAGAGGCCATGGTTGTGGACTAGGGTAAACTGGGCCTGCCTTCACGGCACACCAAGCACAGGCAACATCTAGACCTATGTTCCTGTCCCATTTTACAGGGTGACATTGGACACCACTGTTGAAGTAAGAACAGTGCAAGCAGGTTGTGGGTTAGATGACACATACATTTTCTAAGCATCATAGCAGCAACAATCCTTGTTTTGGCTGCAGCAGGGATTTCACATTAGCAGTGCATATTACTGCAGCAGTCAATCACTGAGCTCCGTGGCTCATGTCATCCACTCAGCTAAGTGATTGACTGCAGCAGTGATCTGTGGTGTGGAAGTCACATCATTACTGCAGCCAAGACCCAGAGACTGGAGTAGCAAAGGAGAAGAGGCCCTGGACCCAGTAGGGATGATGACTATCTGATTTTGTTATGTTACATGACTGTAAGAGTTTGGTGACCATTTTGATAAAACTCTAAAAAAGTAATTATACTTACTGTACCCTAAAACAGTGCCTTTGTAATACTGCATATAACTCACTACAGAAACCAAGCACATGCATTGTCATAAAGTCCCAAAATTGGCTGATCCTGAAGGGCTACAAAGTCTTTATGTCATATTTGTCTATACATACCCTATGTGTCAGCACGCTGCAACTAAAGAATACATGAACTCTATCTTAAAAGAGTAAGGTGCTTAGTTAACACTTCTTCCACCAGCTCAGGGGGACCACGATGGGGAGTCCTAGTGCCCCATTGTATGCAAATATAACCCTGGGCTGGTGGGAGGAGATGGTTGATTTTTGGGAGGAGTCATTGGTCCATGCTGAGAAAATCATTTTGTGGTGTCGCTACATCGATGATGTATTTATGCTGTGGAGAGGTTCGGAGGTGGAACTTTTGGAGATGGTGTCAGTCCTGAATGCCAACACACTAGGTCTAAAATTTACCTATGAGGTAAATGAGACAAGGTTGCCTTTCTTGGATGTACTGACAGAAAAAAATGAGGCGGGTGAGATTATTACAAGCAGATATCGAAAGCCTACTGCTACCAATTCCTTGTTAAGGTGGGAGAGTGGGCGCCTGACTAGTCTTAAGAAGGGGGTTCCTAAGGGACAATTCCTTACACTAAAAAGGAACTGTTCAGAGGAGGGACTCTTTCTGAGCCAATCCGAGGATCTGAACTGTTGGCTAAAGAATAAGGGTTACCCGGAGAGGGTGATTCATCAGGCTTTTGCAGAGGTGAAATCTAAAAACAGGACAATGGTTCTAAATGCTCCTTCACAGATGGCGAAAAAAGAGATCATACAATTTATTACCACATTCAATAATGGTGCAGAGGAGGTTCACAGGATACTGGGGAGACACTGGTCCATTTTAAAAATGGACGAGGATATTGCCCCATTGCTATTGGAACTACCTGCCATTTCCTATAAGAAGGCACATTCATTAAAAGAGAGATTGGTGCATAGCCATTTTGTGTCTTCTAACAAAACATGGCTTTCCAGTGACGTTAAGGGGTGTTTCTGTGCAATGGATGCATAGCGTGTGGTTCCATCAAAACAGGAAAACACTTCACCTCTAATGTCACAAATAAGCGCTATGAGATTAAATGTAGAACAAAAGGGGTCATCTACAAGGCCACATGTACGTGCAATAAAGAATACGTCGGAAATACAAAAAGGGAATTCAGGAGAAGAGTGGGAGAACACCTTCATGACATCAGATTAAAAACTGACACCCCTTTGGCACGACACATTAATGAGAGACATTGGGGGGACCCAAATATGATCTTTTTCCAGGGTATTGATGTAGTACCACCACCAATGAGAGGAGGAGACTGGGATAGGAGCATACTGAGACAGAAACCACTATGGATATTCTGGCTTAAAACTGTTAAACCCCTGGGCCTGAATGAAACACTTTCTTTTGCACCCTTTGTGTAGTTTTGAGGTATATTCGGCTAGGAGGGATATTTGACGGCCGAGTGGGTGCACCATCCATCGTCCTTTTTAGGGTGCCGACCCTCACATGACAGGTAGGGTAGTTGTTTCAGAGTGTTAGTGGTTAGAATTAGGTTGGTGATGGTTTTTCCGTTTCTAACTTGGGCCCCAGAATATCCATTTGTGTTCCCTATAATATAGCTTTCTCCCAAATAGAGTTTAGGCATTTTTTCTGTGATTTTCTGTGATTCTGGCGGTTTTCCCTTTTGGGGGGGACCCTCCTTTGGCTCTGTATTTTTGCCTCTGCATTTTTTTATGTTCCTGTTGGGAAAATGCACCTGCATATCCCCATCTGGATTATTGCCTGAGTTTGCAGAACTCTGCACGTTGGCAATACCTGCACGGGGCGATCATTGGGGAATTTCTTTCCCCTCTTTCATATACATCAAATAATAATACCACTCTGCTGGTTTGTTTTACCTGTATGTTGTGGCTGCGATGTATATGAGAATGCTGTTACGATTCTGCACTTGCGCAGAATGGTGCATTCCATAACGCCCCTGAATGACGTGTGCGCTTCAGCGGTGGGTGTGCCTGGAAGAGGGGCGTGCTATCGATGGGCGGATATGACGTCAGACGCCATTGCGGCGGTTTTAAACATTAAAAAGGCAGTGAATGCTGGCACGGCTGTGCAGCATAATGCGCGCCTGATGTCGGAATCACAGTGAATATATTGCCTTTAGGATTACTGACCATGGTTAACTTCATTAGATATTGGTGACTGAGAAATGCTTTTCAATATTTTCAGCTGCATGTGTCGGTCCATGTTGGTACATTAAATGTGCAGACACACTGTGTATCGCTCTCCTGATGATAGGGAAACGCATTGAGAGTGGAGCCCTGATATGATTAATTATCCAGCTGACAGTTATATTGGATCCTGCAGCAATACCTGGGAGGACCGGGGGATCCACTAAATGTCAGTCTATGTCTAACAGCGATCATAAGGAACACCAGACCAGACCTACAGGAGACTGATGAGACTGTCCCTTTTTCTAATATAGAGGTTGTTAACCTATACTACGATCACCACCTTCTAATTAGGGGTATGGTGTCAAAGAGGTTATTGAACCATAATTTAATCGCTGTAGTGTAACAATTGGTGTATTGATGCCTTTTGAAACCCATAGGGTATATACAGGGCATTATACTTGGATATATGTGGCACGTGCTGTGCAGTGGTTGTTTGTTTGTTTGTCTTGTTGCGACATTTTAAATATTATCTATTAAAAGTTAATATTTAGGCATCTTTTTAGCTGGTTGTTTAGCTATTTGCAAATCATTTTGTTATGAAAAACTGCAAAAGCCATCCATCTACATCAAGGTGTACTGAAATATGGATGGATTTTCCCATGCCAAGCTAGGCCTCAACTAAACTAGGAAGTTAAAAAGAGATCAAGCATAGCTTGTAATTAAGACCTTGCTTAGGAAAGAAGGGTGGACAAGGGGTCCTGAGCCCCCAAGGAGGCCAGATCAATATATACTAAAAAAAAGGAAAAAGAAGGACCATCAAACCGTTAATATCATCTAAATGTACAGATGCACCATTATGCCATCTGCTCAATATTGGAGTTAATGCCACATTCTTGAAGTGAAGAATGCATTTATGCAAAAAGTGTCTAAAATTAAATGAGCCCTTAGTTTATGTTCATGTCCTCAGTCCATCTGTTACACTGTGTATCTAGCACAATAATATGTTCCAGATTCTTCAGGTCTCACTCCAGTGAGTTTACAGTAAACTTCTCCTTTACTTGTGTCTCTTGTAATAGTTATACGCCCCTGTACAGACTGGGCATAAGCTTTGCTATTATCATAACACATCCTTCCCAAATACTCTAGACCTTTCCCTTCAGGTTGTCTGACCCATTCTACACAATACACGTTAGTGCCATCAGTGAGAGCGGCACCGGTCACTTTACAGATCAGGTCCAGAGTCTCTGATGGTCTCACAATCCCAGGACCAGACTCCATCATAGAGATTTGGGAAGTAACATCTGCAAATCAGTAACAAAAATTACCTGGTAAATCTTACAAATTCAGAAAGATATTGTAACATTGACAAACAAATAAGATTTTTCTGAAATGAGACACACATTGTGCAGAAAACACTACACTGAGTAACCACAGTAGAGTCTTCATCTCTGGTCTGAGGATTTGCAGAGAATCTTTGTTTTGAATGAGTGTCCTGATGATCTCACTGAAATCTGTTATATCAATTCATGTCAACGGCAGAAATTTACATATTTATTATACTGGCAAATTCTGAGGAATCCTTGAGAATGTCCTCCTTTTCTTTTTTGGCATCTACAGGTAATATATGGGGGGTGGTTGTGATAAAACCATATAATAATAATAATATTTATTCATTTATATAGTGCTATTAATTCCACAGCACTTTACATACATTGGCAACACTGTCCTCATTGGGGCTCACAATCTAGAGTAGAGTCCCTATCTGTATGTCTTTGGAGTGTGGGAGGAAACCCACGTAACCATGGGGAGAACATACAAACTCCTTGCAGATGTTGTCCTTGGTGGGACTTGAACCCAGGACACCAGCGCTGCAAGACTGCAGTGCTAACCACTGAGCCACCGTGCTGCCATCTCTTTCTTTCAGTCTTAATCTTGGCAGTGAACATAAAAGGGATCTCAACACAATAGTATTTATATAGCTTAATTTCTTGAAATAGATATTATATACTTTGTTATGAAATATGAATAAAATCCTAACATCTGACGAAATGGAAGCTTGGCCATAACAGATAAAATATTTCATGCTTCTAATTATGGGTTTCTCCTATAGTCTGCTCTGTTCTATTGTCAGAAAAATACTTTATTCTTTTGCAATATAAAAATCCTAAACTGAAGCAGTGTGACACTTGCGTTACTACATTATGTTTATGTATCCTAGAACTTATCTTGAAAGAAAAAATAGCTACACAATCCTTGAGATTTTTCTCATGATTTTTGCTATATAGTTCGAAGAGAAATCCATCCATAGATAGCATGCATTATCTTCATGTGAACATATAGAAACTAACATTTAAACATAATTGTATGGGAAGTGCCCAAATTTGGACCCATACTGTCATGATTATCTTTCAATGGTGAGAGATTTGTGACGGTTCTACTATTTGCACCTTTTTCTCCCAACTCTGGAGCCCAATATTAGGGCTCATTCACATGGCCATTCCATTTGTACTGGTCAGTTCTTGTTTTTTTGCAGACCCACGGACAGGACCATCTTTTTAATGTCTTTTGTGTAGGATCGGATGGCACACGGTAGCACTTCCGTGTGCATCCGATTAAAAAAAACACATCGGATGCCGTATGTCCGTTCCGTTATTATGGAACGTGTCCTATTTTGTTCTGTAATAATGGACCATGACTCAATACAAGTCAATGGGCCTGCAAAATCTCCGGAAGCCGCACGGAAGCACTCCTGTGTGACCTCCGTCGGGTGCCCATGCAGTCTGTGTCCCGCTCCTTGCCAGCCCCGCAGCTGCTTGCACTGCAGTATCAGCAGTTTCTCACACTGCAGTGCAGGCAGCCGCGCTGATGACAAGCGCTGCTGTCAGGAGGTTAGATTGAGATCATTACCTGCTGTGACGATCTCCTGCACTCCTGACGTCAGCGCTGTCACTGCCTTCTATGCCCACCGCGTTCTCACATCACTTCTCGCGGGAGGCCCGAGACTGTCACTAGCGGTGATGTCACAGGCTCCCACGATTCTTTGCTGTGAACGCGGCGGACAATGGAAGTCAGTCACAGCGCTGATGACAGGAGTGCAGGAGATTGTCACAGCAGGTAATGATCTCATCTAACCTCCTGACAGCAGTGCTCGTCATCCCCTGCAGCGACCTAGGCTGACCTATTGATGTTAGCTCAGGTCACTGCACTACTCTCTCAGCCAATGGGGAACATTCAGTTCTTCATTGACTGGGACAGTGAGTATGGATCGTCATGGCATCCCCTTATTGGATTACGCCGGACCTGGATTGGTGAAAGAGGGAATATTTGGGGAGTGTGTTTTCAAATAAAACTTTTTTGTTGTCTATTTTTTTGTAATTACTGACTGGGTTAGTGATGTCGGGTATCTGATAGACGCCAAGACATCACCAACCCCAGGGCTTGATGCCAGGTGACATTACATATCTGGCATCTGTGACGCCCTGGACTAGCCAGGTAGTCACAGTTAGGCCCTTGCACTACACCCATCCCCAAATAAGGTGACAGCAGCCAACCTATTAAACCCTAGTCACCTCCCTCTGGGTTTGATGTCCACACCATGGAGGCGGAGCCAGGCGGTTGGCCACCCCCCCAGGAGTTCACATGCCCAGAGGCAGGAAAAACCTGTCAGATCAGTTAGGGAGAGGAGGAGAGTAGTTGTGAAGAGGAGTTAAGAGGAGAAAAATCTATCAGTGTCCTGGGTAGCTGCCCGGGCACTTTGGCTAGGAGGCAGACGGTGGTGGCCGTGTTCCAGGATCCGGGAAGACAGCCCAGTGTAACCGTAGGTAGCCGGGACAGGGTAGTGGCCCACCGGTACCGAACCGGGGAACCAGCTGGAAACCGGAGCACAAGTGGTGGTACTCAGACCCTGAAACGTGGTCCCGAATCTACCGGACCCCGTTTATTAACTGATTGAGGTCTGGACTTTAGGTCCTTTCCCACCCAAAGTCCCAAAAGAAGGCAGCAGCCCACCGATTCCGGATAACGGCCACTGCCAAGGGCCAAGAGATCCAACGGGCCAGCGCCTGCGGGCAAACGGGCTCTCGCGACGTACACGCCAAGGAGCGGGACTCCCGTCGCTGAAGCGCAGTTGTCCAATTCTACAAAACAGGTGCAGGAGAAGACGGACACCATCAACCGTTTTGGGGACCAAAGCGACCGGCTGCGGGCACCGACCATCCTCTGTTTGGTTTACCAGAGACTCCTGTGTGTTTGTCCGAGTGAGTACCACTGTGCCAGTGGGCCACGCACCAACACTGCACCACATCAACCGGGTCCCGGGGCCACCACCCCCTGCCCACGGAGGGGTTAACATCACAAGCTGCCCCCAACATCTCCCCCGGGGTGCCCAGTAACCGTCAGCGGTGGTGCCTACAATCACAACAACCCGTGGGTGGCGTCACAAACTCTAATCTAATCCCAAAAAAACCCCTATCAACACGCCAGCCCCCTTTCAGAGTGACGTGACCCCCGGTCCGGAGACGCTCGAGCCACCGACATACGAGCCCAGATCCGAGCGGCTTGGCTGCAGCCGAGAGCGGGGCCGTACACATTGGCTCTTCTGGCGTCATGAACAGGATTGAGCCAGTCCATTTACCTGTGGAAGTGCGCCTTGAAGTCGGCAGTGATCCGTTGCAAAAATTGCGAAGTCCCCCATTTTGCCACCATATTGTAGCGCGAAGATTCCCGCCTAAGCCGTCTTGCCCGAAGAAAAGGTGCAAAAGCAAAGCCCCGCCCCTTGGGAACAGAGAGTGTTGGAGAGCGCGCGGCTTCAAAGGAAGCCGTGCAGAAGGAGTGCTGTGAAAAGACCAAGGGGGGGCGGGTGAAGATTCCCACCCATGTGACTGAAGGGATAAAGGGCCGGGACTCCAGGACTCTGTCAACCATCTGGTTCCTGGACATCCACTGTGCAGCATGTCTGACCCATCCGGCAAGCCCAAAATCCCAGAGCCCACGCCTGGAACAGTGGCATGGGTGGAAGCCCGGACGACGCAGATGTGTCGCCGTCTACAGGCCCAAGTCCGGTTCCTCATGGAAAGGTGGGTGGCCAAAATGGAGGAAGTAGCTGCGGCCATGCGGATACGCGAGGTGGAGGTAGTGTTGGAGGAGCGGGTAGGCAACCCACGTCCCTATGTCCCCGAGGGAACGGCCACTGTGGCTAAGGAACCCGGTCTGCTCCCGCTCACCCTGCGGCTTCCCTCGCTGTCCGTACCGGTTGCCTCTGCCCCGCCGATCGGTCCGCTGCCCCCGACACAGGCAGTGGGTTCCACCCCACTTGCCCATGAGGACAAGCCTGTAGACGCCACCCGTGGATGGCCCTTCGTTCAGCCCGCACCAATCCCGTTGCCATGGAAGGTTCCCTGGGAGGTGCCCGTCCGCGTGGTGATCCCGCCGGTCCCGGAAGTGACCGCGCCCAAAGAGGTCCCGGCCCCGGCAGTCCGCCCGGCCATGGAGAAGGTGGAAGCTGCCCGGAAGAAGGCCCGGCAGATGAGGCCCATCGCTCCCGAACCCAGGCCTCGGCTGAGGCAGCGCAGGGTTGCCGCTGCAGAGCAGCACCACACGCCACGTCACTGCAGGGCTCCCCAGCCTCAAAGGTACCAGTCGTAGCCGGTATGGGGGAGCTCCGGCAGGGCTCAACCCTCGTGCAGCGGGAGCAGGCGGATGCTCCGTACTGGGAGCGGCGTCCGAGCCAGCTGGGCAGGGAAATCGCGGTCCATGAGCAGCGGAGAGCAGAGGTGCTGGCCCGCACCATCCACGAGAAGGAGAACTTGCGGAGTGCCAACTTTCGGATGCGGGGCCAGACCTACAAAGGTCAAGTCCGCCGGTTTGACCCCCAGCGTGGATGGGGGTTCATCTTTGAACCAGGCCTGGTGGCCGAAATCTTTGTGTCCCATCGGGATGTTAACTCCCACCTCCCGATGAGTCACCCGGACCGTGACCTACTACCCGGTGACCTGGTGACGTACACCCGTCACTGCGGGAAGAGGGGCTGGTTTGCCCTCAATGTGAAGAGGAAGGAGAGTCGCAATGTTCCAAGGCGGCCCCAGTCCCTACCCCCACCGTACATCTCCGAGGTCCTGGTCGAGGAGGAGTTTGAAGGACCTGATTAAGAAAGTTAAAGAGCGGTAGCGGTTCCCGACTACCATGCTGAAGTCCCCGTTGGGACCATCCTGCCCGTCCCCGTTGGGACTTTAAAGTGTTTTACCCCGTTATCTACCAATAGACAAGGCTGAGAACTAGCAGGCCACCCAATAACTTTTGGGACTTGTATATAGCCCTTGGACCACCTTCTGTCCTACAGTCTCCGGAGAGGCTGGTTGGAGGAAGGGCCTGCGGTAGAGGAGGCTGGGGTCCCGTCACCAATGGAACCGGTGACAACCTTCCGCGTCAGGGGTCCCCTGGATGTGGGGCCTCTGAGAGACTGCCGGGTATGGAACTTTGTACCCAGCTCGTTGTGGGCAATACCTGGGCCTGTTTCCTGGACTGGGGAAAAGGGGTGCTGACCTGGTTTTCTTAGAAGCAGCATCAAGGCTAGGTTTGCTTGGGTGGGCAAATGGAAGGACCCGGTCCCGTTCCCATTAATAAAAATGTTTGTAACGTTTAAGAAACCTGCCTCCCGTAAAGGGATGATTCCTAAAGTATTCTTATGTATATAATTTTATTATAATTGTATGGTATTTTTCTCTTTTCAGTTAAACAAAATAAACCGGTGGTGGTCGGGCAGCCCACAGACTGTCTGCATTCAACCAAGGGGGAGTGTGATGCCCTGAACTAGCCAGGTAGTCACAGTTAGGCCCTTGCACTACACCCATCCCCAAATAAGGTGACAGCAGCCAACCTATTAAACCCTAGTCACCTCCCTTTGGGTTTGATGTCCACACCATGGGGGCGGAGCCAGGCAGTTGGCCACCCCCCCCAGGAGTTCACATGCCCAGAGGCAGGAAAAACCTGTCAGATCAGTTAGGGAGAGGAGGAGAGTAGTTGTGAAGAGGAGTTAAGAGAGTAAAATCTATCAGAGTCCTGGGTAGGCCCCCGGCCCTTTGGCTAGGAGGCAGACAGTGGTGGCCATCTGCAGGAGCCGGTAAGACAGCCCGGTGGAACCGTAGGTAGCCGGGACAGGGTAGTGGTCCACCGGTACCGAATCGGTGAACCAGCTGGAAACCGGAGCACAAGTGGGGGTACTCAGACCCTGAAACGCGGTCCCGAATCTTCCAGACCCCGCTAATTAACTGATTGAGGTCTGGACTTTAGGTCCTTTCCCACCCAAAGTCCCGAAAGAAGGCAACAGCCCACCGATTCTGGATAACGGCCACCGCCAAGGGACAAGAGATCCAACGGGCCAGTGCCAAGGGCAAACGGGCTCTCTCGACGTACATGCTGGTGAGCTGCCCCCAACATCTCCCCCGGGGTGCCCAGTAACCGGCAGCGGTGGTGCCTACATTCACCACAACCCATGGGTGGCGTCACGAACTCTAATCTAATCCCAAAAACCCCCCTTTCAACATGCTATCCCCCTTTCAGAGTGACGTGACCCCCGGTCCGGAGACGCTCGAGCTACCTACACACGAGCCTGGATCCGAGCAGCTCGTCTGCAGCCGAGCGCGGGGCGGTACACATCAACCCCATATATTACCCCGTTTGCCAGCGCGCCAGGGCAACGGGATGAGTTGGGGTGAAGCGCTGGGATTGGCGCATCTAATTGATTCGCCACTTCTGGGGAAGCTGTGGCATGCTATTTTTAGGCTGGGGAGTGCCCAATAACGGTGGACCTCCCTAGTCTGAGAATACCAGACCACAGTTGTCCGCTGTACCTTGGCTGGTGATCCAATTTGGGGGGCATCCCACGTTTTTTATTTTAAATTATTTATTTAATTAAAAATAACAGCGTGGGGTGCCCCCTGTTTTGGATTACCAGCCAATGTGAAGCTGCCAGCTGTGGCTTGCAGGCTGCAAGCGTCTGCTTTACTCTAGCTGGCTACAAAAGATAGGGTGAACCCCACGTTGTTTTTTTTAAATTATTTATTTATTTTTTGGCTAAATACCAGGCTAAGCACCCTTTAATGCCACATGAAAGTCACTAAGGGGTGCCAGCTTAGAATATGCAGGGAGGTGAGACATTATATATGTCTTTCTCACCTATTATCTATCTAACTATCTATCTATCTATCTATCTATCCCTCTATTCATTCATCCATCAATCCCTCTATCTGTCTCTATATCTATCTATCCATCTCTATATCTACCCATCTATTTATCTTTCTAGCTGCTTCCGTTTTTTGCGGTCCGCAAGAAAAACCGAAAGGCACACGGATGACACACGGATGCCATACGAATGCATCCGTGAGAAAAACGGACCGTTTTTTTGTGGACCGCAAAAACGGAACAGTCATGTGAATGTAGCCTTAAATGTACTTTGCTTTCTGTTGGCGCAGAAAGTGTTAATTTCTCCCTTGCTACAAAGTTGCTTAATTGGAGCTCAGCTGTGGCCACTAAACCTCCTCCTTAAAAAGCCCCATCAGCCACCTCTTTCTTGCAGTTTATAGATTCTTCTACCAAGCTCTGCTGTGGAGAGAGGGAGTCGCTTTACAGCTGATAGTGCAAGTTCTGCTGTTTGCTTGCTTGTTGTGGAGATACCCTTTTCTTGTATTTTATTTCCTGCTTTGGTTTTCTCCTTTACCATTTGTTGTCTTAAGCTAAGTTCACACTTCCGTTGTTTTGCATCAGTCACAACCTGTCGCCTTGAGGAATTACAGTATCCTGCAAAATATTTAGCAGGAATCTGTTTTTTTCTCCATATACTTCTATTAGTGACAGATTGTGACTGATGGCCTTGCGTTGCATCCACCGTGTGACGATCATTCGTTTACTGACTGACCGTCAGGCGGGAGCAACGCTGAATGTAACTTTTTTGTATGCGGCGGATCAGTTTTTTACTGTGAGCATGCGTACAGTAAAAAACCATGATTGACTGTAAATTCAGTTCCAGTTCCAGTGATGGCTGTCGTTTCCCTGCACCTGTGTTATGTAAATATTGACTCCTGTGCCTGGACACCGGTAGTCCGCTCCCCGGCGTGTAAGTGTCGTAGGAGCCAGTTTGCTCGCAGACGCTGGCCCTTTGGATCTCTTGCCTTTGGCGGTGGCATTTATCCTGGATGGTTGGGCTGTTGTCTTCAATCGGGACTTGGGTGGGAATGAACCCCTGAGGTCCACACCGCAATCAGTAAGTTTGACTATCAGGGCGGCTTCTAGCCTAGTCGGGGTCTGAGTACCCTGCCTGGTGCTTGGCTTCCAATCGGCTCCCCGGTTCGGTACCGGCGGGCCAACGCCCGACCCTGGTCCTACGGTTCCACCGACCGTACACCAACTCCTGCAGACGGCCACCACCGTCTGCCGACCTTGCTGGAGGTGCCTGGGCACCGACCCAGACACTTGCAGTTCCACTGGCGGGCCTGGACTCAGGTCCGCCTGTGTGTGTCTCTCTCTCCTCTCCTTTCACTGTACTGAACTGTACTGAACTGAACTGTTGTGTTTTCCCTCCTCCAGGCCTCTGAACTCCTCAGTGGGCGGGCCAACCGCCTGGCTCCGCCCCACCTGGTGTGGACATCAGAGGGTGGCAACAAGGATTTAGTGTGACTGTTGTCACCTGTCCGGGGAAGGGGTGTGTGTGGTGTTGTGTCTGTGACCCCCTGGCTAGTCCAGGGCGTCACACATCCGTTGCATCAGTCACACAACTGATTGTGACTGATGCAAAACAACGGAAGTTTGAACTTAGCCTTATTCTTCTGTGTTTTTGTGTGGTGTGACTGAGTTTTTGTTTTCCTGCCCAGTTTGTCTATTTGATGGGGTTACCACTTTGATCCCGGTTCCCTCTTTGTGTGGTGGAAGAGGGGGTACTAGATCAGGGCTGATTAGGAGCAGAGCCAGGGTGGTGGCCCAGATGTTCCCACCATCACAGGTAATGCTGAGATCAGAGATAGTTAGGGTCCCGTAGCCTGAGGGTCAGTCCAGGAGCCCTTATCCCCGTTACCTCCATTCCTTCCCACCTATGACATTATCAACTAACCCCCATATTTTTCTGAGTCCACATGGCTCAGGCAGCTGCTTTTGCGCAACTCATGCAGATCCTCTTGCAGGATGTCACGGATCTGCGAGCTCAAGTTGTGCAAAATCTGCAACATATCTCGGGTCTGCAGGTCGCGACTCATGCTCAGCCGAAGCCCAAGATATTCCTCCCTGATAAACTTTCTGGGGGAAGGGATACATTTCTTAGATTCAGGGAGGCTTGCAAGCTTTATTTTAGGTTATGTCCTCATTTATCGGGGAGCAAGGAACAGCGTGTGGGGATCATAGTCTATTTTTTGCAGGGAGAGCCCCAGGCCTTCTCCCTGCCGACTAGAGATGAGCGAACCGGCCACGGTTTGGCTCGCCGAACCGAGGTCTGGTTCGAGTTCGGTTTGGCGAACCGGTTCGGTGAACCACTCGAACCCCATAGGAAACAATGGGAGGCAATTACAAACACATAAAAACACATTATAAATGTACACATACAGTTAATAAACATTGCCATAACACTTACCTGTCCCCGTGATCCATCCTGCACTCTGTCTCCTGCCGCTATTCCATCTGATGATCGCTGAATCTTCCCGGTAACCAGCACTGCCAGCAGTGATGCAGGACCTATCGTGATGTCAAAATAGCCATGTGACCAGTCATGTGTCTATTATCTCATTGGCTATAGACTGTTCACATGACTACGACGCTGACATGCTAGGACCTGTCATTGCATCTCTCTTTTACGCTCCAGCGATCCCACCAGCAACCTGACCTGGCAGGGATCGCTGGAGCGTTGCTACACGGGTTGCTGGTGAGCTGTCAGGCATATCTCACCAGCAACCAGTGACCAGCCCCCAGCCAGCAGCGACGCGTGGAAGCGATGCTGCGCTTGGTAACTAAGGTAAATATTGGGTAACCAACCCGATATTTACCTTGGTTACCAGCGCACACCGCTTAGCGCTGGCTCCCTGCACTCCTAGCCACAGTACACATCGGGTTAATTTTACCCGATGTGTAGTCTGGCTATGTGTGCAGAGAGCAGGGAGCCGACACTGACAGCATGACAGCGGTGAACGCTGGTAACGAAGGTAAACATCAGGTAACCAAGGAAAGGGCTTCTTGATTACCCGATGTTTACCGTGGTTACCAGCGTCTGCAGAAGCCAGCTCCTGACTGGTGACACAGCCAGCCAATAACGGAGGTCACCGTTGCCATAGCAACGCGCTTGGTAGCGGTGACGGGGACATCCCGCTACCAGCACACAGCGGCAACAGAATCACGTGATCGGAGCACCGTTGCTATGGCAACCCGTGCCACCGCTTAGAGCCGGGAGCCTGTGGTCACTCTCACTGAGTGGTTACTGCACAGAGCACAGTGTCTTCCCCCATGCAGTGCTGTCTGATGGAGCAGACAGAGCTGCATGGGTTGAAGAAGAAAGAAGACAGAAGAGCATGGATCGTGGAGGGCTGACAGGGGGTAATAAAGATGGAGTCTCTAATGTGTCTGTGTATTTATTTCTATTAAAGTATTTTTTCTGTGTGTGGTGTGTTTTAACCCTTTATTGGAGATTCTTAATGGCCGGGTCAAACGTGCCTGACATTAAGAATCTCTGACTTAATACTAGCTAGTAAAACATAGCTAGTATTAACTCATTATTACCCAGCAAGCCACCCGGCCTCAGGGCTGCTGGAAGAGTTGGATACAGCGCCAGAAGATGGCGATTCTATGAGCGCCATTTTCTGGGGCGGCTGCGGACTGCAATTCGCAGCAGAGGGGCCCAGAAAGCTCGGGCTAACCTGTGCTGCGGATCCAATCCCCAGCTGCCTAGTTGTACTCGGCTGGACACAAAAATAGGGCAAAGCCCACGTCGTTTTTTTTTTTTTTTTTAATTATTTCATGAAATTCATGAAATAATTAAAAAAAGGGCTTCCCTATATTTTTAGTTCCCAGCCGGGTACAAATAGGCAGCTGGGGGTTGGGGGCAGCCCGTACCTGGCTAGCATACAAAAATATGGCGAAGCCCAAGTCATTTTTTTTTTTTTTTTTTTTTTTTTTTTTAGTTTTTTGGCAAAAAAAATGCTTCCCTGGAATTTCCATTGCCAGTGAAGGTAATACCAAGCAGTGGGGGTTGGCAGCCAGTAGCTGCTTGGATTACCCTTAGCTAGCAATACAAAAAATGCAGCGGGAGCCCATATATATTTTTTTTAATTATTTATTTAAATAACTAAGAAAAAAGGGCTTCCCTGTATTTTGATTGCCTGACATGACAGTGCTGTAAAAATAAATCATTAAAAAAATGACATAGTACTCCGCGATATTTTTGATTCTCAGCGCAGATAAAGCAGACAGCTACGGGTTGCCACCCCCATCTGCCTGGCGTTACCTTGGCTGGCAATCAAAATACAGGGAAGCCCATTAATTTTTTTTATTTAAAAAAATAGTTTAAAAAAAAATGACGTTGGGTCCCCCCATTTTTGATAGCCAGCTAGGGTAAAGCAGACGGCTGTAGGCTGAAAACTATAGCTGGCAGCTTTACCGTGGTTGGGGATCCAATGTGGAGGTCACCCCAGGCTCTTTTTTATAATTATTTTATAAATAATAATAATTACAAAAAAAGTAGGGTCCCCCCCAAAATGGATCACCTGCCAATGTAAAGCGGACAGCTGTGGTCTGATATTCTCAGGGTGGGAAGGTCCATAGTTTTTGGGCCTTCACAGCCTAAAAATAGCAGGCCACAGGAACCCCAGATGTGGCGCATCCACTAAATGCGTCAATCCTTGCGCTTCACTCCAGCTTATCCCGTGCCCTGGTGCAGTGGCAAACAGGGTAGTAAATTATTATTATTATTATTATTTATTATTATAGCGCCATTTATTCCATGGCGCTTTACAAGTGAAAGAGGGTATACGTGCAACAATCATTAACAGTACAAGACAGACTGGTATAGGAGGAGAGAGGACCCTGCCCGCGAGGGCTCACAGTCTACAGGGAATGGGGGATGGTACAATAGGTGAGGACAGAGCTGGTTGTGCAGTGGTCTACTGGACTGAGGGCTATTGTAGGTTGTAGGCTTGTTGGAAGAGGTGGGTCTTGAGGTTCCTCTTGAAGCTTTCCATGGTAGTGGAGAGTCTGATGTGCTGAGGTAGAGCGTTCCAGAGTATGGGGGATGCGCGGGAGAAATCTTGTACACGATTGTGGGAAGAGGAGATAAGAGAGGAGCAGAGAAGGAGATCTTGTGAGGATCTAAGGTTGCGTGCAGGTAGGTACCGGGAGACTAGGTCACAGATGTAGGGAGGAGACAGGTTGTGCATGGCTTTGTATGTCATGGTTAATGTTTTGAACTGGAGTCGTTGGGCGATGGGAAGCCAGTGAAGGGATTGGCAGAGTGGCAAGGCTGGGGAGTAGCGAGGGGAGAGGTGGATTAAGCGGGCTGCAGAGTTTAGGATAGATTGGAGGGGTGCAAGAGTGTTGGAAGGTAGGCCAGAGAGCAGGAGGTTGCAGTAGTCGAGGCGGGAGATGATGAGGGCATGCACTAATGTTTTTGCAGATTCTTGGTTAAGGAAAGCACGGATCCGGGAGATATTTTTGAGTTGTAATCGGCATGAGTTGAAGAGGGCTTGGATGTGTGGCTTGATGGATAGAGCAGAGTCGAGGGTCACTCCAAGGCAACGAGCTTGTGAGACTGGGGTGAGTGAGCAACCATCGAGTTTGATGGAAAGGCTTGTTGGAGGAGGGGTTGATACTAGCTGTAATGTCACCTGACATCAAGCCCAGCAGTTTGCGATGTCATGGCGTCTATCAGATACCCGACATCATAAACTGTTAGTACTAACAAAAAAAATCGACAAAAAAAATGTATTTGAAAAAACACTCCCCAAAACATTCCCTCTGTCACCAATTTATTGTAAGAAAAAAAATAAGGGGGTCCCATGATTACTCTGGACCGTCTAGAATATGGGGGGAGACACTCAGGGAATGTATCCCCCATTTTCTAGGAGTGCAGACCCTCCATGTGAGGAGTGTGGGTGCAATGAATCTGCACTCACTCTTCCCGGGTCCACAGCAGCAGAGTCCATGTCGTAACGGTTGCTTCCAAAGCTGCAATGCCCTGCTCATGAGGTAAGGGCATGCCTAATAAGGAGAACTATTCTACATTTCCAAATATTGGTATTTGCTGATATTATTGCTATTCCACATACTATATATTGGGGATAGTATCTTGGAGATGGAATACCCCTTTAAGTCCAGTTATCCAGCTGAATGAATACTAAACAGAGCTTGCAATTTAGATGTGTTTTCTTGTCGCGTATAACGGACTCTCATGTTTGGTAGTCGTTCAGCAGGGCAACTATAAAAGCAAATCCCTCCATTTGGAGATGTAGTATAGCTCTCCTGATCAACTATGTTCCTTACCTCATGAGCAGGGCATTGCAGTAGCTTACAGATGCATGGTTACTACCACTCACTGTGTCTGAACACAGGAAGCTGAGCTGACAGTCGCTCTGTGCATGCGGCAGCGTCTATTGTGAAGGAGGGGGCCGCGGGGGATCAACGCTGCACAGGTACCGTGGGACACCGGGGAACACCGGTGGAG
Organism: Anomaloglossus baeobatrachus; assembly: GCF_048569485.1. Lineage (NCBI taxonomy): Eukaryota > Metazoa > Chordata > Amphibia > Anura > Aromobatidae > Anomaloglossus > Anomaloglossus baeobatrachus. Next base: position 637,458,674 of record NC_134353.1, read on the forward strand.
TTATAGGGTGTGACCTGGCAGGGCCTGGGGAGGAGTTTTCTGTCGCATGTGTCATGGCACATGCGACAGAAATCAGAGGAGTAGGGTAAATGCGGCCGGCGTGCTGCTGTGCGCGCGGCCATCTTGGATTTTACTTGAGGGGGTCAGGGGGGGGGCACTTTGGTGACACCGGGGGTCCGGGGAGGAGATTTATCTCCCATCTGACATGTTTGTTCATGACAGAAGGGAGATAAATAATTTTTTACTGGCGCTGTTATTTACTGTAACATGATCACTGGTATACGGTGTATACCGATGATCACATGAGCGGGGACCGGACAAACCAGCCTGAATCATGATCTCCAGGGTCTCAGCTACCCCTGAAACCACGGAGATTTTCTGACGCTGGGGGGCGCTATTCACTTATTTCTGCCTGCTCTTTATAAACGGCAGATTAGAATAAGGCTACATTCACACAACCGATCCGTTTTTGCGGTTTGCAAAAAAACGGTCCATTTTTTTCACAGGTGCATCTGTGTGGCATCCATTTCCGTTCCGTATTGTTAGGTCCGGGTGGTGGATCCACTGGGCCGTGCACCCCACCGGAGGCCTGGGTGCACGGTAGCCGGAGCACTAGCGTGGCAGGGACTGCGTCCCACAGGGGACGGGTAGAACAGTCACTGGGGCTTCAGAGTTCCTGTTGACAGTGCAGGAATCCGGCACAGGTGCCGTGTAGGAATGTCAGGCAATAGTATTGATCACAGGACACGGCACAAGGGGGACCTGAGCACCTAGCTTTCAAGACAAGGCTTACAAGACACATTGATCAGGCCCCGCCCACATGGAAAGGCCAGTCTTATATACCCAGCACAGCCTCAGGTCATATCCTGCTGCAGAAGTGCTGGGCCTATAAGACCAGGTGAGTGGGCGCGGCCCGACCCTATACAGAAGCATGAGTCAGACACATGAGACTGGGGACAGGACACTGGAAAGCACTAGCGGGAGCGGCAGCAGTGACCGGAGGACATGTGGACCGGATCAGTGGGTAAGGAGCGGTGCCGTGCAGGTGCAACCGGATCAGTGGGTAAGGAGCGGTGCCGTGCAGGTGCGACTAGATCAGTGGGTAAGGAGTGGTGCCGTGCAGGTGCGACTGGATCAGTGGGTAAGGAGTGGTGCCGGGATGGTGCGACCGGAACAGTGGGTATGGAGCGGTGCCAAGGCATCCGGAGCGTGACACGTATACGGTCCATATGTCATCCGTTTGTCATCCGTGTGCCTTCCGTTTTTTTGGCGTACTGCCAAAAAACTGAAGGAGGGAAAATACATAAATTTACCCAGGAACCATAGCTTCAACCTACATGAGGTGGTCACATGTTCACTCCAGTGCCATTTTCTACTGCTTTTCACAGTGTAGAGTGCTCTGGTGATTTTACAGTGCTTGTACACTTCATATCAGTCTTTTCTGTCATTATAATGGCAGAAAGACACATAATGTCCCACTCTCCTGCATTTTGTAATTTTGCACCCTTTGGTGCCTTTCATGTGGCACTAAGGGGTGCTTAGCCTTGTATTTACCAAAATAAATAAATAATTTTTAAAAAAAGAATGACGTGGGGTTCCCCCTATTTTTGTAGCCAGCTAGGGGAAAGCAGATGGCTGCAGCCTGAAGACCACAGCTGGCAGCTTCACCTTGGCTGGTAATCCAAAACTGAGGGCACCCCATGCTGTTATTTTAAATTAAATATATAATTAAAAAAAAAAAACACGTAGGGATCCCCCCAAAATTAGACTACCAGCCAAGGTAAAGCAGACAGCTGGGGTCTGATATTCTCAGACTAGGGAGGTCCATGGTTATTGGACTCTCCGCAGCCTAAAAATAGCAGGCTGCAGCCGCCCCAGAAGTGGAGCATCCATTAGATGCGCCAATCTTGGCGCTTTGCTCCAGCTCATCCCGTTCCCTGGTGCGGTGGCATACGGGGTAATATATGGGGTTAATACCAGATGTGTAATGTCACCTGGCATCAAGCCCTGGGGTTGGTGAGGTCAGGCATCTATCAGATACCCGACATCACCAACCAAGTCAGTAATAAAAAAAAATAGACAACAAACACATTTTTATTTGAAAAAACACTCCCCAACACATTCCATCTTTCACCAATTTATTAGAAAGAAAAACAAATCCAGGTCTGCTGTAATCCAAGGGGTTCCCATGACGATCCACATTGTCTCAGTCAATGAAGAGCAGGATGTTCCTCATTGGCTGGGAGAGCAATGCAGTGACCTGAGCTAACATCAATAGGTCAGCCCAGGCCACTGCAGGGGATGACAAGTAGTGATGAGCGAGTACCAAAAAGCTCGGGGGCTCGAGGCTCGGGCCGAGCATCCCAAGATACTCATGTACTCGGCCCGAGCACCAAGCCCAATGTTATCCTATGGGAGACCCGGTTATTTCTATGAAATGACCCCCCGGCAGCATGTAGAAACCCTAAAAATGTCACAAAAGTCTCAGAAGAGTGCTCAAATGACATGGCAACAGCATGGGGAAGACCCCTTGAAGCATTTATCACTTAAAAGTCGCAGCTGTGAACAATTTTGTACGAGTTTTACGCCATTTTTACGGACTCACGAGAAAACCTTCCAAAATGACACCAAAATGAATTTTCATGGCGGAAATGTTAAGGGCACATACCCAATAGAGAGATAGAGCTGGTGTTTGTTACTTTTTGAGATTACATAAAAGATTTTACGTGAAAACATTGTGTGGCACTCCGATGTCCCTGAGAAGAGACGTACATGAAAGCCTATTGAGTCTAATGTGCCCATTTCGAGGAAGTGAGTCTTTGTAGTATTTTCCTTTGCCAGGGCAGTCCAAAATTGTGAGGTTCACCAATGCCCCTGCATACAGACGTGCATGATGGCCTGTAAACCTGAGTGCCCATTGTAAGGAAGTGGGTCTATTGAAGTATAGCCCTTTGGCAGGGCAGCCAAAAATTGGGAAGCTCCACATTGTCCCTGGATAGAGACGTGCATGATGGCCTGTAAACCTGAAGTGCCCATTGTAAGGAAGTGGGTCTATTGTAGTATAGCCCTTTGGCAGGGCAGCCAAAAATTGGGAAGCTCCACATTGTCCCTGGATAGAGACGTGCATGATGGCCTGTAAACCTGAAGTGCCCATTGTAAGGAAGTGGGTCTATTGTAGTATAGCCCTTTGGCAGGGCAGCCAAAAATTGGGAGGCTCCACATTGTCCCTGGATAGAGACGTGCATGAGGGCCTCAAAACACTGTTCCCATTGCAAAGGAGCGGGTCTCCTGTCGTTGTAATGCCCATTCTAAAAGAATGGGTGAAAAAATTTACCACTGGGGGTATACCTGAAACAACGGCCTAACTATTGTAATGGTCATCATGGTGGCGCATGAGGAGAAGGAGGAGCAGTCCAGCGATTAGCCAAAGTCCAGAAGTGTGTACCCATGGGTGAGTGGAGGTACATGGCAAATTCCCGTTACAAAATTTAAATTCCGCTTTCATTTGCTGGTGGTGTGGTGAAGTCTGGCCCAATCCAACCCTTGTTCATCTTGATCAGAGTCAGCCTGTTAGTATTTTCAGTTGACAGGCGGGTGCGTTTATCTGTAATGATTCCACCTGCGGCACTAAAAACACGCTCTGACAAAACGCTAGCGGCAGGGCAGGCCAGGACTTCCAAGGCGTAGACAGCCAATTAATGCCACGTGTCCAGCTTGGATACCCAAAAATTGTAAGGCACAGAGGAATGTCGGCGTACAGTTGTTCGATCTGCAAGGTACTCCATGAGCATCTGGGCAAACTTAGGATTTCTTGTGGCACTACTCTGCACCTCAGGGGCTGTGGTACGTGAGGGGCTGAGAAAACTGTCTCACATGTTAAAGACTGTTTCCCCTACCTCTGGCGGATTGGACTTGTGCCCCTCTGGTCTGTACGCCTTGGTTGTCCACTGATTCCTGACCTATGTCGCTAGCGTTTTGTGAGGGGAATGCTTTGCCTACTTCCGTGACTATGGCCTTCCAGAACTGCTGCATTTTGGCTGACCTCTCCACCTCGGGAATAAGAGACATAAAGTTCTCCTTGTAGCGTGGGTTTAACAGTGTTACCAACCAGTAATGATTGTCGGCCAAGATGTTCTTAACGCAAGGGTCACGAGACAGGCAGCTTACCATAAAGTCAGCCATGTGCGCCAGACTCATAACAGCCATCACTTCAGTATCCAGACCAACACGATGACTGAACATGCTGTCCTCCTCCTCCTCCTCCTCCTCCTCATCTACCCTGTCCTCTGGCCAGCCACGCTGAACCGAGGATATGACTGGTGTGCATGTCATATCCTCAATTTGGCCGGAGAGTTGCTCCATGTCTTCATCCTCCTCCTCGTTATAGTCCTCCACTGCATGTTGTTATGAGACGAGGCTGGGCTGTGTGTTATCACCCACACCCACTACTGTTTCTTGCTCCAACTCATCGCGCTCCGCCTGCAATGCATCATGTTTGTTTTTGAGCAGAGACCGTTTTAGAAGGCAGAAAAGCGGTATGGTGACGCTAATAATAGTGTCATCGCCGCTCACCATCTTGGTGGAGTCCTCAAAGTTTTGGAGGATGGTACATAGGTCGCACATCCATCTCCACTCCTCAGGTGTTATGTGTGGAGTTTGATCCATTTCCCGACGGCTTAGGTGATGCAGGTTCTCAACAACTGCCCTCTTCTGCTCACATATCCTGACCAATATGTGCAGAGTTGAATTCCAACGCGTGGGGACATCACACACCAGTCTGTGAGCCGGAAGATACAAACGGCGCTGAAAGCCGGCAAGGCCGGCTGAAGGAGAAGGTGACTTTCGAAAATGTGCAGACAGGCGGTGAACTTTTACCAGCAGATGAGACAGCTCTGGGTATGACTTTAGAAACAGCTGAACAACGAGGTTGAGCACATGGGCCACGCATGGAACATGTGTCAGCTGGCCTCGCCTCAAAGCCGCCACCAGGTTCCGGCCATTGTCACACACGACCTTTCCTGGCTTTAGGTTCAGATGTGTGAGCCAGTGATCTGCGTGCTGTTTCAGAGCTGTCCACACCTCTTCTGCATTGTGGGGTTTGTCACCTATGCAGATTAGCTTCAGCACAGCCCGTTGCTGCTTCGCCGAGGCAGTGCTGCAGTGCTTCCAGCTTGGGACTGTTGTGGAGGGTAAAGTGGATGAGGATGCGCAGGAGGAGGAGGAGGCTGAGGAGCATGACATTCCGGAGCTGTAGAGTGTGGGTGAAATCCTGACTGAGGTAGGGCCTGCAAACCTTGGTGTGGGAAGGACGTGTTCCGTCCCTCGCTCAGACTGGGTCCCAGCTTCCACAATATTAACCCAGTGTGCCATCAACGAGATGTAGTGGCCTTGCCCACAAGCACTTGTCCACATGTCTGTGGTTAGGTGGACTTTGGCTGAAACAGCGTTGTTCAGGGCACGTGTGATGTTTTGTGACACGTGTTTATGCAATGCGGGGACGGCACACCGGGAGAAATAGTGGCGGCTTGGGACCGAGTAACGTGGGACAGCTGCCGCCATCAGGTCGCGGAATGCTTCTGTCTCCACCAGCCTAAAAGGCAACATTTCCAGCGCAAGCTTTCATGAAATGTTAGCATTTAGAAGTGTGGCATGTGGGGCGTTGGCAGTGTGTTTGCGCCTGCGTTCAAAGGTTTGCTGAATGGATAACTGAACGCTGCGCTGGGACAAGGACGTGCTTGATGATGGTGTTATTTCTGCGTGGGCAACTGCAGGTGCAGGGCCGGAGGAGGCTTGTTCGCGGGCATCATGGACAGGGGATTGGCTCACATGCACAACAAGCGAAGACGTAGCAGTGACATCAGCAAGCACTGCTCCTCGACTCTGTTGTACATCCCACAAAGTCGGGTGCTTGGCTGACGTGCCTGATCATGCTGATGGTGGTCAGGCTGCTAGTTTTGGTACCCCTGCTGATGCTCGCATGGCAGGTGTTGCAAATGGCCTTTTTAGAATCATCTGGAGCCAACTTAAAAAACTGCCAGACTCGGGAAGACCCAACATTTGTACAGGCACCTTGTGTCGTGTTTTTGTTCCGGGGAACGGTTGCCTGACTTCTGCCTGGGGCCACCACCCTGCACCTTCTGCCTGGGGCAGCACCCTGCACCACAACTGCATGTTGGGATGCTATGCCTCCCTCCCCCTGTGCACTGCTGTCCTCGCTCTGCATATCCTCCTGCGAGGTTGGGTCAATTACTGGATCATCCACCACGTCGTCTTCCTCTTCCGCACCCTGCTCCTCCTCCTGACTTCCTGACAATTGTGTCTCATCATCGTCCTCCCCTTGTTGAGACACGTTGCCAACTTTGTGAGAATGTGGCTGCTCAAATATTTGGACATCTGGACATACGATCTCGTCATGACCCACTTCAACAGGAGCTGGCGAGAGGCCAGAATATGCGAATGGAAACGCGAACAGCTCTTCCGAGTGTCAAGTGTGGGATCAGTAATGTCCGTGGACGTGTACTCGGCCTGGTGGTAGGAAGGAGGATCAGGTTCTGAAATGTGCAGTGAAGTATCACGGCTACTGACACTTGACCGTGTGGAAGACAGAGTGTTTGTGGTGGTGCCAATCTGACTGGAAGCATTATCTGCTATCTAACTAACAACCTGTTGACACTGGTCTTGGTTCAAGAGCAGTGTACTGCTGCGGTCCCCAAGAATTTGGGACAGGACGTGCGAGCGAGTAGATGTTGCCCTTTGTTGTGGTGAAATTAGAGCTTGCACACGACCTCGGCCTCTGCCTGCACCACCATCACGTCCACTTCCTTGTTCGTTGCCAACGCTCTTGCGCATTTTGCAATGCTGTGCTGACGTGTATTCACTAGACTTGTCCGTTATATCTAAGTTTGTGCAAAACGCACACAAGGTCACCTGTACACTGCCACCAACAGGCACACACATGCGGTTTTTAAATGCAAGCACGGATGCACTAAGAACCTAACAGCTTTTTAGGAGCGACAATTACTGAGAAGTCTGACACTATCAGGACTGTTTTAGACTGTGTACACCAGCCCCAGATATGATGAAGGCTGGTATACGGTCACCACTAGGAATGGCTATATACCCTGCCTGCCTGCCTGTATACAGCTACAATAGTCCTGAGAAGGACTCTTCTGGTCACTAGCCTGTATTCCGACCTGGCTATACCCTGCCTGCCCTGCCTGTATACAGCAACAATAGTCCTGAGAAGGACTCTTCTCCTGTACTCCGACCTGGCTATACCCTGCCTGCCCTGCCTGTATACAGCAACAATAGTCCCGAGAAGGACTCTTCTCCTGTACTCCGACCTGGCTATACCCTGCCTGCCTGTATACAACTACAATAGTCCTGAGAAGGACTTCTGGTCACACTGTTTGCAGCCCTGCAACGGAAATAACTATAAAGAGCCGCAAACCTTTCCCTGAAGCAGCAACACTCTCCCTGCACTGACTGTCTGGATGGCTGTGTGCAGAGCACAGCGCGCCCGCCGGTATAAAGGCTCGGTCACGCTGTGCGGGCCGGCCAATCACTGCAATTCCACAACTAATAGGGCTGTGGCATTGCAGTGGTCTGCCAGCCAATCCCTGCATGAGGGCTGGCTCTCAAAAGAGCGCCAACATGCAGGGATAAAGACCACGAGTACAGCACGAGTATCGCGAGATTACTCGGTACCCGCCGAGTAGCCCGTGTACAGTGATACTCGTGCAAGTACCGAGTAGTGGCAAGCGTACTCGCTCATCACTAATCACAAGTGCTGCTGTCAGGAGCGAGGTACATTACCTGCGCTGATCTCCTGCACACTGACTTCAAACACCTTCACAGCCAAGTATCGCGAGCGGCCTGTGACGTCACCGCTAGTGACAGTCTCGGGTCGCAGTGACAGATGTGAAGCGTTAGCCATGGAGGACAGTGTCAGCGCTGAGGTCGGGAGGGCAGGACTTCATCACCGCAGGTAAGCCAAGAGGGGTAATGCGTGAGGAGTGTGAGGTGGGCGGAGCCTAGCGGGGTAATGTATGTGGGTGTGAGGTGGGCGGAGCAATGTGTATGGTGCGAGGTGGGCGGAGCCTAGCAGGGTAATGGGTGCGAGGTAGGCGGAGCAATGTGTGCGGTGCGAGGTGGGTGGAGCCTAGCGGGGTAATGTGTGCGGGTGCGAGGTGGGCAGAGCAATGGGTGTGGTGCGAGGTGGGCGGAGCCTAGCGGGGTAATGTGTGCGGTGCGAGGTTGGCGGAGCCTAGCGGGGCCATGTGTGCGGGCGGCGAAGTGCAAAGTGGATGGAGCCTAGCGGGGCCATATGGCGCTGAGGACATCAATGTCGGGGACTGCATGGCTGGGGACAGGTGAGTGTGAGTGTGTGTGTGTGTGTGTGTGTGTGTGTGTGTGTACATGCTGAGTGCGGGAGGGGGCAGAGCCGAGCGGGGAAGTGTCGGCTCCCTGCACGCCTAACCAGCGTAAATATCGGGTTACTAACTAAAACGCTTTGATTGGATACCCGATGTTTATCTTGGTTACCAGCTTCTGGCAGGCTGCCAGCGATGGCTGCCTGCACACTGTAGCTGAAAAAGCCACACTTTTGCTGCTAGAACCGTTCTCGAACGTAACTCGAGCTTTTTGCAAAAACAGCCCCCAAAATTACTCAAACCGCGAACTGGAGAACCTCGAACTACGAACCAAGCTCAACTCTACTGCCGACCAACTCTCAGTTGTTGCGGTCAAGGGATGAATTCTTTGCGTCACTGGCTCTTGTATATAGTGTCCATGATGGGATCTCCCTGGCAGAATCTAAACTTCATAAGATCCAACAAGGTACATGGCCGGTGGAGGCATACCGCTCTGAGTTTCGTAGGTGGGCCACTGACACTCAATGGAACGACCTTGCATTAAGGTGTTATTTTGTTTAGGGGTTCTCAGCTAGACTTTGAGACTGTCTGGTTCAGTATTCTGCTCTGGAGTCATTGAAGGCCGCTATGGCCCTGGCTATATGGGTCTATAGGTGCGTCAGAGATAGTCCCACCAGGACCCGGTCACCTATGGTTCTCCCTAGGGAAGAAATTCCACAGGTGGTTTATGATGAATCTATGCAGCTAGGGGGTGTTTCTCTCCCTGTGAGCCCCCCTGTGATTCACCAGGGTACTTGCTCATGTTTCTATTGTGGAAGTAAGGATCATTATATTGGGCCCTGTCAATTGAGATCCAAGCAAGTTACATCTTGTGAGATGCCACGTTCCCTGGTCGTGTGTGGAGGGAAGCGATTAGCGAGTGTTTATTTCCTCCATTTACACATCTCAGTTCACCATAAAGGCTGATGTGGTTATTGGTGGGAGAACTGAGACGGTTTCTGTCCTGGTAGACAGCAGTGCGAGTGCAAACCTAGTTTATTCTCGCCTTACTCAGACTTGGGGTTGGACTTGTAGTGCATTAGCGAGACCCATCCCTATCTGGGCCATTGATTCAGTCCCTTTCAACTAGAAGGCGTTTATTCAGGCTGTACATGGTGTAAACGTGCGTGTTGGCTCTCTTCATAATGAGCACTTCTCCTATTATTTTTTGGAGGGCTTGCCCACTCCCATTGTTTTGGACCTTCCATGGTTGAAAAAACATAATCCGGTGATTGATTGGCAGTCAGAGGAAGTAGTCAGTTGGGGCAGTTCTTGCAGAAGCAAGTGCCTGGGTGCTACCATCTCTGCTGTCCTTACACACTCCCCTGTCTGTTAGAGGTGACTGCGGAAGTTCCTAAGAATATGTATGATGTGTTACCCCCATCCTAATGGAAGGTTAAACCTTAGTGCTCTACCAGTAGAGGTGGTCGAGGGAGGGTGGTTGTTTCTAGTAGGAGTGGAGGACTGGAGGGGAGTGTGTCGAAGAGACTGCAAGACACCTCTGTTGTTGGTTTTTCCTACAAGACGCGTGCATGGAAATAAACACCCAGGTCCAGACGTGGTTTTGAATGAATACGTATGGCTGTCCACTAAAACAATAGGGTGGAGGAGTAACTCTGGAGTTCCAGGCTTAAGGTTTATTGGCCCATTTAGAGTGTTGGAGGTCATTAATCCTACGGCTATTTGACTGGAACTTCCCCCAGTACTTAATGGTCATAATGTATTGCCCAGGTCATCGCTTAGGTGATTTGTCGCGTCTCCGGAATCCAGATTATTTAGACCATCTCCAACTTTTATTGATAATGATCTGGACGATCAAGTGTCAACAGAGAAAGACCCTTGTGTGTTGGCTCGTATCTCTGAGTCGACTCTGGACATGTCTGGTTTTGAGGGTCCAGAGGCACCTCGTTAAAGGGGAGGTACTGTCACGATTTTCTCTCAGCGGTGAGAGATTTATGACTGTTCTACTATTTGAGTCTTTTTCTCTCTAATCTGGAGCCCAATAGTAAATGTGCTTTGCTTTCTGTTGGCACAACAAAGGTTAACGCCGGCTTCTCCTTTGCTACAAAGTTGCTTAATTGGTTTTCCCCTTTACCATTTGTTGTCTTATTCCTCTGTGTTTTGGGTACATTGTGACTGAGTTTTGGTCCCCCCCCCCCCTGCGATTTGTCTATTTGTTGGGGTTACAGGATTAATCCAGGTTCCCCCCTCGGGTAGTGGGAGAGGGGGTACTAGATCAGGGCTGGTTAGAAGCAGGGCCTGGGTGGTGGTCCAGAAATCTTTGCCATCAGAGGTAATTGTGGGATCAGGGATAGTTAGTGTCCCCTACCATCAGGGTCAGTCCGGTAGCCCTTATCCCTGTTACCTCCATTCCTTCCCACCCATGACACATGCCCTGTCAGTCAATTAATGCCATCTGTCAGTAAGAGTTTAGTTCACTTCAAAAAATTCCATGTGATATATCAAAGGCAACATCGCTCTGCTGGAAGTCAAATTAGCGCTATATCTAAGACAATGTAATGTTATTTGGAAAGTCCATGATGTAGTGAAAGTACTATATCTTCATTTCCACCTTAGTTAAGACAATATTATAAAGTGCAGAACATGTCATCTTCAGCATAAGTCGTTACACATTTGGTCGTCTTTTAGCGGGACAAAAAAATCAAGTTCACATATAATACATACAGTACAGAACTATTGCTTTTAGGATTCAATGTGATTACTGGGCTGACCACTTAGTGAATAACACCCAACATCTGCGGCAACGTTTCTGGGGAACCTCCCCTTTCCCAAGCTGACAATCCATTTCCTCTTCTGGATTATATAATTGAGCACACCATGTGACCACCACCTATAAATATATCACAACTAGAATAAAAACAATTAAAATATCTTGAGACAATATATGCAGGATTCTCCTTCGTAGTAGACCTAACGGTTGTTTTCATATATTTGTATAACACAAGAAATATAAATGAAATAAATTCTTAATGCCAGATGGTGTGAATGGACTGACATGGCATGTGTACAAATTTGGGCAAATCTCATACGAATATGTTTAAATTTTATTTTTCATGATGAGGGAACATATTCGTTACTATTCATTACTCTCATGAATATTAAAGGTATTCTGGATATTCATTACTTGTCGACTATTTTGGAATTTGCCTTGTGTGTTTCAAGTCCCCTCTTTAGCATGTTTGGCGCATAATTGTCAGCCACTAAACATGTGGGGTTTGCATGCCATTCATAGTAATGTTGTAGCCATCTTTGCTACTTTCAATACTGTGATTGGCAAGCACAGTAGAAAAAATTTGACATGTGGTACCGCGCCTATTTTTGCTAACAATCGCAGGTAGATTAGACTGATGGGGTCTGGTATTCCCAGGCATGAAAGTCCATGGTTATTGGGCCCCCACAGTCAAATAATAACAGCCCATAGCCCAGGGGTGGGATTCAAATTTTTAACAATATGTTCTCTGTAAACCCCACCCATTTGAAAACCACATGCATTCTGTAACCACACCCATTTTGTTAGCCACACCCATTTTCACGCACTTTCCTCAACCACAAAATACAAGTAATTTCAAGTAAAAGCTCTTTCCCCTTCTTACCCTCCTATACTTTCACTCTCCTGTCCAGTACCAGTTGTTCCAGTCACTGTCAGTCTTATTGTATTAAATGGTTTTTCTACAATTTTTAAAAATTACTACTAAAGGAGCCCTGCTAAAATTGGAACGGACAACCTTCCCCATACAGATACCATCCCATGTGGCTGGTTTCCCAGTGCAGATCCAATCCCAAGTGGCTCCTTTCCCCGTACAAATCCCATCCCATGTCGTCTCTTTCCCCTGCAGGTCCCATCCCATTATGGCCTTTTTCTCCTGCAGGCCCCATCCCATTATGTAAACCTACAACTTCCCTAAAAGGGAGGGTCTCAATGAGAACATTAAACCTAAAGAAATCCCAGTGATCAATTATACCAGTATACAGAATAAAAGGAAGATCACTGGTGAAAAAGGAGACCAAAGCAAATATATGGTGAAATACAAAAGTTTATTAATAGAATGTGCGTGACACAAGGACAGACAGCGGTGGCGAGCAGAATCTTAGAATCGCCAGACACAAAAATATGCACAAACATCACCAGCAGATGGAAAAAGGCTGCTAATCACAAAGAAGTCAGATAGCAGAAAGGCCAAATAGCCGACAGGGAAAGAGAAAAAACTAATGAATCAAAGGGTAGATCACCCATAAGGTACTTTCCCTAAATATATGCCAATAACATGTCATAAATTAGGGTTATAGCAATTTACCTTGAGACATGTTAAAAGTGCTAGCAGGCAGGCTGGTTGTGATGGGCGGGGCCCCGACGTGCATTTCACCGGGCGTGGCTTCGTCAGGAGGCTGGCCATAGTGCATAACATGTGGGTTTATAAAGGGGGGTTACAGGGATCCAAGGCAAATCGGCACGCTCCGCGTCATGATGTCTTTTTCCCCTGCAGGTCCCATCCAATTATGGCCTCTCTCCCCTGCAGGTCCCATCCCATTATGGCCTCTTTCCCCTGCAGATCCCATCCCATTATGGCCTCTTTCTCCTGCAGATCCAATCATGGCCTCTTTCCCCAGCAGATTGCATCCCATGTGCTCCTTTTCCCTTACAGATCCTGTCCCATATGGCTCCTTTGCCCATATAGTTTTCATCTTTTGAAGCTCCTCTCCCCATACAGTTCCCATCTATGCGGCCTTCTCTCCCCATATAGTTCCCATCTATGCGGCCTCCTCTCCCCATATAGTTCCCATCTTATGCGGCTCCTCTCCCTGCTCCATGCATCTTCTGCTCACTGAGCACTTACCTGCTCCAAGCACCAGCTCTCTCTCCTCTGTCTTCCTCCGTGGCACTCTGTCTGCACACTGACGCTAACAGATGGCAGGAGGAGGAGCAACCTCACCACACTGCCGTGACCTCTGCAGTGTCAGCGCGTCGCTGCACGCCAGGTCAGGGAGCAGAGAGGCTCCACTGAACCCGAAAATGTGGCACGGAGGTACGGGGATTCATTTGTGCTAGTGTCTTAAAGACACTATTACGAGTGAATACAGGGAACCGGATCGCCAGAGCAGGTTCTTGCCGGTTCGGGGAACCGACTGCTATTTTAATAACCAGTTTGCCTGAACCGGACAGAATTGGCTGAATCCCACCCCTGCCATAGCCACCTATCTCATCCAGATTGCCCTTGTGCGATGACAATTTAGGCTAATATATGGGTTTTATGTCGGCTATGATTAGACACTATAGCTATTGGGATGAGCTGGGCAAAGCGCCACAATTGGCACACCTAATGGATAAACTTTTACAACCTGAGAATACCAGTGCCCAGCTGTCTGCTTTATCTGTGCTAGTTATCAAAAATGGGCAAAAGCCCTTGGTTTTATTTATTTAAATAATAAAAAAACAGGCTGGTGCAGCCTCTAATTTTGATAACCAGTCAAAATAAAGGTAACAGGAAGGATGAGGTCCAGCACCAAAATAAAACCCTTGCCTTTATTTTAAATGGAATATTATAAGCCTCTGAGGGTGAGCTGATAACTTTTCTTGTTAGCCAAGATAAAGCACACAGCTGGGGGCTGCAGCACGCAACTGCCATCTTTAAGGCTGGGTTCACACATAGCGACAGCGACAACGACGTCGCTGTTACGTCACCATTTTCTGTGACGTAACAGCGACCTTGTAAGTCGCTGTTATGATCGCTGCTTAGCTGTCAAACACAGCGACGCAGCAGCAATCATAACGTCACTACATGTGCAGAGAGCAGGGAGCCGCGCACACTGCTTAGCGCTGGCTCCTTGCTCTCCTAGCTACAGTACACATCGGGTTAATTAACCCGATGTGTACCGCAGCTACATGTGCAGAGAGCAGGGAGCCGCGCACACTGCTTAGCGCTGGCTCCTTGCTCTCCTAGCTACAGTACACATCGGGTTAATTAACCGGATGTGTACTGCAGCTACATGTGCAGAGAGCAGGGAGCCGCGCACACTGCTTAGCGCTGGCTCCTTGCTCTCCTAGCTACAGTACACATTGGGTTAATAATAATAATAATAATAATAATAATCTTTATTTCTATAGTGCCAACATATTCCGCAGCGCTTTACAATTCAGGAGGAACATATACATATCATATACATAAACATATACAAACAAGTAACAATTATAGAGGATACAATATTTAAAAGGAAAAATGGCAACCCTGCTTGTGAGAGCTTACAATCTACAATGAGATGGGGGGAGGGGCAAGGTACAAGTGTTTATTTAAAATGACAATCCAGCCAGCTCAGGGGGATAGATGATGGCTTCCTGGACCAGTTGGCCAGAGCCTTGAGATGCATTTGGGTGCCATGGAGTTTGACGTGGGGTTATGTTCTGAGAAGTTGTAGAGGGATTAGGTGAAATTAGTTTGGCTAGGGAGTGTGATAGGCCACCCTAAAAAGATGCGTTTTTAGGGAGCGTCTGAAGCTGAGTAAGTTGTGATTTGTCCTAACTTCTTGGGGTAGAGCATTCCAGAGGTTTGGTGCAGCTCGGAAGAAGTCTTGGAGTCGGGAGTGGGAGGTTCGAATTAGTGTGGATGTTAGTCGAAAGTCATTTGCAGAGCGTAGAGAACGGGTGGGATGATAGACAGAGAGGAGGGTGGAGATGTAGGGGGGTGCCGCATTGTGGAGAGCTTTGTGGGTGAGAGCAAGCAGTTTGAATTAGATCCTGTGATATATGGGCAGCCAGTGCAATGACTGGCACAGAGCAGAGGCATCCGAGTAGCGGTTAGCCAGATAGGTGACCCTGGCTGCTGCATTAAGGATGGACTGTAGAGGGGAGAGTCTAGTTAGGGGGAGACCAATTAATAGAGAGTTACAGTAGTCAAGGCGAGAGTGGATCAGGGCCACGGTGAGGGTTTTTGTCGTTTGCATTGTGAGAAAGGGGCGGATTCTAGCGATGTTCTTGAGGTGCAAGCGGCAGGTGCGGGCAAGAGATTGTATGTGGGAGGTGAAGGAGAGATCAGTGTCAAGTATAACCCCCAGGCAGCGGGCTTTCGGCCTAGGACTTATCGTTGTGCCACACACAGAGAGGGAGATGTCAGGTTTAGGAAGGTTGGGAGATGGAGGGAAAAGCAGAAGTTCAGTTTTGGAAAGGTTAAGTTTCAGATAGAGAGCAGACATGGTGTTGCAAACTGCAGTCAGGCAGTCACTTGTGTTCTGTAGTACAGCGGGGGTGAGCTCAGGGGATGAGGTGTATAGCTGTGTGTCATCAGCATAAAGATTGTACTGAAAGCCAAATCTGCTGATGGTCTGTCCAATTGGGGCAGTGTAGAGGGAGAACAGAAGAGGGCCAAGGACTGAACCTTGAGGGACCCCAACAGTGAGAGGGAGAGGAGAAGATGTGGAGCCAGCAAATGATACACTGAACGAGCGGCCAGAAAGATAGGAAGAGAACCAGGAAAGAACAGTGTCCTTTAGGCCAATAGAATGGAGCAAAGAGAGAAGGAGATGGTGGTCAACAGTGTCGAAGGCTGCAGAAAGGTCAAGAAGAATAAGCAGAGAGTGGTCACCGTTACGTTTTGCTGTCAATAGGTCATTGGTCACTTTGACAAGGGCAGTTTCTGTTGAGTGTAAAGTGCGGAAGCCAGACTGTAAAGGATCTAGAAGAGAGTGAGAGGAGAGGTAGCGGGTGAGACGAGAGTAGACCAGGCGCTCCAAGAGTTTAGAGATGAAGGAGAGATTGGAGACTGGTCTGTAGTTGCTTGTGCAGGACGGATCAAGGGAAGGTTTTTTTAATAATGGAGTAATAATAGAGTGTTTGAGGGAGGAAGGGAAGATACCCGAAGAGAGAGAGAGATTGAAGATTTTAGTTAGGTGAGTGGTGACAACCGGAGAGAGTGTCTGGAGTAGGCGTGAGGGGAAGGGATCAGTAGAGCAAGTGGTAGGACGAGAAGAAGAGAGGAGCCTGGAGACTTCCTCCTCTGTGACTGGGTCAAATGTGGAAAGTGAGCTGGATGGGATGTGGCGAGGGATGGGATTTACAAAGCTTGGTGACTGGGAGCTGATCTCTTGGCGGATTCTTTCTATTTTCTCTGTGAAATACGAGGCCAGGTCATCAGCATGAAGGTCTGTGATAGGGGTCTGTGCTTTGGGACTGAGGAGGGAGTGAAAGGTGTCAAAGAGCTTTTTTGGATTGTTGGCTAGTGAGGAGATAAGGGTGGTGAAGTAGGTCTGTTTGGCGAGGTGAAGGGAAGAGTTGTAGGTCCTTAACATGAACTTGTAGTGGATGAAGTTTTCTGGTGTGCGGGATTTCCTCCATAGGCGCTCGGCACTCCTAGAGCATCGCTGGAGAAATCGAGTTTGTGATGTGAGCCAAGGTTGTTTTACTCGGTGTTTGGAGGTTCTGAGGGTTAGGGGTGCTACTTGGTCCAGGGTGCTTCTGAGTGTGTCATTGTAGTGCTTTACAGCCAGATTAGGGCATGAAAGTGAGGAGATAGGGGATAGTGATAAATGTAGAGAGTCTGTAAGTGTTTGAGAGTCAATGGCCTGTAGGTTTCTGAATGTGTGATAGGTGGGAGTGTGCTGGGGCGGACGAGGGTTTGTGAGCTTGAAGGAGAGGATGTTGTGGTCAGAGAGGGGAAGAGGTGAGTTGTCAAAGTGAGAGATTGAGCAGAGGCGGAAAAAGACGAGGTCAAGGGTGTTACCATCTTCATGTGTCTCTGAGGATGATAGTTGTGAGAGGCCAAGGGAGGTGGTGAGAGATAGAAGCTGGGATGCAGAAGGGGAGGAGGGGCTGTTCATTGGGATGTTAAAGTCTCCTAGGATCAGGGTTGGCAATTCAGAGGACATGAAGTGTGGCAGCCAGGCTGAAAAGTGGTCAAGGAACTGGGTGGTAGAGCCTGGGGGACGGTATAGGACAGCTACTCTGAGGGGAAGGGGATGGAAGAGCCTAATGGTGTGAACCTCAAAGGATGGGAATGAGAGTGATGGAGCTGGGGGGATCACCTGGAAAGTGCACTGTGGGGACAATAGTAAGCCTACTCCACCACCATGTCTGTTTCCAGGTCTTGGTGATGGGAAAAGTGTAAACCACCATGAGAGATGGCAGCAGGGGAAGTAGTGTCAGAATCCTGAATCCAGGTTTCAGTTAGGCCTAGTAAGTTCAGAGAGTTATTGAGAAAGAGGTTGTGGATGTAAGGAAGCTTGTTACATACAGACCGTGGATTCCATAGAGCACAATTAAAAGAGGGAAGTGAGGGTGTACAACTAATGTTAATAATATTATAGGGTTTCTATGGGAGGTGGGGGAGGGGGTAAAGTTAGCATGGGGTGGACCTGGATTAGGAGAGATATCACCTGATAGAAGTAGGAGTAGAAGGAGAAGGGTCTGATGGTTTTTGGACATGTGACATGTCTTTTTGTGTGATACCCTGGAGCATGAAGGATTGAGGTTAATCAGGTGGGTGAAAAGGGCCTGGGAACTGTACATGGGAGAGGAGAGGAGAGAGGGACTAATGTGTATGAGTGGTGATGGAGGGGGGATAGGGCGGTGTAAGTGGACAGTAAAGGCACATAGGATGATAGAGAGAAATAATAGTCATGGTGGAAACAGAGTGTCAAGGATTAGTTTACCTGCCTCCTGCCCTGACTAACTGCCATTGAAGTAACTGCCCAGCACTTGGCAACGTTGGCACTTAGCAAAAGATGGCACGCATGCAGGCACCCCTCAGAACAGCCCCAGATATATAGGGCAGACTAGAGGGGTAGGTGAGGGGGATTATGGGAGCTCAGCTTGTTAAGGAAAATTAACAAATGCTGATCACACCAGGGAATGATTAAGGAATCAAAGCAAACAGAACATTTCACCCCCACCCGGACTCTAGTCTACACAGATTCACACCTTCCACCATCAGATAAGATGTACAAAGAGGAAGATACAGTCATACATCAGTGAGTATTAAACATAATGTAAAAATGACATAGCATAAGTCACAGCAAGCAGAGATATATACCAGGAGGGTGAATTCAGCAGTAGAGGGGAGCAGACAACCCGATGTGTACTGCAGCTACATGTGCAGAGAGCAGGAGCCGGCACTGGCAGCGAGAGCGGCGGAGGCTGGTAACGAAGGTAAATATCGGGTAACCAGGGAAAGGGCTTCCCTTGGTTACCCGATGTTTATCTTGGTTACAGCTTACCGCAGCTGCCAGATGCCAGCTTCTGCTCCCTGCTCGCTTCATTTCGTCGCTCTCTCGCTGTCACACACAGCGATGTGTGCGTCACAGCGGGAGAGCGCCTTTGAAGAAAACGAACCAGGGCTGTGTGTAACGAGCAGCGATCTCACAACAGGGGCCAGATCGCTGCTCAATGTCACACACAGCAAGATCGCTAATGAGGTCACTGTTGCGTCACCAAAACCGTGACGTAGCAGCGATTTCGGTAGCGATCTCACTATGTGTGAAGCACCCCTAACTGTGATGGTTATCACAAGTAGATGGGGTACCGTACGTCAAAGTGGTTTAATACTCTGATAACATTGTTCCCAGAAGCAACCTGTGTTTCAGAGATACATCCATGCATCTTCTCCATGTCGTTTAAGCACTTTTCCATCCATTCAGCATTTTGACACCCCACCAGACATCCTGGGAGGGTCTACTGGAAATTATTTGAGTTTGTCATTGACTTGCATTAGATTTGTTATTTGTGCCAAAGACAAACATATATTACCAAGTATTCGAGGCGAACAATCCAAACCAAATAATTTTAATAAATACATTTAATATTTTGCATATGTTCCCATGAAGATAATGCATGTTATATATGGATATAAGTCCATTGAAACTCTATAGTAAAAATCATGAGAAAAAGCTCAAGGATTGTGTAGCCATTTTTTTCTTTCATTATATGGATGGAATATATGGTGATAGAAAAGCCGACAAATTCATCTATTTTTCAATCTATTTACAGAAGTTATCTTACCATCTCTGTATATATATACATTTTTGCATGCATTATTGCAGTTTTATGAACAATTAATTTCATCTATACTGTTTCCCATGGGTGTGAGTCCATAGTCGGGACCCAGTCACTCTCTGCCCTTATTCAGATTGAGGTCTGTTCTGACACATGGTAAGGTTTTAATATTAGAGAATGTTAGGTACTATATAACAAAGAAAATCCAGCGCGATCCTCAGGGTAGAATAAAAGTCAAAAAATTTATTTGAGAATTTCCATTTAAAATGGAACAAGACTAAGGGCGGCTTTGCACATTGCGACATCGCACGTGCGATGTCGGGGGGGTCAAATAGAAAGTGACGCACATCCGGCGTCACTTTCGACATCGTACTGTGTAAATGCTAGATGATACGATGAACGAGCGCAAAAACGTCGTTATCGTATCATCGTTGCATTCACCGACATTTCCATAATGCCGGTGCCGCGACAGGTACTATGCAGTTCCTCGTTCCTGCGGCAGCACACATCGCTGTGTATGAAGCCGCAGGAGCGAGGAACATCTCCTTAACTGCCGCCGGCGGCTCTACGGAAGGAAGGAGGTGGGCGGGATGTTTACATCCTGCTCATCTCCGCCCCTCCGCCACTATTGGCCGCCTGCCGTGGGACGTAGCTATGACGCCGCACAATCCGCCCCCTTAGAAAGGAGGCGGGTCGCCGGCCAGAGCGACGGTCGCAGTGCAGGTGAGTGCATGAGAAGCTGCCGTAGCGATAATTTTCGCTACGCCAGCTTTCACAAGATATTGTACCTGCGACGGGGGTGGGGACTATCGCGTGCCACATCGCAGCATCGGCTTGTGATGTCGCAATGTGCAAAGCCCGCCTAAGACTATGTGTCGAAACGCGTAGTTGTATGAGGTATATCCCTATCCTATTTATCTGCCAATCCGCTGTATTTTAAATGGAAATTCTCAAATAAATTTTTGGACTTTTATTGTACCCTGAGGATCGCGCTGGATTTTCTTTGTTATATATTCTACTAGAAGGTGGCCCGATTCTACGCATCGGGTATTCTAGAATTTACGTATTGTGTAGTTAATGTATGATTTTTGTTTTAATTATATATATATATATAGATGTTGTTGTGTGTAGTTACCAAGTGTTTGTGTAGGGTGCTGTACATGTTCTGGGTGTTGTCTGGGTGTGGCGGGGGGTGAGAGCTGTGTTGTTTGTGTGTTGCGTTGTGTGTGTAGCGTTGTTTGTGGAGCGCTGTGTGTCTGTAGCGTTGTGTGTTGCGCGCTTTGTGTGGGTGTGGGGTGTGTATTTTGGGGGGAGGTATGTTTTGTGCAATGTGTGT